>NC_139002.1:81694538-82294538 GCF_964374135.1 Grampus griseus
GAAAAAATAAATGTTTGTGCCTTTAAGCCTTAAGTTTTGAGGTGATTTGTTAATAGAGCAGAAGTTAACTGATAGGATAGCTGTTAAACGAATTAGCAAATAAGGGATAGTTTACCTGTACTTAGAAAGCTTGGGTTTGATCTCAACTCTACTCTGCCCTGGCTGTGTGGCCTTGGGTAATTAACTTCAACTATTTGAACTTCAGTTTCTTTATCAGTGGAATATTTCTCCAGATGAAGTGTAATTATAGATATGAGATCACTTAATAAGCTCTGAAACACTATTTGTCATTGTTTTGCATTATGACTCTCTTTTCTTTAAACCAAATTCCCTACTAAGCACCTATATCAATGTAATATGATAAAATTCTTATCCGGTTTATACTGTTATGATATCCAATACAGTGTACTATGGAAATATGGAAATACCCATATCTCCCAAAGCAAAACATGACCTGGAATCCACTGGATTCAAATATCATTATTTCTATTATTATTATAAGAATAAATAGAAAAACTCATATTAAATCAAGGGATTTGGACCGGATATGTGTTGTGTTTTGTCCATTTTAGTTCATAGAAAGTTCCCAACAGCGCTGTCACCACTTTTCATGTGAGAAACTGCCAGGACTTAGCCTCTAACTCAGGTTTTTCTGAGTTCAGAACCTGAGTTCTTAACTACTATGCTGTTGTGTTCCAGAAATAGAGTCCCAGGTTTCAAAAAGTAAACTGTGAAAGCACTTGTAAAATTCTCGTATCACTTGGGGCATCAACCTGGCAACAGTTTATTCAGTTACAGCTCTTCCCAGAGAGATTCTGTATTCCCAGATCTCCCTACAGAGTGTGCTTGGGGCAAATCAGGATGCTTTATCCATTGTCCATAATGTAGAACCTCTGAAAGATATCCAAACACTCCCAGCTCACCTCCAACTTACCAGTGCAACTTTTTGGAAAATATATCTCTTCCTACATAGATTTATCGTATCCTCTTAAGCCCTATTTTTATCTTATGTCAGGTGGTTTGCACCAGTGTTAAAATTTAAACCTTAAAAATTTCTAATTTTTATCAGGCTTACTATCTTTCTTCTTACATAAAATTATCCTTTCAAGCTGACCTCTGTCCTGACCCTTGCTTTAAGGCAGGTGCTGCTGACTCACTTGACAGCAATTCAAAAATATGAATATGACATTGGCTAAAGGTTTCTCTGAGCTGGTGTTAAAAACTAAACTTTTATAGATATTTTTTCCTTTCCAAAATAAATATTTTCGATCTTAATGATTTCAGTTCAAGCCAAGATAAGACAACATAGGTCCTAATAACGCAGAGCCAGAAGATAACAAAATATCATTAGCTCCATAGACTTATTCCTATTATCCTTTTCTCTTTACTCACCACTGCCCCCTCTAAGTCACCCCAGGGACAAATTACTATGGCCATTCAAAAGTTTAAATAGTTTGAAATGACTTTTTCTTATGGCTCAGGTATGTGGTTACATTTGTCATAGATATTGGATTATACCTCATTTTTTGATTCATAAATTACTGACAGGTTTGTGCTAGTAGCAAAAGTTAGTTTTCCTCTCTGAATTGCAGCCTTTAAAACAATGCATCATTGCTGGCTCTTCCTTGTGACACATGTTTTCTGATATAATGTAAGCAGAAATGCTATGATAAGGCACCGTTTGAAAATCTGGTAATTAAGTGATATTAGGATGCATTTCAGCTTTACATTTAAAAATAAACTGTAGTTAAAAGAAGTTCTGACTTTGATCTATTGCCTGAGTGTGCATCTTTTCACACTAAAACTAAAAACAAACAAAACCTGTTACAGTATCTATTGAAAAAACATGCACCTTGCATACTGTCATTCCCAAGTTATCAAATTTTCTTTCTCTTGAACTTCTTTAATTTAGATTTTCTGGTAATTTTATTCTTTGTTTCCTTCACGTCCTAGTACTCCCAATAATAATCTGTTCCTTGCTGTTTCTGCCTTGGTCCCGTATCATTTTGTATTGAACTTAACAGTTTTCCTAGCTCTCTTGCCATCTAGAGTTTGAATTTCTTAAAAGTAGGGATTTTAATTGGCTTTCTCCCACAAACGCCTAATTTAGAGACTTACACATAATGAGTCTTCAAAAATATCTGTTGAGTAAATGCATCAATTTATGATGTGTCTGACTTTTCCTTTCCCTTCAGTTTTCTCTATCATTTTTCCTCTTTCTCTCTTCTTATCTCACTCTTCAGTTTTTAAATCTACCTGGGCTTATAGCAGCCTTCTAGAGTATCCAAGGCCTAATCTTTGGCCATCCTGTAAGAAGCCCAATGTTTCTCTCTTCCAGGTTACCTGCAGATTCATTATTATTTGCTCAGATCCTTGCACAACAGCTTAATTTTCTTCTTCAACTAGCACTTCCAGATCTTTAAATAGCTCTATTTCTTCACTTTTCCGTCAGGTCCCAAAAGACAAGCCAGATGAAATGGATGGACCGAAGTTGAAGTGAAGTAAGCTAATGGCCATCCCAGCAGAGAAAGCTCCTTATATCCCATCACTTCACTGGAGCAAAGTTTACAGTCCAAAGATAGCTTCTCTATAAGGAGAATAACTATAGGCCTTGGGGCCAGGGAACAATCAACTGTGTAAATGCACATCAGCTATTAGTTACTCTGCCACTTTCTACGTCTGCGGCCTTTCTGTTCTCTGTGGACAGCTGCTGGCCTGCCACTTGGCAGGCTCACACCAACATGGTATTAACCAATTTGCTTTTCCCTCATCTGGTTCTTGAAATTGATCCATGCATATCTGATTCATTACTTCAAACAAGCCTCTGATCGAGAGGTTTGAGAATCACAGGTGGCCACATTACCTGGGGGAAACAAAAGAACCTGTGGAGATGGTCTCGTTAGAATCAACAGACAACCCTATTTTTATAGCACTTGCATCCAATTTCTTGCATATAGCAAGTATTAATTCATATTTTATCATGATCATATTTCTCTAGCTCGCAAGTGAATTTAATGAGATACAACTTTGCATTTCTTTCTACATAGGGAAAACCACATTATCTAATGTACTTTCTAGTCCCTAGTACTTATCTCAGCCCTCTTATCTCAACCCTCAAACAAATTCTAACAAGGAAAACATGATCACATTCTAGGGCAAAATGGACTTATACTTAGGTATTGCTGAAAAGGTATTATATCCTCATCACTTCTATATAAGTGGAAAAGGAGAGTTGTATTATTACTGTAAAATATTTATGTATTCCTTACTAGGTAAGAACTAACTTTGCACATTTTTGGTATTGGGCTAAACATTTTCTCATTTAATTTTCAAAATAACCCTGTAAGAAAAAGAGATGTACAATCGTAAAGTTAAGCCACTTGCTGGGGGTCATAGAACTGAGAAGAGAACCAATTCTACTGAGCACTGAAGTCTGTACATCTTTAACATTATGCTGTTTTGTCTGTGGAGACTTTAATAACACTGGTCGGTACATGGGGTATTGTGGAAAGAGTTCCAGATTTGCAACTGAGAATTCCACTTTAATTTAGTTCATATTTAGTTGCCTAATTTTACCTAGAACAACTCACTTAACCTCTCTGGAATCCTGCTATAACACACCATTTGGAGATTTTTTTTATGAGGTGAAATCTGGATGCAATTCAGTTTTATTTTTTAAGATCTCCACTTTTGAGAAATTCTGATTGGCTTGATGGACTACATTAGTATGTTTTTATTCAATAGAAATGGACTCAGAGTTGCTGTTAGCATAGCATATGGAATTTGCAATCTGACTGATGCAGTATACTTCATTTTCATCTCTGCTTTTTGAGCCCCTCCTTTTCCCAGTAAATATCCTATTAAAGACACTGTGCTAGTCACTACATATCTCAAATGCATCATTATCTTTTATACCTCTGAGTTTTTGCACATACTATTCGTTAAATATTCAAATCACTTAAAATAGTAAAACAGTGCTAGGACAGAATAAGAGCTAACATAGTATCATTACTATTAATAGCATTATTTTCCTCCCGGCAAACTGCTCTTCAACTTTTTTTTTTCTTTTAACATCTTTATTGGAGTATAATTGCTTTACAATGGTGTGTTAGTTTCTTCTTTATAACAAAGTGAATCAGTTATACATATACATATGTTCCCATATCTCTTCCCTCTTGCGTCGCCCTCTCTCACACCCCCCGCATCCCACCCTTCTAGGTGGTCACAAAGCACCCAGCTGATCTCCCTGTGCTATGCGGCTGCTTCCCACTAGCTATCTATTTTACGTTTGGTAGTGTATATATGTCCATGCCACTCTCTCACTTTGTCACAGCTTACTCTTCCCCGTCCCCATGTCCTCAAGTCCATTCTCTAGTAGGTATGTGTCTTTATTCCCGTCTTGCCCCTAGGTTCTTCATGACCATTTTTTTTCTCGTTTATTTTCTTTTTTAGATTCCATATATATGTGTTAGCATACGGTATTTGTTTTTCTCTTTCTGATTTACTTCACTCTACAGACTCTAGGTCCATCCACCTCACTACAAATAACTCAATTTCATTTCTTTTTATGGCTGAGTAATATTCCATTGTATATATGTGCCACATCTTCTTTATCCATTCATCTGTTGATGGACACTTAGGTTGCTTCCATGTCCTGGCTATTGTAAATAGAGCTGCAATGAACATTTTGGTACATGACTCTTTTAGAATTATGGTTTTCTCAGGGTATATGCCCAGTAGTGGGATTGCTGGGTCATATGGTAATTCTATTTGTAGTTTTTTAAGGAACCTCCATCCTGTTCTCCATAATGGCAATATCAATTTACATTCCCGCCAGCAGTGCAAGAGTGTTCCCTTTTCTCCACACCCTCTCCAGCATTTATTGTTTCTAGATTTTTTGTTGATGGCCATTCTGACTGGTGTGAGATGATATCTCATTGTATTTTTTTTGTGTGTTTGTGGTACTTGGGCCTCTCACTGCTGCGGCCCCTTCCATTGCGGAGCACAGGCTCCAGACACACAGGCTCAGTGGCCATGGCTCACGGGCCCAGCTACTCCGCAGCACGAGGGATCTTCCCGTACTGGGGCATGAACCCATGTCCCCTGCATCGGCAGGCGGACTGTCAACCAGTGCGCCACCAGGGAAGCTCCTCATTGTAGTTTTGATTTGCAGTTCTCTAATGATTACTGATGTTGAGCATTATTTCATGTGTTTGCTGGCAATCTGTATATCTTCTTTTGAGAAATGTCTATTTAGGTCTTCTGCCCATTTTTGGATTGGGCTGTTTGTTTTTTTGATATTGAGCTGCATGAGCTGCTTGTAAATTTTGGAGATTAATTCTTTGTCAGTTGCTTCATTTGTAAATATTTTCTCCCATTCTGAGGGTTGTCTTTTCGTCCTGTTTATGGTTTCCTTTGCTGTGCAAAACTTTTAGGTTTCATTAGATCCCATTTGTTTATTTTTGTTTTCATTTCCATTTCTCTAGGAGGTGGGTCACAAAGGATATTGCTGTGATTTATGTCATAGAGTGTTCTGCCTATGTTTTCCTCTAAGAGTTTGATAGTGTCTGCCCTTACATTTAGGTCTTTAATCCATTTTGAGTTTATTTTTGTGTATGGTGTTAGGGAGTGTTCTAATTTCCTTCTTTTACATGTAGCTGTCCAGTTTTCCCAGCACCACTTATTGAAGACACTGTCTTTCCTCCACTGTATATTTATGCCTCCTTTATCAAAGATAAGGTGACCATATGTGCATGGGTTTATCGCTGGGCTTTCTATCCTGTTCCATTGATCTATATTTCTCTTTATGTGCCAGTACCACATTGTCTTGATTACTGTTGCTTTGTAGTATAGTCGGAAGTCAGGGAACCTGATTCCTCCAGCTCCATTTTCGTTCTCAAGATTGCTTTGGCTATTCGGAGTCTTTTGTGTTTCCATACAAATTGTGAAATTTTTTGTTCTAGTTCTGTGAAAAATGCCAGTGGAAGTTTGATAGGGATTGCATTGAATCTGTAGATTGCTTTTGGTACTAGAGCCATTTTCACAATGTTGATTCTTCCAATCCAAGAACATGGTATATCTCTCCATCTATTTGTATCATCTTTAATTTCTTTCATCAGTGTCTTATAATTTTCTGCATACAGGTCTTTTGTGTCCTTAGGTAGGTTTATTCCTAGGTATTTTATTCTTTTTGTCGCAGTGGTAAATGGGAGTGTTTCCTTAATTTCTCTTTTAGATTTTTCGTCATTAGTGTGTAGAAATGCAAGATATTTCTGTGCATTAACTTGGTATACTGCTACTTTACCAAATTCATTGATTAGCTCTAGTAGTTTTCTGGTAGCATCTTTAGGATTCTCTATAGTATCATGTCATTTGCAAACAGTGACAGCTTACTTCTTCTTTTCCAATTTGGATTTCCAGTTTTATTTCTTTTTCTTCTCTGATTGCTGTGACTAAAACTTCCAAAGCTATGTTGAATAATAGTGGTGAGAGTGGGCAACCTTGTCTTGTTCCTGATCTTAGTGGAAATGGTTTCAGTTTTTCACCATTGAGGATGATGTTGGCTGTGGGTTTGTTATATATGGCCTTTATTATGTTGAGGAACGTTCCCTCTATGCCTACTTTCTGCAGGGTTTTTATCATAAATGGGTGTTGAATTTTGTCGAAAGCTTTTTCTGCATCTATTGAGATGATCATATGGTTTTTCCCCTTCAATTTGTTAATATGGTGTATCATGTTGATTGATTTGCATATATTGAAGAATCCTTCCATTCCTGGAATAAACCACACTTGATCATTGTGTATGATCCTTTTAATGTGCTGTTGGATTCTGTTTGCTAGTATTTTGTAGAGAATTTTTGCATCTATGTTCATCAGTGATATTGGCCTGTAGTTTTCTTTCTTTGTGACATCTTTGTCTGGTTTTGGTATCAGAGTGATGGTGGCCTCATAGAATGAGTTTGGGAGTGTTCCTGCCTCTGCTATATTTTGGAAGAGTTTGAGAAGGATAGGTGTTAGTTCTTCTCTAAATGTTTGATAGAATTCGCCTATAAAGCCATCTGGTCCTGGGCTTTTGTTTGTTGGAAGATTTTTAATCATAGTTTCAATTTCAGTGCTTGTGATTGGTCTGTTCATATTTTCTACTTCTTCCTGGTTCAGTCTCCGCAGGTTGTGCATTTCTAAGAATTTGTCCATTTCTTCTAGTTTGTCCATTTTATTGGCATAGGGTTGCTTGTAGTAATCTCTCATGATCCTTTGTATTTCTGCAGTGTCAGTTGTTACTTCTCCTTTTTCATTTCTAATTCTATTGATTTGAGTCTTCTGCCTGTTTTTCTTGATGAGTCTGACTAATGGTTTATCAATTTTATTTATCTTCTCAAAGAACCAGCTCCTAGTTTTATTGATCTTTGCTATCATTTCCTTCATTTCTTTTTCATTTATTTCTGATCTGACCTTTATGTTTTCTTCCATTCTGCTAACTTTGGGGTTCTTTTGTTCTTCTTTCTGTAATTGCTTTAGGTGAAAGGTTAGGTTGGTTATTCAAGATGTTTCCTGTTTCTTAAGGTAGGATTGTATTGCTATAAACTTCCCTCTTAGAACTGCTTTTGCTGCATCCCATAGGTTTTGGGTCGTCGTGTTTTCATTGTCATTTGTTTCTAGGTATTTTTTGATTTCCTCTTTGATTTCTTCAGTGATCTCTTGGTTATTAAATAGTGTATTGTTTAGCCTCCATGTGTTTGTATTTTTTACAGATCTTTTCCTGTAATTGATATCTAGTTTCATAGCATTGTGGTTGGAAAATATACTTGATACAATTTCAGTTTTTTTAAATTTACCAAGGCTTGATTTGTGACCCAAGATATGATATATCCTGGAGAATGTTCCATGAGCACTTGAGAAAAATGTGTATTCTATTGTTTTTGGATGGAATGTCCTATAAATATGAATTAAGTACATCTTGTTTAATGTATCATTTAAAGCTTGTGTTTCCTTATTTATTTTCATTTTGGATGATCTGTCCATTGGTGAAAGTGGGGTGTTAAAGTCCCCTACTATGAATGTGTTAGTGTGGATTTCACCTTTTATGGCTGTTAGTATTTGCCTTATGTATTGAGGTGCTCCTATGTTGGGTGCATAAATATTTACAATTGGTAATCTTCTTCTTGGATCGATCCCTTGATCATTATGTAGTGTCCTTCTTTGTCTCTTGTAATAGTCTTTATTTTAAAGTCTATTTTGTCTGATATGAGACTTGCTACTCCAGCTTTCTTTTGATTTCCACTTGCAAGGAATATCTTTTTCCATCCCCTCACTTTCAGTCTGTATGTGTGTCTTGGTCTGAAGTGAGTCTCTTGTAGACAGCATATGTATGGGTCTTTTTTTTTGTATCCATTCAGCCAGTCTGTGTCTTTTGGTGGGAGCATTTAATCCATTTACATTTAAGGTAATGTAATCGAAATGAATGTTCCTATTACCATTTTCTTCATTTTGTTTTGGGTTTATTATTGTAAGTCTTTTCCTTCTCTTGTGTTTCTTGCCTAGAGAAGTTCCTTTAGCATTTGTTGTAAAGCTGGTTTGGTGGTGCTGAACTCTCACAGCTTTTGCTTGTCTGTAAAGGTTTTAATTTTTCCATCAAATCTGAATGAGATCCTTGCTGGGTAGAGTACTCTTGGTTGTAGGTTTTTCTCCTTCATCACTTTAAATATGTCCTGCCACTCTCTTCTGGCTTGCAGAGTTTCTGCTGAAAGATCAGCTCTTAACCTTATGGGATTCCCTTGTGTGTTATTTGTTGTTTTTCCCTTGCTGCTTTTAATATGTTTTCTTTGTATTTAATTTTTAATAGTTTGATTAATATGTGTCTTGGCATGTTTCTCCTTGGATTTATCCTCTATGGGACTCTCTGTGCTTCTTGGACTTGATTAACTATTTCCTTTCCCATATTAGGGAAGTTTTCTACTATAATCTCTTCAAATATTTTCTCAGTCCCTTTCTTTTTCTCTTCTTCTTCTGGGACCCCTATAATTTGAATGTTGGTGCATTTAATATTGTCCCAGAGGTCTCTGAGGCTGTCCTCTGTTCTTTTCATTGTTTTATCTTTATTCTGCTCTGCAGTAGTTATTTCCATTATTTTATCTTCCAGGTCACTTATCCGTTCTTCTGCCTCAGTTATTCTGGTATTGATCCCTTCTACAGTATTTTTAATTTCATTTATTGTGTGTTGTTCATCGTTGCTTGTTTGCTCTTTAGTTCTTCTAGGTCCTTGTTAAATGTTTCTTGCATTTTCTCTATTCTATTTCGAAGATTTTGGATCATCTTTACTATCATTATTCTGAATTCTTTTTCAGGTAGACTCCCTATTTCCTCTTCATTTTTTAGGTCTGGTGGGCTTTTACCTTGCTCCTTCATCTGCTGTGTGTTTTTCTGTCTTCTCATTCTGCTTCTCTTACTGTGTTTGGGGTCTACTTTTCGCAGGCTGCAGGTTCGTAGTTCCCGATGTTTTTGGTGTCTGTCCCCAGTGGCTAAGGTTGATTCAGTGGGTTGTGTAGGCTTCCTGGTGGAGGGGACTGATGCCTGTGTTCTGGTGGATGAGGCTGGATCTTGCCTTTCTGGTGGGCAGGTCCATGTCTGGTGGTGTGTTTTGGGGTGTCTGTGGCCTTATAATGATTTTAGGCAGCCTCTCTGCTAATGGAGGGGTCTGTGTTCCTGGCTTGCTAGTTGTTTGGCATAGGGTGTCCAGCACTGTAGCCTGCTGGTCGTTGAGTGAAGCTGGGTGTTGGTGTTGAGGTGGAGGTCTCTGGGAGATTTTCGCTGTCTGATGTTATGGGGAGCTGGGAGGTCTCTTGTGGACCAGTGTCCTGAAGTTGGCTGTCCCACCTCAGAGGCACAACACTGACTCCTGGCTGGAGCACCAAGAGCCTTTCATCCACAGGGCTCAGAATAAAAGGGAGGAAAGAAAGAAAGAAAGAGGACAAAATAAAGTAAAATAAAGTTATTATTAAAATAAAAATAATTATTATAAAAAAATTTTAAAAAGTAAAAAAAAAAAGAATGGATGGACAGAATCCTAGGACAAATGGAGAAAGCAAAGTTATACAGAAAAAATCTCTCACAGAAGCATACACATACACACTCACAAAAAGAGGAAAAGGGGAAAAAATAATATATCTTGCTCCCAAAGTCCATCTCCTCAATTTGGGATGATTCGTTGTCTATTCAGGTATTCCACAGATGCAGGTACATCAAGTTGATTGTGGAGCTTTAATCCACTGCTCCTGAGGCTGCTGGGAGAAATTTCCCTTTCTCTTCTTTGTTCGCCCAGCTCCCGGGGTTCAGCTTTGGATTTGGACCCGCCCCTGTGTGTAGGTCACCTGAGGGCATCTGTTTCCGCTCAGAACAGGGTTAAAGGAGCAGCTGATTCGGGGGCTCTGGCTCACTCAGGCCGGGAGGAGGGAGGGGTACGGATGCCGGGCGAGCCTGTGGCGGCAGAGGGTGGCGTGACATTGTGCCAGGCTGAGGCGTGCTGTGCGTTCTCCCGGGGAAGTTGTCCCTGGATCACGGGACCCTGGCAGTGTTGGGCTGCACAGGCTCCCCAGAAGGGGGGTGTGGATAGTGACCTGTGCTCACACACAGGCTTCTTGGTGGCGGCAGCAGCAGCCTTAGCGTCTCATGCCCGTCTCTGGGGTCCACGCTGATAGCCGCGGCTCGCGCCCGTCTCTGGAGCTCCTTTAAGCAGCGCTCTTAATCCGCTTTCCTCGTGCACCAGGAAACAAAGAGGGAAGAAAAAGTCTCTTTCCTCATGGCAGCTCCAGACTTTTCCCCAGACTCCCTCCCGGCTAGCCGTGGCACACTGACCCCCTGCAGGCTGTGTTCACACCGCCAGCCCCAGTCCTCTCCCTGTGCTCCGACCGAAGCCCGAGCCTCAGCTCTCAGCTCTGCCTGCCCCAGCGGGTGAGCAGATAAGCCTCTTGGGCTGGTGAGTGCTGGTCGGCACCGATCCTCTGTGCGGGAATCTCCCTGCTTTGCCCTCCACAGCCCTGTGGCTGCGCTCTCCTCCGCGGCTCCGAAGCTCCCCACCTCCGCCACCCGCAGTCTTCGCCCGCGCAGGGGCTTCCTAGTGTGTGGAAACCTTTCCTCCTTCACAGCTCTCTCCCAGAGGTGCAGGTCCCGTCCCTATTCTTTGTCTCTGTTTTTTTCTTTTGCCCTACCCAGGTACGTGGGGAGTTTCTTGCCTTTTGGGAGGTCTGAGGTCTTCTGCCAGCGTTCAGGGGGTGTTCTATAGGAGCAGTTCCACGTGTAGATGTATTTCTGATATATCTGTGGGGAGGAAAGTGATCTCCGCATCTTACTCTTCCGCCATCTTCTCCTGGTCCCATCGGCTCTTCGACTTTTAAGAGCCAGTTCTGTGATCCCATGTATTAGCAAGAAATTCCACTGCATGTGACATAGCACCTTACTCACACTGACTGAATGCAATAAACAACAACTACATAAATGAGAGAAGACTTGACTCGCATAACTGAAATACTCAGGATTAAATCAAATACATCGGTGTTTGGGGGCTCAAATAGTCTTTCTCTCTCTCTTAGTTCTGCTCTTCCTCATTTGCTTTATCCCCTCAGTCTCATGAGCGCGTAACAGGACTGGCTGCATCACTAGACTTGCCAAGTTCAGGACCAGCATGCAGAGGGAGAGAGTTTCTTTCTGGTAGCTCTTACACAGCTTCATGGATTTACTCTGATCAAAGCCATTTGTGTCACGTGTCCATTCCTGATGCAGTCACTGTGGGAGAAGATACACAGTGGCCAGGCTTAGACCAAGAACCTGCCCTTAAATGAATCATTCTATCTAAGCAGCACATTTCTTTACACCCTCACCTACCCAGTCTGTAAGTTTCTTCAGTACCAGAGCTCTGTCTCATGGTCTTGTGCATTCCTGGTGAGTATGATGGTGCTGGGCACATAGTCGATTCTCAATAAATGTTGAATGGCTGGAGGGTTAAATAAGTAGATTCATGGACTCGTGAAAGCCAAGTGCCTGATTGAAAGGTATTTACAGTGCAGTGAAGTAGTGAACTTAATATTCATTTGTTTATTCAAATAATATTTATAAACCACCTCTAATGTGCCAGGCAACATACCAGCTATTAGGCATATAGCAGATAAGAGATAAAAGAAAGATCATCTCTGTTCTCATGGAGTTTACAGCCTGTTGGAGAAAGCCAACATGCAATTATAAATGAAGAATGTTGTAATAGAGACTGAAAGGACCTTCGGAAATTTGGAAGCAAGTTGACCTAACCTAGTTCAGAGATCAAGGGAAACTTCTGGTCATGTTTAATTTTACGCTGAGCCCTGTGGGGGTGAGTAAGTTAAGGTAAGTGAACATTAAGAACCAGCATAGCACATTCAAAGAACTGAAAGAAATTCCAGTGGGTGGTCAGAATGAGGGTGGTTTAGTCTAGGGAGGGGCTTGAAAATCATTTCTGGGGTGGTGAAGCTAATCCAAAGAGAAATGGAAAGTCTGAATACATGATCATGTCTGAGTTATATGGTAATGTCTGTATCAAAGGTAGATATGTACCAGGTTGTATGCTTCCTGGAAAATCATTGAGAAGAGCTCACAAAAGAAATTATGTGTTTCTTGTACTTTGAAGAGTGAATAGAAGTTTTCCATCACAAAATGTACAATGATAAGACATCAGTGCAGTAGCACGTTGATGCAAAGGGGCCTTATAATGTTCTGGGTTTGCTGGACTTCTGGTGTGTGTTGGCAGGATACTCTGCCCAGTGGGGCGTTGAGGGTGCTGGAGGTGAACCTGGAAAGGTAGTTAGCTGCCAGTTTGTGAACATCTTTGCTTGCCATTATGAGAAATCTGAATTTTATCTTGTAGTCAGTGGGGAATCTTAGATAATGATGGCCATTGTCTTCAGATTCTCTCAATTATATCCTATTGTCAATTCTGGAACTTCCAAAAATGAGGAGCAATAAATATGGATCTAAACTATATTTTAATTTAATTGTAAAGACCAACAAAATAATTTACATAAATTTTTTTCAGATTAAGATATTGCAGTACTCCTTGAAATTTTTAATAACATAGATCACGAAGTTGTTGACCTTCAAGAGACCACATCTGACGTCACCCAGTAGTCCTAAAATAATTCCTTGCTTCATAGATTTATTGCACAATACATTTTCTTTTGCTCACACCTTAGAAGATCACTGTTGTTTTGTAGGCAGCTGCCCTTTCTTTTGACAAGGGAAGTAGCATTTTATCACCTACCAAAGATCATTGTTGTAAAAATAAGTATTATCACTCTGTCAATGGCCTATTTTAACTACCTTCCTTGAGTAGTGATCAGAAATGGGCTGCATAAAAAAAAGGACTGAAAGTATTTCAAACAAATCTGTTTACAGTACAGAGGAAGCAAGAAAAGTTACAGTCTTGACTCTACTGGTTCATCATTATACAGTTGCATAATCTGCTCTTGAAAAATTCTATGATAGTAAGGAGTAAATTGCAAGTATCACTTGCTAAATCATCCAGGAACATGGAAACTATATTGGTATAATTTTAATGTTTTAAAATATGTAGAATTTATTAGATACCTTTACAAATCCTATTTCTTAGAGACAGCTGTGTTAAAAATAGCTCACTCAGGAATAAAAGTTTGCCTTTTATCATCTTTCTGCCTAAAGTCCTAGGTGCCTGCTACTGCTTGTTTCTTCGGATCACCATTTAGGCATTACATTTTGTCCCTCCTCAAACCTCATTTATACCAGTCATAAAATATTATCTGTCGGCATCATTTCCTTAGATTCCTGATTCCTGGATAGGGAATTAGTTTAAAAAATGAAAAAAACGCTAATGCAGGATGCAGTAATTTGAAGCAGAAATTTTTCATGATGATATTTTGGTTTTAGAAAGACAGTTCTGATGAAAGTGGGTTGAACAGTAGGACTAGTGGATTGCTGTTGGAATAGTACAGGTAAGAGATGATGAAGGCCTTAGCCAGGAGACAGTAAGAATGTTATAGATTACACACACACACCCAGGAAGCATATGGAATTTATAGAGTTGATTTGTATGGGAAATGAGGAAAAAGAAAAAAACAAGAATGGCAGGGATGGTAAGAATATGGATGATGGGAGGACATTGACTCAAAAACATATAAAAAGAGAACTGGTGCATTCGGAGTAAGGAAAAAATAATAGAGTTATAGGCATATGAGTAGTAAGGTGTCTTTGGGCATATCTAAGTGAGGATATACAATAGGCAATGAAAATATGTGTCTGTAACTCTAGGGAGATGTGAACTGTGGAAGTAGATATGATAATCATCAATATATGGAGAGAGAACTGTTGAGCCCATGAGAGTGGATATTATGCAGGAAGAGTTCATGCAACGTGAAGCAAGGAGGCTAAGAACAGATGCAAGAGTTCTTTACCTTAAACAAAGACTAGAAACCAACAAAAGAGGGATCTGCAAAGTAGGAACAGATCACAAGCACATTGTCAGAAAAGTCAAGGTAAGAAAATTGTATAGAAGAAATGGGTCACTGAGGTCAAATCTTGTAAAAGTAACAAGATGACAGAAATCTGTTCACTGGAATTGTTGATTAGGAGTTCATCTTTAGATTCCTCTGAGCCAAATCTTAAGATAAGGACTTGAGTTACAGGTAGATAATTGGGAGGTGATCCCAGAAAGCCAGGGAGAAGGTACAGACAGTATTGTAACAGGAAAAGAGGAGTCAATAAAGTAGGTTATTGCTCTGGCCCACTGGAACACGGTGCTGCAGGGCCCTCTGAGGAAGCAAGCAGCAAGCACCTCAAAATTTTCTCAACAAAGGCCTGGCAGGTGAGGGCTACCACTGCCGCCCTGGGGGATTTTAGCTCTCCAGAATTTCTGGGTGGGGACTGAGCAGCAGACACAATTTCAGAAAAAGCCGTGAGTCAGGAAGCAGAGAGACGGGAGACTTGGTGTCCACCTGAGGCAAAATGTCATGAGAGTGATGGAATGCTGTACATCCAACTGAAACTTAAGTTAAACATGGGCCAAGAGCAGGTGGCATGGATGGTCAAAAAGTGTCTACTGTGGAGTTCACGAGTAAACTCAGAAAACAGGTTTAGGGACAGGGAGTAAAAATAACTTCATTGCTGAGAGTAAGGAAGTTAAGATGTTGGGTGGGTGGTGGTATAGTTGACTAAATTGAGACTGGACAGAAAGGACTGGGGATATGCAAAGAATACATTTTATAACTCATTAACACTGGAAGAAGGAAGTAGAGATGTCAATATGACCTCATTCATACCCACAGCTTATATCTATTTCCAGAATATAAGCAGTGGAGGTAAAAAAATGAACTAGCAGAAATTTGAGGATGAGGCTTGGTTGAAAGGAGTTTTTATGAACAAGCTTGTAGGCATTCATTCATTTATTTAGAATGTTTTTGAATGTTTATTATTGCTCAATTCTAGGCTAAGCATTAAAAATATTATGGCAAAAACTACAGGCAATAAGATCCTTACTTCGTGGAGCTTGGTAGCTAGTCCAAGAGACAGACACGTTATTAAAATTTCAGTCATAAATTTATATGTAACTCTGTAACTTTTATTCATTTTAAGAATTTATAAATTATGCTCACTACTATAAAGGAAAATTGCAGTGTGCTATGAGAGTGTAGCCAGAGGATGTCACCTAAGGAGAAGAGAGGGAAAGATCAAATAGTAATAGGTGGAGAGTTGTCCATCCTAGTGCAGTGCCTGCTCTTCCTTTCCTAATTTGGAACTGTTCCTTTTTGGTCCCTTATACTTCATGGTATAGACATTCATTTTAATTTGCTTAAATGTATCTTCAAGTAAAAATAAAATGAGTGAATTGTAGATAAATAATTTTATGTTGCCCACAACTTGATTGAAAGTCAGACTATATAGAAGTTTCCAAATCAAAACCCTTTTCTCTCAGAACTCTTTAATCACATAGAATTCAGTTTTGCTAATGAGAATTTCAATGCTAATCTGATTCTCTCTCCATTACATGTAATCTTCACCTCTTCCCCCTTTTCCTTCTGTAAATTTTTAGTAGCTTCTCTTTATTTACGGTGTACTAAAATTTTCACAGTAATGGGGTTAAGCTGTTTTATGTTTGCCTATCTCAGCAATCTATGTGTTTTGATGCTTTTAATTTGTAGTTCTCTTTTTTGTTGTTGTTCGACAGTGGGAATTTTTCTTCCCTTTTTTTTTTTTTTTTTGGTATTAGTTTCTCTTTTCCATTTCTCTTTTCTTTATCTGTGAAATCCCTTTGGGTTGGATGTTAGGTCTCTTTTATTGATTCTGTCTCTTCAGATTTCTCTATTTTATGATATTTAGGACTATTCTTATGATTTTTCTTATGGGTTTTTTAAAAAATCAGTTGAATATTTGATACATTCAAGACTACATGTGGTATAGAGGTAAAGCTTGAAACATAATTGTAACTTACAACGAGACTTAAAACTAAAGCAATTACCAATAGTGGGGAAGTTTTCTGTGGTCCTCAGCTCATATCTATTCTCCTTGTAGAGGTGATGATTTCTACATTTTCTGTTTAATAAACCTCTTTCTTTTCCCTGTAGTTTTACTAAGTACATGCCCCTAAATGTACTTGTCATGTTTTTAGATTTTTAAAAAATAATGTATTTCAAAATATGCTAAAGTACACTTTTTCAATAATAACATATTGTTAAGATCTGTTCATCTTGCTACATGTGACTATAGTTTGTTTTCATTCAGTTGAGGAATTCCATTATAAATATGTGAAGTTGTCAGGCACAGACAGCCAACAGGAGTAGACACTGAAATCCAGCCCAAGCTACTGCTCCTGAAGTCCAAGCAACAGCTCATTAAGTCAGAGGAGGAATGCCCTTTTGTAATTGTCTATCCAAAAGGGAGATTCTTGGATTTTGTGCGAAGGTATCATAAGAGGTGGGAGATGAATAGGGACTGATTCCACAACTGACATACCTATTCTCCTGTCAATGATTTTTTAAATTATTGGGTTTTTGCCAGGTTTCTTTTTTTTTAATTAACATCTTGCAGCTGCTTCTCACTAACTATTTTACATTTGGTAGTGTATATATGTCAATGACACCCTCTCACTTCTTCCCAGCTTACCCTTCCCCCTCCCTGTGTCCTCAAGTCTGTTCTCTACGTCTGTGTCTTTATTCCTGCCCTGCCCCTAGGTTCTTCAAAACCTTTTTTTTTTTTTTCAGATTCCATATATATGTGTTAGCATACGGTATTTGTTTTTCTCTTTCTGACTAACTTCACTTTGTATGACAGACTCTAGGTCCATCCACCTCGTTACAAATAACTCAATTTTGTTTCATTTTATGGCTGAGTAATATTCCATTTTATATATGTGCCACATCTTCTTTATCCATTCATCTGTCGATGGACACGTAAGTTGCTTCCATGTCCTGGCTATTGTAAATAGTGCTGCAATGAACATTGTGGTACATGACTTATTTTGAATTATGGTTTTCTCAGGTTAAATGCCCAGTAGTGGGATTGCTGGGTCATATGGTAGTTCTATTTTTAGTTTTTTAAGGACCCTCCATACTGTTCAACATAGTGGCTGTATCAATGTACATTCCCACCAGAAGTGCAAGAGGGTTCCCTTTTCTCGACACCCTCTCTAGCATTTATTGTTTGTCGATTTTTTTGATGATGGCCTTTCTAACTGGTGTGTGGTGATACCTCATTGTAGTTTTGACTTGCATTTCTCTAATGATTAGTGACATTGAGTATACTTTCAAGTGCTTGTTGGCAATCTGTATATCTTTGGAGAAATATCTAATTAGGTCTTCTGCCCACTTTTGGATTGGATTGTTTCTGTTTTTGATATTGAGCTCTATGAGCTGCTTGTAAATTTTGGAGATTAATCCTTTGTCAGTTGCTTCATTTGCAAATATTTTCTCCCATTCTGAGGATTGTCTTTTTGTCTTGTTTATGGTTTCCTTTGCTGTGCAAAAGCTTTGAAGTTTCATTAGATCCCATTTGCTTATTTTTGTTTTTATTTCCATTTCTCTAGGAGGTGGGTCAAAAAGAATCTTGCTATGATTTAGGTCATAGAGTGTTCCACCTATGTATTCCTCTAAGAGTTTTATAGTGTCTGGCCTTACATTTAGGTCTTTAATCCATTTTGAGTTTATTTTTGTGTATGATGTTAGGGAGTGTTCTAATTTCCTTCTTTTACATGTAGCTGTACAGTTTTCCCAGCACCACTTATTGAAGACACTGTCTTTTCTCCACTGTATATTTATGCCTCCTTTATCAAAGATAAGGTGACCATTTGTGCGTGGATTTATCTCTGGGCTTTCTATCCTGTTTTGCATTGACGTATATTTCTGTTTTTGTGCCAGTACCATACTGTCTTGATTACTGTAGCTTTGTAGTATAGTCTGAAGTCAGGGCGCATGATTCCTCCAGCTCTGTTTTTCGTTCTCAAGATTGCTTTGGCTATTCGGGGTCTTTTGTGTTTCCATACAAATTGTGAATTTTTTTGTTGTAGTTCTGTGAAAAATGCCATTAGTAGTTTGATAGGGATTACGTTGAATCTGTAGATTGCTTTGGGTAGTATAATCATTTTCACAATGTTGATTCTTCCAATCCAAAAACATGGTATATCTCTCCATCTGTTTGAATCATCTTTAATTTCTTTCATCAGTGTCTTGTAGTTTTCTGCATACAGGTCTTTTGTCTCCTTAGCTAGGTTTATTCCTAGGTATTTTATTCTTTTTGTCGCAGTGGTAAATGGGAGTGTTTCCTTAATTTCTCTTTCAGATTTTTCATCATTAATGTATAGGAATGCAAGAGATTTCTGTACGTTAATTTTGTATCCTGCTACTTTACCAAATTCATTGATTAGCTCTAGTAGTTTTCTGGTAGCATCTTTAGGATTTTCTGTGTATAGTATCATGTCATCTGCAAACAGTGACAACTTTACTTCTTCTCTTCCGATTTGGATTCCTTTTATTTCTTTTTCTTCTCTGATTGCTGTGGCTAAAACTTCCAAAACTATGTTGAATAATAGTGGTGAGAGTGGACAACCTTGTCCTGTTCCTGATCTTAGAGGAAATGGTTTCTGTTTTTCACCATTAAGAATGATGTTGTCTGTGGGTTTGTCATAAATGGCCTTTATTATGTTGAGGTAAGTTCCCTCTATGTCTACTTTCTGGAGGGTTTTTATCATAAATGGGTGTTGAATTTTGTCGAAAGCTTTTTCTGCATCTATTGAGATGATCATATGGTTTTTCCCCTTCAGTTTGTTAATATGGTATATCACAGTGATTGATTTGAGTATACTGAGGTATCCTTGCATGCCTGGGATAAACCCCAGTTGATCATGGTGTAGGATGCGTTTAATGTGCTGTTGAATTCTGTTTGCTAGTATTTTGTTGAGGATTTTTGCATCTATGATCATCAGTGATATTGTCCTGTAGTTTTCTTTCTTTGTGACATCTTTTTCTTGTTTTGGTATCATGGTGATGGTGACCTCATAGAATGAGTTTGGGAGTATTCCTCCATCTGCTATATTTTGGAAGCTTTTGAAAAGGATAGGTGTTAGCTCTTCTCTAAATGTTTGATAGAATTCACCTGAGAAGCCATCTGGTCCTGGGCTTTTGTTTGTTGGAAGATTTTTAATTACAGTCTCAATTTCAGTGCTTGTGATTGGTCTGTTTATATTTTCTACTTCTTCCTGGTTCAGTCTCAGAAGTTGTGCTTTTCTAATAAATTGTCCATTTCTTCTAGTTTGTCCATTTTATTGGCATAGAGTTGCTTGTAGTAATCTCTCATGATTCTTTGTATTTCTGCAGTGTCAGTTGTTACTTCTCCTTTTTCATTTCTAATTCTATTGATTTGAGTCTTCTGCCTGTTTTTCTTGATGAGTCTGGCTAATGGTTTATCAATTTTGTTTATTTTCTCAAAGAACCAGCTTTTAGTTTTATTGATCTTTGCTATCATTTCCTTCATTTCTTTTTCATTTCTTTCTGATCTGATCTTTATGATTTCTTTCCTTCTGCTAACTTTGGGGTTTCTTTTGTTCTTCTTTCTCTAATTGCTTTAGGTCTAAGGTTTAGTTTTTTATTTGAGATTTTTCTTGTTTCTTGAGGTAGGGTTGTATTGCTATAAACTTCCCTCTTAGAACTGCTTTTGCTGCATCCCATAGGTTTTGGGTCGTTGTGTTTTCATTGTCTTTTGTTGTTAGGCATTTTTTGATTTCTCTTTGATTTCGTCAGTGATCTCTTGGTTATTTAGTAGTGTATTGTTTAGCCTCCATGTGTTTGTATTTTTTACAGGTCTTTTCCTGTAATTGATTCTAGTCTCATAGCATTGTGGTTGGAAAAAATACTTGATACGATTTCAGTTTTTTTTAATTTACCAAGGCTTGATATGTATCCTGGAAAATGTTCCATGAACACTTGAGAAGAAAGTGTATTCTGTTCTTTTTGCGTGGAATGCCCTATAAATATCAATGAAGCCCATATTGTTTGATGTATCATTTAAAGCTTGTGTTTACTTATTTATTTGCATTTTGGGTTATCTGTCCGTTGGTGAAAGTGGGGTGTTAAAGTCCCCTACTATGATCATGTTACTGTGAATTTCCCCATTTATGGCTGTTAGTATTTGCCTTATGTATTGAGGTGCTCCTATGTTGGGTGCATAAATATTTACAATTGGTAATCTTCTTCTTGGATTGATTCCTTTATCATTATGTAGTGTCCTTCTTTGTCTCTTGTAATAGTCTTTATTTTAAAGTCTATTTTGTGTGATATGAGAATTGCTACTCCAGCTTTCTTTTGATTTCCATTTGCATAGAATATCTTTCTCCATCCCCTCACTTTCAGTCTGTATGTGTCCCTAGGTCTGAAGTGGGTCTCTTGTAGACAGCATATATACGGGTTTTGTTTTTGTATCCAATCAGCACGTCTCTGTCTTTTGGTGGAAGCATTTAATCCATTTACATTTAAGGTAGTCATCGGTATGCATTTTCCTATTACCATTTTCTTAATTGTTTTGGGTTTGTTATTGTTAGGTCTTTTCCTTCTCTTGTGTTTCCTGCCTAGAGAAGTTCCTGTAGCATTTGTTGTAAAGCTGGTTTGGTGGTGCTGAATTCTCTTAGTTTTTGCTTGTTAGTAAGGGGTTTAATTTCTCCGTTGAATCTGAATGAGATCCTGCTGGGTAGAGTAATATTGGTTGTAGGTTTTTCCCTTTCATCACTTTAAATATGTCCTGCCACTCCTTTCTGGCTTGCAGAGCTTCTTCTGAAAGATCAGCTGTTCTCTATAGTTTGATTAATATGTGTCTTGGCATGTTTCTCCTTGGATTTATCTTGTATGGGACGCTCTGCACTTCCTGGACTTGATTGACTATTTCCTTTCCCATATTAGGGAAGTTCTCTACTATAATCTCTTCAAATATTTTCTCAGTCCCTTTCTTTTTCTCTTCTTCTTCTGGGACCCCTATAATTCGAACGTTGATGCATTTAATGTTGTCCCAGAGGTCTCTGAAACTGTCCTCAATTCTTTTCATTTGGTCTTCTTTATTCTGCTCTGTGGTAGTTATTTCCACTATTTTATCTTACAGGTCACTTATCCATTCTTCTGCCCCAGGTATTCTGCTATTGATTCCTTCTTGAGAATTTTTATTTTCATTTATTTTGTTGTTCATAATTTTTTTTTGCTCTTTAGTTTTTCTAGGTCCTTGTTAAATGTTTCTTGTATTTTCTCCATTCTGTTTCCAAGATTTTGAATCATCTTTACTATCATTACTCTGAGTTCTTTTTCAGGTAGATTGCCTATTTCCTCTTCATTTGTTTGGTCTGGTGGGTTTTTACCTTGCTCCTTCATCTGCTGTGTTTTTCTCTGTCTCCTCATTTTGCTTAACTTACTGTGTTTGGGGTCTCTTTTTCACAGGCTGCAGGTTCATAGTTCCCATTGTTTTTGTTGTCTGCCCCCAGTGGCTACGGTTGGTTCAGTGGGTTTTGTAGGCTTCATGTGGAGGGGACTGGTGCCTGTGTTCTGCTGGATGAGGCTGGATCTTGTCTTTTTGGTGGGTAGGACTACATCCGGTGGTGTATTTTGTAGTGTCTGTGACCTTATGATTTTAGGCAACCTTTCTGCTAATGGTGGGTTTGTGTTCGTGTCTTGCTAGTTGTTTGGCATAGGGTGTCCAGCACTGTAGCTTGCTGGTCGTTGAGTGAAGCTGGGTCTTAGCGTTGAGATGGAGATCTCTGGGAGAGCTTTCACCATTTGATATTATGTGCAGCCGGGAGGTCTCTGGTGGACCAGTCTCCTGAACTCGGACACTCCCACTGAGTGTCCCACTCAGGCACAGGCCTGACACCTGGATGGAGCACCGAGATCCTGTCAGCCTCATGGTGTGTAAATAGCATACGATTTAACAACTGCCTGCACTTCATGTTGCCCAGACTGGGCAGGAGTGCGTCCTGAGGTCGGTGGGCTCTGCTCTGCACAGTGGGCGACGGGAGCTACCTCTCCAGTGAGGGAAACCCAGAGAGACTCCCCTGGAGCCACCGAGCACCTACGAGGAAGTAAACCTTGTTTTCTACCTGTCGGTCTAGGCTTCCTCTCGGACCCAACCGCCGTGCTGCGCACCTGCCCTCCAGCCCACAGCTCCCAGTCCCGATCAAGGCCCCCACAGGTTGGTTTGGTTCTCCCAAATCCAAATCTTAAGGCTCCTCCCCAGTGCCATCTCTTTAACAAACTCTAATTGATCCTCCTGCTTCTAAGTTCCTCCTCACCTATGACACCTACTTTTAAGATGTTGCCTTATTTATATGAACCTTCTGGTAAGGGCAGTTGCTACTCAGCTCCACCTCATGGTCAGCATACAGGTATTAGAGCCCCTGTTGATGGATCATCAGAGTTTTTTAGAGAAGCTGAATGAGAGACTTTTATGTGACTCTCTTCATTAGTAAATGGTGGTTTAATTTAAAAAAATGACCACTGTACTGGCTAAAATAAATCTGCACCCTAACAGGGATTTTTTGGGCTTCTACTTTGTGACTTTGTTCCAGAACATTGTTTGTAGAAAGAAGGAAGGAAAAAAGAAACAAATAATAAGTTCTGCTTCTTCCTTTTCAAGGTGGCACTGTGAATATCTGTGTCTGATTCTACCCACACACATATATAAAGCTACCTTCCCATCCATGGGTTGAAGAATAGGTCTCAAAATTTACCCACTCTTCTAACCACCTGTATCTCAGTGGGGCCATGTAATAGCAGTAAGTCTCAGTGGGAATCTGTGCAAGTCAAGTTGTATATGGTATATAAACATCTGTCTGGTGGGAGTGAGAGCACACTCACTTCCCTATGCCCCTCATTAACTTTCTGAGGCAGGGTTGTTTATGTTGGAACCTTTAGGTTAGTGTGACTATTGTACATGATGATTTCATTTTGTACAATGCGTAATATCATATACCCACATAGAAGCTATCATTTTCATTTGTACAGAGTGTAATATGATATACCCACACAGAGGCTCTCATGTTGTGATTTCCAATCAGTTCATAAACATTTAATCCATGTTTTTGATGTGTATGGCTCTGTGTTTTGTGGTCTAGGCAGGAAACACATGGAAAGTGGGGAGGACTCACATTAATTGAACACCTAGGATGTACCAAGACCTTTACTCTCTTCAACCCATTTCATAAGTAGAAAACAATATAAGAATCTCATAATATGTTAGGAGTAGCTTACAAATACACATGGAAAAAATAGCTGGCAATACAGTACCTAGAATGTCATATACCATGAGTGGTACAAGTAGCAACAACAGGAACCTGTAGCAAGGAGGCATTACCTTAGGCAGGAGTGATCATAGAAGACTTCCTGGAGGAATAGGGCCTTGGAACTGATTGGATGAAGGGATAGAAGTAACTCTGCAGTTGATAGTGCAGTGGTCTAAGGAAAAACTAAAGGAGAGACTCTCTTCTGAGAGATATCCTAACCAAATGATTATGTTGTTGGAAATAAGCTCCCAGAACATCTGGTACCACAAACTATAATATAGAAAAATACATGATCTTGAGTAAACTTTAAATTATACACACACATGCACACACACATATACACACATGTTATGTATATATGTAAACATATGTACATACAATGTATATATACACACATAATACATATATGGATATATATGTATAATGTACGTATAAATATACTTGTCTAGATAATCTTCTAATTCTTGCTTTTGGTAGAGTAAATTAAAATTCAAAGCTGTTAAAAGTATAAAAGACTTTTGTGTTACATTATTAAACCTCTTCTCTCCTTGATTTGCACAGCAATTGTTTGGATCACTTCTAGAAACTTACATGAGTCAAACGTGCTAAGATAGAGGCATTCACATTGTTTATTTAGTCACTTTTGTTTTTGCCTTTTCTAAAAATAATTTTGTTAGACTAAAGAGCCAACTGTCTTCAAAGTTGCATTTTAAGTAACTGAATAAAATATAGGGCTTATTATTCCACGTTTAACAGGAGCCTCATAGAAATCTTCGTAAACTTTACAACCTCTGACAGCTGAGAACTAATGATTTGCCATCCGTGGTTTGAGACTAGTGTTGATAACTAGTGCTGATAAAGAAAGATAGGAAGAAAGCAGTGTTTTAGGAACACTCCTTCTATGGTGTTATGAAGGATAGAACATTTACGAGAAGAACAAATGAAGGAAACTTTTTAAGATTGTAGAGTAAGCTCATATGTCATTAAACGTAATTTTATGTTAACTAAATTAACCACGATTTAATAAAGACTTCTCTATGCTGAGACCAGTGCTGAATAATGGATAATGGTATTTATCAGCTTCCAAGATGGCCACCAACCATCCTACCTTCTGGTATTTATGCTCTTTTGTAGTTCCCTCCCATACTGAATCACATCTGGCCTGTGTGATCTAAAATACAATGGGACTGATGTGAGACTTTTGATGTGAGGTCATATATGGGATTACAACTTCCTCCTGGCATTGTAAAAGGCACTGCAGCTTCTGTCTTGGTCTCTTGGATCACCCATTCAGGGGAAGCCAGCCATTATGTCATGAGGATTCTCAAGCGGCCCATTGCAGAGATCCACATGGAAAGCAGCCTCCCACCAACAGCCAGCACTGACTTGCCAGCCATGTGACTGTATACTACCCTGGAAGTAGATCTTCCAGACTCAGTCAAGGTTTCAGATCACGATAGCCCCAGCTGACATCCTGACTGCTTTGGACACACTAAGTCAGAGCTACTTCGCTAAGCTGCTTCTGAATTCCCAAGTCCTTCTTTCAGAACTTTAATGAGTCTGCAAAGCACTTGCACAGAAGAACCACAAAATCTCAGGTAGGGAGCGGGAGAAAGAGGATGGAGGAGCTGTTGAAATTCTTTCTTAATTCATAGTCTGGTCTTTCTCAGAGATATCTCTGATGTCACGTGAGTCATGGAGGGAGGCTTTGCCCCTTTCTCTCCTCATAGAGCCCAACAGTGCAAGATGCGGGACAACAGGAGGGATTATTTCCAGGGAGTACTGGGAATGATGCTGAGCATGAAAATAGTTAACCAGGACAAAAGAAATACCTCAAACAGATCAACTGGGCAGAGAGCTGATGTGCATATAAAAGAATTCCCATCTGGAAACCAGAGGGTTGAAGTTCTGAAGAAAACTTCAGGGCCCCAGCCAGACAGTGTCTGTCATGCAAAAGGCCTCAGTGATGGAAGGAACAGGAAATGTCATCAAAAAACTAATGAGACTGTCAAGTTTCAGCTAGAATTAGATGAAAGCCTGCTTCACTTGCAGGGGATAGTCCTAGTTAGAAGATGAGGAGCCAGAACAGAGCTTGAAGAATTGGATGTTTAAGATAGATTTTTAAATCTCCCCTTATTCGCCTACACCCTCTATACTACATTTAAGAATAAAAACTTCAAAGTATCTGACAACCCAGAATAGTCGTCATTTCCCTTTGGAGAAATGACTGTTCAAAAAGGATCCTGGAACTTCCAATTTTAAGGGGGAAAGTTTACGTGGATCAGGTACAACTTGAGGAACTGGGGCCTTTATAGGGTCCAATTATGGAAGATAATTTCAAAGAGAAACAAATTGAAGTTTGTTTCAAATTGAAGTGTGTGTGTGTATGTGTAAATTTGACCCAAATGTCAGCTTTGTTTTGCTTTCTAAACATACTTGAAAATGTTTGTGACGAAAGGGTCTGGCAGAGTTTCTTGTATATATTTTCTTAAGATTAAAGTTAAAAGGCATATACATATTTGACCTACTATTGGAACTATCTAATAACCTCATCGATTTCCCATATAGGACTACTTTTTCCCTAGTCATTATGTAACTAATCCAAATAGAAGATTTACTAAAAGTATGCTAATTGGCCATGTTCTTTTCTTATGACTTACCTATAAATGTCCTCAGACCATATTCCCAGAGTATTTATGCTACTGTCTCTCCCCTCTATCTTCTCTCTCTCTCTACCCCCCATATGTGTGTGTGTGTATGTGTATGTGTGTGTGTGTTGCCAATAAATCATAGTTTCAGAATATTTTAGGCTAAATCAGATACTGCTTAAAATATTGATGGATATTATAATCTCTCTATAAAAATTCCTGAGATCAGGAGTAATGGAGACCACACTTGCCTTGATGATGCTCTTTGGTTCTCTTTCTGCGTCCACAGCTTTCCCCCTCACCCTGCATCTCATTCCTTTTTAATACGTTCTGCTACAGATCCCCTCATTATGATATCTGTGCTTTCCCTTGTCAGAATGAAAATCATTCTGAGTCATCACTACATCTCACTTTTTGTTGCAGGTGTGAGTTTTTATTTTTTCTTCTCTTTGTCCTGTTTGTTGTTTTAGTGTAAAGTCAGAAAAAAATGCACTGGAGGCTTCTCTCCAGTTGATCCTTTAACCTTGACAACTTATAAATAATTTTAAAAATCCGTTTTCTTTCTCTTTCCTTTGTACCAACTTTTGAAGTTTGTTCTGGCCTTCATCATCTCTCACTTAAAGATGGTAATAGCTTCTAAATTTATCTCCCTGACTCTAGACTCCGTTCTCCTCAAATATATCATACACCATGGTTACAACAGGGTAATTGTTGTAAAACTCAAATATGATTATGATAATTCTTCCATTAAAATATTCCATGATTCCTCAGCACCTACATTATAAATACAAATGAAATGGCCTGGTATACAAAATCTCTTACAGTCTGTTCCCAACCTACTTTATCAGACTCGTCTTCCTTTACTCCTAATATACTTCTTTCTCTCTCTTTGCCCTTTGTTTCCCTATACTCGAAGGGCCCTCCCCAACTATAAGACATTTTTTGTCCCAGTACATACTCAGTTTTTAATTTCAGAAGTAAATACTGTATGAGGAAAGGAAGCAAAATCCTTTACCTGTCCTTTATTATACATGTTCTGACTTAGAGTACCATAGACTGTAGCAATCTGAAAACTGGTAGCAAGTCCTTTGCCAAGTAAATGAGAGGCAGTAATTTTATAAGACAACTATTGTCCTGTCAATTCATGCCTTCTCTTCTTTTTCTCCTCCTCTGGTCAAATTTCTAAACCCAAGTATAGCAACTTCCAGGGCATAACCAGGGGTAAAGTAGGTGGAAATGGCTGCAAACATGGGGGTAGATGTGACAGGTGATGTATCCAGACAGGTGAAGTCTCCACAATTAAAAATATTGCCGGTGTGACAGAGACTGGAAAAACCCTGGTAATCGTTTATCTAGAAAAGTTTTTAAAGCTTCCCCATCAGTTCATAAAATCATATAACCAGGTAGTAGACATGAAAGACAGCTAACAAACCAGAGCTGTGTTAAAAGATTATCTTCCAGAAACAGAGGATTGTTTGTATTGTCCAGCCCTCAAGCTGTAGAACTGGAAAAGAGATTCAAACAATACCCAAAGGCACAGGAAGTAGAAATAAGAGCAGTTGTACAAGCAAACACAAGTTTTTAGTCTAGGCAAAACTTATTTGATTCAAGGAAAAGTGTAAAGAAAGAAAACAAAACAATTAAAACTGTAGTACTGAGGGAAAATCCTACAATATAAGGGAAATAAAATAGTATCTTACCTTAAAACCAAGAGTAAATAGATACCTTTGAAAATAATCTATTGTAACAGAAGAAAATATTTTTATAGGCTTAGTGAAATTCAGTAACAGATGTATAATAAACATGGAGGACAAAAAAAAGGTGAAATAAAGAGTTAAGATAAATAGAAAAATGAATGAATAAGAAAGAACTGCTAGAAAATTAACAATAAAAGAACTTCATTAACTGCCACATTGCAGTAAGAGCACATAATACTAGAGAAAATTGAATTGGTTAAATATAGGAGAACCTTGAGCTAGACTCTACAGAGATAAAGTTAAGAAAACTATGGGATAGAGTGCTATATTTAAATAGATTGAGGATATATTTATATTTAAATAGAGGATATAGATTGAGGATATATAGTATTTATCTATTAGATCTAATTTTCATGCATTATAATACAGTTAATTCTAATAACAAATCTGTCAGATGGACATTACTATCTTCCTCTATTTACAGATGAGAAAATTAGAGTTTAAGAGGTTAAC
This sequence comes from Grampus griseus, assembly GCF_964374135.1. NCBI lineage: Eukaryota > Metazoa > Chordata > Mammalia > Artiodactyla > Delphinidae > Grampus > Grampus griseus. The sequence continues at coordinate 81,723,191 of NC_139002.1, forward strand.
TTGCTCAAGCCTGGACAGATGGCGAGTACAAGCGCTGTTGACTCCAGGTTGAGGAAAATGTTGTTAACTATTCTTCTTATAAAAATAAAAATCTCTGTCTATCATAAAAGACTAAAACTGTAGTTGAAAGACTGAGAACAATATATGTAAGACATATGACAACCAAAGACATGTAATTAGCTTATTTTAACTGTAAAAGGAAAACATGAGCAATGAACACCATATGAGAGAAGATGGGGAAATCACAAAAGAAGAAACATGGCCAAGTAAAATACTTAGAGTAAATAATAATTTTACTAGTAACAAAATGATTTTAAAACAAGGCAGTGGAATACATTTTTTCATGTTTTAAATCAACAAAAAGGAAGTGAATGATCCTGAGTGTCAGTGATAGATGAAAACAAGAACACTTTCATTGACTGATGGTGCTAATACACATGGGCATAAATTTGCTGGAGAATCATTTAGCAGTGAGAGTTAAAAGCCTTAAAAACTAATAAGACTTTTAAGCCAAAAGTTTACTCTCAAGAATTCATCATAGATAAATTAATTTTACAAGTGCACAATCACATATGTTTATTACAACATACATTTATTATAGTATTGTTTATCATAGGGAAAAAAAGAAATAGTTAATGTTCTAATAAGGGACATTAAATAAGTTATTGAATATACAGTGAATCATTTTCTAATGAAATGATTTCCAGATATTCAGAATGACGTTACATCTATATAATCAGATGGGAAAAAGATGCCTCAGTTACAATATGAGACAAAAATATAGAAAAGCATGTATGACATGCTCTATGACACTGTTTATTTGTGTTTTGCATTCTTTCCATAAAGAACCTGGATTATTCATGTTAAATAGAAACTTCTCAGTGAGTAAGATTCTTGGTTTTCCATAAATTTAATGTAATAAAGCTCCTGTAAAGGTAACATCTTCATCTTCTGATAACAGCACCCTAAGTCAATCATACCAATATTTTGCTAAGGACAGACAACTAGGAAAGATACACCACAGCAGGATGGCCTGGAAGGAACTGGAACCATTCGTGGAATGCAGTTCCTCCCAGGTGCCCCCAGAGGCTGAGAGGAAGGAGTAGAGATACTCTGGAGCCCCCCATTCCTGTCCTCTGAGATCCTCTGCCTGTGCCTCCCATGAGTCTAACTCAGTCAGAAGCCAGATGGTGTGGAAGTCAGTAGCAGGGAAAGAGTGAGAACTAGATATAAGGGAAAATAGGACCAGGAGCAGCACAGGCAAGTACACAAACCACGTGGGTAGATGCCACTTTGAATTCTCTATAGGTACCATCATTCAGAAGTGCCTGGTCTGAGGGGTTCAAGGTTAAGAGTGATCCACATGTAGAGAGCCAGTGGGCTATAGGTAGGTTCATTCTGGTTTGCCTGGGATAGACTTGCTTATATTGGTTGTTTTAGTATAAATTTTAATAATGCTCTTTGTCACTCTCACAAATGTCTCACCTTAAATGATAAATCACATCATTGTCCTAGCTATAAGACTTCCTCCTTTTCTCAGATTCTTTTTGATTGTTATCTACATTTTCTAAAATTAGTAGAGGTAATACCAAGAAAGAGGATGTATGTGGCCACATTATCTATATATATTGGAGGACAAACAAAATGGAATCCTTTGGAATAGCAAATTCAATAAGCACAGAAAAGAATCCATGCAAAAAGCAAGTTTTCAGTCCCAGAAGCTATTCTAATCCTCATAAGCTGCTGCTAGAATATTAAACTGGAACTGAAATTTTATTTAAATATCTTGAAGTCCATAACATGTAGTAAATTAGTAAATGAAGCAAAAACAAAGTAATAAAATATCTAGAAAAAGATGTGGATGAATATTTACCTGATCTCACAGTAATAAAAAGATTAAATCATGTTAAGAAAGAAGCATAAAGAAAAACTTAATACAACCTAATATAAGTTAATAGAGGAGATTTCTATGTAGTGAAATATTAGTTGTTATTCATTTTATTCTTTCAGTTTTCCTATAGTTTCCATTTTTCTACATTGGATTTGAATTAATTTTATAATCTAACAGAGTATTTAGAGATAAAGGTTGTAGTAATTATATGAATGAATTAATCTAAATGCCTTAATGCTTAGCATATAGTGAGACCTCAATAAATGATAGATATTCATATTTGGTGGTATAAAATAACCTGATTGCTTAAGACAAATTTTTTATTAAAATATATAGGGGTTATTATGGCTAAAACTTCACCAGCGTTTTGATGTCCACAGGTTTAAAATTAATGAAAATAACAAAAATTTTTAATTAAGACTTTATTTTTTAGAGAAGTTTTAGATTTACAGCAGAATTAAGAGGGGAATACTCCCCACTCCAAACATGCATAACTCTTGGTGGTGTACATTCTTTAAGTTTGGACAAATGTATAATGACATATAGCAATCATTATAATATCATAGAGTATTTTCACTGCCCTAAAAATCCTCTGGTCTTTGCCTTTTCATCCCCTACCCCTACACCCCTGGGAATCACTGATCTTTTTATTGTCTCCATAGTTTTATCTTTTCTAGAATGTTATATAGTTGGAATTGTGCAGTTTGTAGTGGTTTCAGATTGGCTTCTTTTACTTAGTAAAATGCATTTAAGTTTTCTCCATGTCTTTTCATGGCTTGATAGCTCAGTTTTTTTTAAAGCGCTGAGTAATATTCCATTGCCTGGATGTAGTTTATTTATCTGTTCACCTATTGAAGGACATCTTGGTTACTTCCAAGTTTTGGCAATTATGAGTAAAGATGCTAGAGAAATCTGCGTGCAGGTTTTTGTGTGGACATACATTTTAAGCTCCTTTGGGAGTGTAATTGCTGGACTGTATTATAAGACTCTGTTTAGTTTTGTAAGAAACAACCAAACTGTCTTCCAAAGTGGCTGTACCTCTTTGCATTCCCACCAGCAATGTATGAGAATTCCTGTTGTTCCACATCCTTACGAGCATTTGGTGTTGTCAGTGTTCTGGATTTTGGCCATTCTAATAGGTATGCAATGGTCTTTCATTGTTGCTTTAATTTGCATCTCCCTGGTGACATATGATGTGGAGGATCTTCTCATATGCTTATTTGCCATTTGTGTATCTTCTTTGGTGAGGTATCATAATAAATATTTTTTAGTGAAGTTGATTAATTTTTGGTTTTCTAAATCCTCAATCTTGAAATTGGGACAGGAATAATTTTTATTTAGTTACAAACTGGCAATATATAAAACAGAACACTTTTGCATTTGAATATTTTAAGTTGGAAGACATAAAATAAAAATGCAAGTTTTAAGACTTTAAGAAGTTTTAAAAAGACTGCATGTAGCACAGGCATTTCTAGGAAAAATGTTATGTTTTTCCAGGAATACAGTGAACAAGAGAAAAGAATGTTGATCATTCTTTCTAAAGGAGGGCAGCAATCTTATTTTGAGGTAATTAAAATTACCTTGAATTTTTAGATTTTTAGAGTTCAGATTGGTATAGTTTCATTTTTGTTAATAGGTGGATGTCAAAGAGAAAGGAAATATACTGGGAAAATGAAAAGTCTGTGTCAATTGGATGTATTAAAAAACTGGCCAGAAAAAATAAATTAGTCTGTAGTTTTGTAAGATGACATGCAAGTATAAGGCAAAACAGTGATTGTTTTGTTTTTGTTTTGTTTTGGCATGTTTACTTTCAATGCTTTATTCATTGTGTTCTTTCATAATTGAGCTCTTTTTTTATCTGTTATTTAATTCTTTTATTGAATTGTAGTTGATTTACAATATTATATTAGTTTCAGCTGTGTAGCGTAGTGATTTGATATTTTGCAGATTATACTGTATTATAGATTATTACAAGATAATGGCTATAATTCCCGGTGTTATACAGTATATCCTTGTTGCTTATCTATTTTATACCTATTAGTTTTTATCTGGTAATCTCATACCCCTAATTTGCCCCTCCTCCCTTCCCTCTCCCCTTTGGTAACCATAAGTTTGTTTTATATCTTTGTGAGTTTGTTTCTGTTTTGTGTAACATTCCTTTGTATTATTTTTTAGATTCCACATGTAAGTGACATTATACAGTGTTTGTCTTTGTCTGATTTATATTCACTAAGCATAATATTCTCTAGGTCTATCATGTTGCTGCAAATGGCAGAATTTCATTCTTTTTTATGACTAATATTTCATTATATATATATTTATATATATTAATGGCATATATATATGCCATTTATATATATATATATACTTCTTAATCCAATTGTCTGTTGATGGGCTGTTGGGTTGCTTCCATGTCTTCGCTATTGTAAATAGTGAAACAGTGGATGTTTTAATAGCACTAAACTTTTAACTTTAAGAGAGGCCTAATTTTTTTTCCTATGATGTCACCAATGCTCATAACATGTTAGATATAGCTTGTGGGGGGGAATTGGTCTCACAATATGTGACACATTCTTTGAAACATTGTCATGGGCAGCAAATCTCCAACTTCGAAGTCACGTTTTATTTTGTACTTTATTTTGAATGGAGAGATTGACTAAGCTAGGGAATACTAGTTTAGGGATAAATGTTTGGTGGACTATAAGAATATTGATTTTCTTCTGTTGTATGGAACTTGGTTTTGGAGATAATTCTGAAAAAGTAATGTGGTAGATTGAATTATAAGTTCCTAATGATTTATTTCCTTTCCACCTGTCTCTTCCTTCCCTGTAGGCATTAGTTTTGAGCTTGGTTTTATGACATGCCTTGGCTAATGGCATATAAGCAGAAATGACATTTGCCATACCTAGGCAGAAGCTTTAAGCGTGCCTTCAAGGTTTGGCTCTTTGTCTGTTTCATTCCTACCCTTTGCCATGAGAGAGGAGCATTTTCAGACAGTAGATACCTCTGGGTTCCAGAATGAGAAGAAACATGGAAACCCATGTTTCTTCTCTCTTGCTCTGTAACATGTTTCTCATGTTACAGAGCAAGACATTAATAATAATAATAATATTTTGTAAGCCTATAAGATATAGGAGTTATTAATTACTACAAAGATTAACCAGTAAAGTAAATGCCAGAAGTGGAATGATGCCGAAAAGAACCCTAAAATAAAGAACAAGGAAGTATGTAGCAAGTAAACTGATATAGGAGGCAAGAAATATGCCAAAACAAAACAAAAACAAAAAACAAAACAATCGCTGTTTTGCCTTATACTTGCATGTTGTCTCACAAAGCTACAGGCTAATTTATTTTTTCTGGCCAGTTTTTTAATACATCCAGTTAACACAGACTTTTCATTTTCCCAGTATATTTCCTTTTTCTTTGTCATCCAGATTGCTAATCCAGAGAACTGTGAGCAAGTAAAACAGTTATTCTAAGCCACTAGCTTTTGGGGTAAATATTTGTTGCACAGTGACGAGGTAACATATACATGACATAAGGGGGCTTATTTAACCCCCTTGATCAGTTGCTTTATCTACAAAACAAGGCTAATGATATTTATTTCAGTGTTGTTATGTGGCAAGGCCAGGCATATAGCAGGTTCTTAAAAAAATGTTTATCCCCCTTTTTGTCATTTTTCCTCTCTCCTCTTTTTCTATTTTTCCTTCCTCTGTTGCTTCTTCTCTCCTCCTCCCGGTGGCATCATAAGAACAATATTGTTGGAATCAATATGTAGCCAACCAAGATGCTTACTTCAAAGAGGCCAAATGACTTATTCATTTGGCTAAGTCAGTACAAACAAGTTGGTGTAAAATTAGCTGCATCCCATTACAGATAGATTTGATAAAAATCTCATTAAATACAGGGGAAAAGTGTACATCCCTGTAGAAGTACCAGTTTTCCTATAAATATTCTTATAAGATTTCCTATAAAATCTTCTTCTAAGTGATATATTTCTCAACTAGTCATAATGTTTCTCATCAGTAGAGTGAAATCTGTATGTTTTTATGTCTAGTCTTATTTCTATGCCAAAAAAAGAAAACAAAATCTTTCTTTGGCAAAGCCAATAGACCAACAAGACATTCTTTATTCATCCAGCTTAATCAAAACTTGTAATCAGTGAATAAGAATCATTTGCCTAAAAGAAAAAAAAAATGGGTCTAAGATTGAATGACTCATGCAGGAACTTCATGATTTTGCTCTGTGCTTTGTGAAGTAATTTCATAATCATATGTAATTATTTTAAATATTTTATAAACTACAGTGACTTTTTAATAAGAGTCTCTAATTATCCAATACAGTGTCTAGAAAGATTTGCTGAATATGTAGTATACGTGTGATGAGTCATTTGTCATCCAAAAGCTTGTGAAGAAACCCTCATTCCTAAAAATAGGGTTCCCATAGATTTGATACCGGCTGTAATTTTTCACTTGAGACATTTCCTTTTATATCTCTGACTCCACTTTTGGTAAATCATGATACATAACTATATAAAACATCACATAATCTAAAAAAAGGGAATAAAGGTGCCAACTGTACCACATCACACACAGTACACTATGCACCAAAAAATTAAACTAGCAAGTGAATTCCAGGATATGGAGGATTAAATTTTTAGTTTTCCTTACGCTTTGATCCACTGTCTCCCACCCTACCCCTGTACCCCAACTTCTTGGGAATTTATGAGATCTGGCATACACTGACAATAGGGAAGACAATTATTAACATAATGAGAACATTTCTTTTTTTTGTTTAATTTCTTGGGATGAAGCTATCACATTAGTACAAGAGCTCATTCATTCTTGTGTATTCAAAGGATAGCACTCTAACAATGTATCTTAACTTTAACATTTCCTCTAGGAAACAGAATCAGGTTAGGAGGAACAGAGTAATCTCTTAGACTGGATGTCTTCTGAATACTCAGTGCCCCAGTCACACGGCAAAGTGTGGAAACATGAATTCATATTAGAATATAACATAAAATCCAGGTTAAAACGCTATATGGGTTGAAAATTGTTGTGCCATTCCTATAAATCTAAAGAATGACATTGTATGGTAATGAGATTGTTACATTTTTGGTGCACCCTTGTAAGCTTCTGGAGGAATCCACAGATTAGGTCCATCTTAGGTTTTGATTAAGTTTGAATAAGCTTCCTCATTATACATCCACCAAAAATGTTCTGGTCCAATCTGATCAAATCAATATTTTAAAATACTTTATTAAAAAAAACTTGGTTTTTGTCTTCTTTGGCACAATTTTTTCAAAGTACCTGTGATGTTTTTGCAAGACTTGCTAGGTAACAGAGCACATGCTTCAGGTTTATTAATTTCATCCTGAAATGCTTGTTTCTGCCCAGGAAATGTTTTTACATCACAAGTTAGCTCATAGCCAACGCTGTTGTATCATAGATAGCTTTGGATAGAAGCCTTTCAAAATGGTGCAAATCTCTCTGGTCCAAATCTCTCATTTAATGGATGGGAAACTAGTTCCTAAGAGGTTACTATGCTTTCCTAAGGCCACGCAGCTTTGAGGAAAAAAAAAAAAGTTAAAAACAAAACTCCCGCAGAATCTCTTGTAGTGATTCATTCAAGGGTAGGCACTTGACCAGAGTTTGGCCAGTTAGAATAATTTTGCTAGCCATAGTGATTACTTCAGGAATGCTTCACTGAAACAAGATGGTGTAATCAGAATAAATTCCAGAACTCATACAAAATTCACAAGAGGTCTTTTTATTTCCTGTGCTGAACTTGAAAGATTGGTAGTTCTGGTGCTGAGGGCAGCTATGTAGACACTTCAAGGAAGCAAGCCAGTTGAATGAAGCTGGATAGATTGTTATTCCTCCCCAGTACTTACATATTTTCCTGATATATCCCTGATGATTTCAATTATGTAAACTGTTGACCTGAAACAAATAGACTGCCACATATTTCTCCAGCAAAGATGGGTTTATTCGCGATCAGCAGAGAATTGCAATCTGGGGTCTGCAGCCACGCAAGGCACGTGCAAGTCCCCACACAGCAAGGGAAGGAGAGGGCTTTTATAGAGGGGAAAGGAGGTTGGGAGGGCTACAGTAAACAGAGAGTCCAAGGCTTTTCATTGGCTGAGTCCTTGCCAGTAAAGAAGAGCACTTTCTTCTTCCTGTTGGGCTCTGCGATTGTCGCAGGGTGTGAGAGCGCCCCCTTCTGGTCCACGAACTCTTTTTTTTTTTTTTTTTTTTGCGGTACGCGGGCCTCTCACTGTTGTGGCCTCTCCCGTTGCGGAGCACAGGCTCCGGACGCGCAGGCTCAGCGGCTATGGCTCACGGACCCAGCTGCTCCGGGGCATGTGGGATCTTCCCGGACCGGGGCACGAACCCACGTCCCCTGCATCGGCAGGCGGAGTCTCAATCACTGCGCCACCAGGGAAGCCCCACGAACTCTATTTAATTGAGGTTTCTGTTTATCAATTTTTTACAAAACCAATATATTTCTTCTATTTTTGATGTATGCTTTTAATTAGCTTAAGTAAATTTGAGTTGAGTTGTCTGTCACATGGAAAGTGTCCTGATAGATGAACTCTACATAATTTACTCGATTGTTAAAGCAATGTAAGACTTTTAGATCCCTCTAATACACTGACAATGTGAAAAAGAATGCTTTGTGTAGAAGTCTTTCTTTGTATTTCAGGATTATTTCCCTAAAAGCGATATAACAGAGACTCTTAACAATGGAATTCTTAAATATGAAAGAGATTCTTGAATATGGAATTAGTGGGCCAAGAAAAATGAATATTTTTAAGACTCCTTATACATATTTTCCAATTACCTTCTAAAAATGAGCAAGCTTTATTTCTATTGAAACTATATGGGCTGATTTTTCTCATGCAAATTTTGTTAGACTTGAATACTATCATTTAAAAAAACATTGTTCCTAGTTCAAGGCAAAGCTGGTACCCCATTTTCAAAAAGGAAAGTTAATTTTTTAACTAGTCCTTTAGGTTTCTTTAGGATGGGTGACGTGAAAGTCATAGCAAAACCATTCCATCTGAAGCAGTTGCAGGTTGACAGAGTCTCTGACTTTGCAACCAAAGTATCCCTAACTGCAGGGAGAAGCAGAATAAGTGTGTTTGGGATGGTGTTGAGTAGGACAGAGAGCAATGAAACCCACCAAAAAAAGAGGACATTTCTTGGAAATCAAATTTTATTTTTAAAAGTTATTTTCTTTCTACTTTGTATCAGAACTACATATATTTGTAATCTGAAAGTAATGATTCAAATGTTTCTTCTTATACTTTTGCTTCAAATTATTTATATTCAAAAAGTGTGAGTAATTTAGTTTGAGAAACTCAAAGAGAATGAGACTAGATCACCAGTTATTTTGAAATGTAGAAATAATAGAAACCCCTCAAGAAACAGCAGAAAGATGTTTCTTCTGGAAACTTTAAGTACTCCAAAGAGCAAATATTATAATTCAATATTCCTTTTATTTTGACCCAATTTTATATCCTGATGAGTAAAATATGTTATATAATATAATTAATAACAAATCCCAATGGGACAGCAGTAACTATGTGTATATTTCCTTTTGTAATTGTAAGTGGACCTTCTGTGTAACCATACATGGCAGGCTAGCTGATTGACAAGAGAAGATTCAATTAGTGACAGAGATGTGAGAGATGTGATAACTGACAGTTTTAATCGTGTGTTGTGAGGAGCGCATACATCTATGGAATAGGTTAGGGATATTTTCCCCTCATTATAGAGGGAAGAAGTTTCAAGTTAGGCCTCTATATAACATGCTCAAAATTGCAAAGAGGTGTATCAGAACAAGGCTCAGAAACCCCAAAGTTGTCGTTGATATTGTTTTTAATTCTGTTACCTGCTACATGTTATATACTTCATTCTACAGAATTAAATTATTTAACTATGGAAAAAAGAAACACATTACTAATCCTATAATCATCATTCTAGGAGTGAATTTTTCTTGGTGACACAGTTTCTGTTGAGATGTTCTTTTTGTGACACTGTCACAGCAGTAATTATCATGAACGGAAGACATTGTCCTATAGGGAACAGAGCCTGTGCCTCACCTGATCTAAGCTGGTGTTTTGTGACATTTGAATAAATTAGTAATACTCTGCTTTTTGGAAGAAAAATGTTCTATCATTACTAAAATGTAATTTTAAAAATCTCATTTAAGAAAAGCTCAGAATGGTTATATTCTTCTTTTTTTTTTCAGATGTACTGACTTATTGAGTAGGACCATTCTCTGATAATTCTGTAATGAATAATACTCATACTAATATCCTGATCATCCTTAAACAATAACCATTGTCATGGTAACTACATATCACGGGAAAACAAACTGTGCAAATGAGCTTCTTCCGTAGCTTTAATTATGTGAATAGAAAATTGAAGGAGTACATTTTAAGGATTCAGTTTCCTATTTAAGTGTTGACTAAAGTAAATGACTCAAGCACTTCTGCACATCTGACTGTTGATATGTTGAAGACGTTAACATGATTACGTCTGTCTGGATTTGTGTTGACGTTCAATACAGGAAACAATTTAAATTTCTGTTTAATGTTTTACTTTAAAACACAGTAATGGAGTCTGATTCAGTTGTTTTAATCAGCTATTCTGATTGCTATATTCTGGATTCAGTGCATATAATTTAATGACTGCTCTGAAGTGAACTACTGATTTTTCACTTCTAATACAATCGGTTTGATAGTTGGACAGGAAAAGTAAGGGCTACCGTTGCAGATTTATTTATTCATTTAGCTTATATTTATAAAGCACTTGCAGTATGTACTGGGTGCCGTTAAGAGTACTCAAGTTAAAGTTAGATGTCTAATACCCTTATAACTTAGACTCAGTAGGAGTCCATAAGATGAAACAACTAAAATGCAAGATGGTATGGGCTATGTGCATATCACTGGTATAAGTGTTCCTGGTGAATGGAACACATTCAAGGCTATATTATCAATGTGAGACCATGCAGATTGAATAAAAGGTTCAGATTGGAGAGAAGTGGGAAATTAAGAAAGAAAAGACAGATTAAGGAGGCTGGTGATAGAGAGGCTCATTAAAAGGCATTATAAGTCCACATGAATGACTTAGATAATTACAGATAATTACAAATCAGTGCATGGGAGGGGTTTTTTTCTCCTTCTTTTTCTTCTTTAAATGGAGATTTTCTAGAGTGGTTCAGAAAATCAGAAAACCGTAAAGAATAGGATATTCCTAAAGCAATAAAATGAGGGATAGATCATGGCCAGCAAATTCAAATATTGATGTCATAACCCTTTTTGAAAATCAGAGCACTGAAGAGTAATAACACACTCACACACACAAGATTCAGGATGCAAAGAAAGACACAAAGGTGGCATTGTTAAGGAATTGATTTTTAGTCTGCTTGATCAAAAGGGTGCTATGTCCAAGGCTTTTCTAATAAGGATTGCAAAGGCAGCATCACAGAAGTAAGGGATAGTAGGAATGGAGAACTTAAGCATATGCTGAATGTTTCACTGTACTAAAAACAGAGAATTTGATAAATGCTTAATTTCTCTTGAAAAAGAATAGAAGCATTGAGAAAGCAGCTGCTTTGGGGTGATTCTGACAACCAAGAAGAAAATTTTCATAGATATAAATCTGAGGTACCTCTTAGTAGAAGAGAGTCATGTTATATTGGATAAACATATAGCAAAGAAGAAACTACTGAACATTATTAGAAGATATTCTCATCTTCCTGAAAGTCCATTATGAAAATATAAAGCATAAAAGGATAACTATGTTCTGTTAATAGCCTTCTAACTAAGTACCAAAAACGTAATATAGAAAGCTGTGAGTTTAAATTTAGCAAATTATTAAGCAGATGTTAGCTAACTAGGAAGAAAACCCTATATAGTAGGAACTTAAAATTGATATAGCGTTGGCATTAGGTGCTTCCAGAGGTAGTAGACTTTCAGGTAAGCTTTACACTGAAATACTAGAAGATTTTTTCTGCCCAAATATCAACCTTTATCTGATAAATCTTAAGGGGAAAATAAAGTAAGAAAAGCAATTATAAAAGCAAACAAGAACAGCAAGATCAAGCATTTTCACTGCTTCTGGCTCAGCCTCTGATGTCAATATTTCACAAGTATTATTTCATCAAATTATCAACATTCCAGAGAGATAGCAAGATAGAAAGTTAGATTTTAATAGGAATGAGCCCTGAGATAAGAAAATGCTCATTCTGAAGTCAGTTATGGAATAAAGAAATCAGGAGCTTTCACTGAGTCTTGCATTTGGTGGGGGTTTATACACTTAGTGTATTTTTCCAATAAAACATTAATTTTAATATCCAATAATGAATGGTTAAGTGTTACATTATAAATCTCGTCAAAGTCATTTATGCTGCCCAAGAACCAGGAGAGAGTCTAGTACCTTCCTACTCAAAGTATGATCTGTAGAATGGCAGCAATGACATTTTCTGGGAGCTTGCTAGAAATGGAAACTCTTAGAGCAGACCCCAGGCACACTGAATCAAAATCGGCATTTTAACGAGATCCCAGTTTAGTTGAGAACTTTAACGATTGAAGGGTACTGTTCTAGAGCACCCCACTCAGTTATGACATCTACTTCCTTTCTTCCTGCCGAGAAGTTTCTATATTATATAGGTTTTTCCCCACCATTGGCAGATTTCTCCCCGTGGTTTTTAAATGAGTTCTTTGGCAAGAATATGTGACTGTTTTGAGTTATAATTAAATTTGGTGGGCTCTAGAGGTGCTGCATGAATGGAACATAGAGCTTAGCATTCTGCAGTTCACTGATTCACTCTTTCAAATGACTCTTTTGAGATCAGATCTGGGGCTCTGGTTACACGATGCCAACATAAATTGAAAAGTGAAGAAAAATGCAACATAAATTTTCTTTGGTATGGTAAATGATGTTAGGCAGTATTACAGATAGCACTTGTCTTCAACCTACTGGAATTAGAATACGACTCAATGCCATGAGGAATCAGGTCACTGCTCTGGCAAGAAATATGATCTGTGTTATGATTCAGAACTCAGCAGAAAATGGTCTTCTCACTTTAATCCCTTTGCAGCTTTGAGCTGGTTATGCCATCTGTATCAGTCAAGTATTACTGTGTAACAAACACAGCAAACCTAATTTATTAGCTCCTGACTCAATGAATAAGCAATTTGGACTGGGCTTGGTTGAGTTGTTCTGTTTATCTTGCCTGGGTTCACTCAAGCCACTACAATTAGCTTATGAATCACATGAGAGTTGATTGATCCTGGATGGCCTTTTCCATGTCTGGCTTTTGGCTGGGGTAGTTAAGCTACATGTCTTCAGAAGGCTAACCCAAGCTTTTTCACATGGAAACTGGGTTCCAAAAACACTAAGTCCCAAACAAGCACTTTTTAAGTCTCTAAATGAATCATTCTTGCTAATATTCCATTAGCTAAAGCAAGCCACACAGCTAAGTCCAGATTCAAGGGGTAAAGATATACAAAGATTCTATTACTTGATAGATGCAGTAAAATGCCATGGCCATTATTTTTTTCTCAACTTACCACCTCTCTATCCCAAAATAATGAATAGGTTTTATGAACTTGTACCTCTTTCTTTGTAAGCATTTTCAGTTATTAGAAGAAAACCCCATGGCAATGAAACTACTGTAGGGCAGAGATGCCGTAGAGCTCTAAGATTATGGAATATGACTTTGAACTTGATCAGGAAAGGGCACTTTCTTATTTGCTCTGAAAGTCCACTTCCTTGCTTTTATTCTAGAAAATCTGTATTTGTGAGTGGAACTCTATTTTGTCTTGTTTATTTCACTTCTGTTGCATCGATAAAATCTTCACGTGTTTGTTCTGGCATGAAGAGCAGCTGTCTGCTCTGGAGGAGTATTTCCCACCTGGGTAGCTGAGCTGTTTCTCAGTGGAAGACACGTTTGTCGGTGTTGGTGGGAACTGAGCATCTTGGCTAATTTGGATGCTTCCCTTTGGACCTGGTTAAACAAGACAGAACAGGAAGTGTTTGATTCCCAAATCTGTACTATGAGAAGTTTCCTAAGACACACAGTGGGTGAGAAAAGCATCAAAAAGGAGGTATGTGGTACATGATACCAAGAGGCATTAATAATTGATGTGAATTGTGAGGTAGACAGAAGAATATATATCAAGGGACTTGGATTGTGTCACGGTAAACATGTGAACAAAGCCTTCACAGTTTTTTTTTTTTTATTTGAGGTATAGTTGACGTACAATATTATATTAGTTTCAGATGTACAACATATTGATTTAATATTTTTATAGATTATACTACATTTCAAGCTACTATAAAATATTGGCTATGTTCCCTGTGCTGTACAATATATCCTTGTAGCTTATTTATTTTACACATAGTAGTTTGTATCTCTTAATCCCTTATCCCTATCCTGCCCGTCTCCTCCTCCCTCTTCCCACTGGTAACCACTAGTTGGTTCTCTGTATCCATGAGTCTGTTTCTGTTTTGTTATATTCATTTGTTTGTTCTATTTTTTAGATTCCATATATAAGTGGTGAAATATAGTATTTGTCACTCTCTGTCTGACTTATTTCACTTAGCAAGCATTATGCCCTCCAAGTCCATCCATGTTGTTAAAGCCTTCATAGTTTTATATGATGGAAAAATACCTGATATATGTGAATAAATTAAGATATCATTTTCTTGTGTTGGACTCTGTGCATACCTGAGATATTATATATATGATCATACATATATATGTACATATATGTGTGTGTGTGTGTGTGTGTGTATATGACAGTTGGGGCTTTTTAAAAATCTTATCCATGTTGTTGCATGTATCAGTCGTTTGTCCTTTGTTATTGCTGAGTACACTCTGTTGTATGAATACCCCCACAATTTGTTTTTCCATTTACTTATTGATTGATATTTGAAGTGCTTCTGGTTCTTGACTATCACAAATAAAATTGCTGTGAATAATTTTCTATGAATCTTAGTGTGGATATAAGTTTTAATTTCTCTCAAGTTAAGTAGCAGTAGGATTGCTGGGTTATATGGGAAAAGTATAATTAATTTCACAAGAGCCACACTATATTCCAAAGTGATTGTACTATTTTTCACCTTTCCAGCCATCTGTGAGTGTCCTGCTTGCTTGATATCAATACTAACATTTGGTATTCGTAGACTTTTTAATTCTAGTCATTATTGTGAGTAAGATTTAGTATCTCACTGGTTTTAGTTTGCGTTTTCCTGGTCATTAACTATGTTAAGGCTCTTTTAATGTAATTAATGATCATTTTATATCTTCTTTCAAATATTTTGTGAATTTTTTGTTGAGTCATCTGTCTTCATATCATTAAGTTGTAAGAGTTCTTTATATATTTGCATACAAATGCATTACCACATGTATGTAAATATATGCATATATACATTATGTGTTATGTATTTGCATATTCGTGGCAAATTCTTTCTTCCGGTCTATAGTTTGCCTCTTTTTCCCCCTCGATCATGTCATTTAAGAGCAGAAATTATGAAGTTTAGTGGAATTTAATTTATGCTTTCTTTTTAATACTTCTTTTTGTATCTTTTTAAAGAAACCTTTGTCTAACACAAGGTTGCAAAGATGTTCTCCTATGTTCTCTTCTAAAAGATTTATAAATTTAACATTTATGTTTGTCTGTATTACATTTCAAATTAATTTCTGTGAGAATGTGAGAAAAGGGTTAAAGTTCTTTTGTTTTTTCATACAGATATTCAGTTTTGACAGCACCATTTATTGAAAAGACAGTACTTAAAGCATTGACATTTGTTGGCACCTTGTCAAAATTATTTGATCATACATATATGATTTGTGCCTAGATTCTCTATTGTTTTCCACTGATCTAGCTTTATACCTATGGAACACTGTTTTGATAACTGTAGCCTTGAAATCAGATAGCTTAAGGACTTCCTTTTTTTTCTTTTTTTTCACAGTTGTGTTGGCTATTGTGAATTCCATGATTGACCTTGCTAAATTTGCTTATACAATCCAGAAGTTTGTTTTTTAGATTCCACAGAAATTTCTACGCAGTCATGTCATCTATGAATACATTAGCATATGTCTTTCGGTCCTAACTTCCTGTTTCTTTATTATTTTTTCTTACTTTATTATATCTCCAGTACAATATTTAATAGAAGTGGTGAGAGTGGGCATCTTTGCCTTGTTCCTGTTTTAGGGGAAAAGCATTCAGTCCTTAACCATTAAGTATGATATTAGCTGTAGTTTTTTCTCTGTAAATGCTGCTTATCAAATTGAATAAGTTTCTTTCTATTTTGAGTTTACTCAAATTTTTTCTCATGAAAGGGTGTTGAATTTGAGAAGATTATTTGAATATTCTCTTTAGACCTGTTATGGTAGTGTATTATATTGATTGATTTAAAATGTTGAACCAACCTTGCATTACTGAGATAAGTTGCACTAGGTAATGGTGTGTAATACTTTTTCATATTGCCAAATTCAATATTTTAATATGTTGCTGGGTTCAATTTGCTAAAATTTTGCAGAGAAATCAATTTGCCAACATTATTTTGAGTCTTTTTACTTTTATGTCCTATGATTTTTCTCTTCTTGTAATATCTTTGTCAGGTTTTATGTTCAAGTTATGCTGGCCTTATAAAATGAGTTGTGAATGTTCCTTCAGATGTTGATTTATAAAGGAATTGTTTGAAATTGATATTTATTTTAACTTAAATATTTATTAAAAGTTATTAGTAAACCCATTTAGATCTGGAATTTAGAGTGTTTTATTTTGCATTAATTTCTTTTAAAACAGTTTTAGGGCTACTCAGAATTTGTTTTTCTTCCTTATATTGTTTTGATAAATTAATTGTTTTTTAATGAATTTGACCTGTTTATCTAGGTTATTAAATATATTAGCACAAAGTTGTTCAAAATATTCCCTTGTAAACCTTTCAGTGTTTATAAGGCCTGGATTGATATCCCTTTTTCATTACTAATATTATAATTTATGTTTTCTTTATCTCATTTAAAATTATTCTGACTAGAGTAATTCAATTTTACTAATATTTTTATTTTTATTTATTTTGTTTTTGCGGTACGCGGGCCCCTCACTGTTGTGGCCTCTCCTGCTGCGGAGCACAGGCTCCGGACGCGCAGGCTCAGCGGCCATGGCTCACGGGCCCAGCCACTCCGTGGCATGTGGGATCTTCCCGGACCGGGGCACAAACCCGCGTCCCCTGCATCGGCAGGCGGACTCTCAACCACTGCGCCACCAGGGAAGCCCTACTAATATTTTTAAAGAACTAACTTTTGCCTTTAAAAGTTTTCTCTGTTTTCCATTTCACTGATTTCTGTTCTTATCCTTATTAGTTCCTTACATTTATTTACTAAGGCTTTATTTTATTTTTCTTAGACTTTTAAAAGTAGAAACTTAGATACTTGATTTTTAGCTTGGCCTTTTTCTCCTGCTATAGACATTTAAAGTTATAAATTCCCCTCTAAACCCTGGTTTTGCTTTCTCTAATAAATTTTGGTTTGTTATTTCCATTATAATTTAGTTCAAAATAATTCTTATTTCATTTAGAATTTCTTTAGTACATCATGGGTTACTTAAAATGTATTATTTTATTTCTAAATATTTTGTGGTTTTTAGGCAACTTATAGGTGTTAATTTTTAATTTAATTCCATTTTTATCAGAGATATCTGAAAGATGTCAATATTTTGACATTTGTGGAGATTTATTTGATGGTCTAGCTATGGTTTATCTGGATGAAAACTCCATGTAAAATTGAAATATATGTGTTTCTGTCTTTTTGTTTACTGTTTTGTAAATAACAGTTAAATTAGTTTGGATGGTAGTGTTGTTTAAATATTTTATACCTTTACTGACTTTTGTCTTTTTAATCTTATGCTACTCTTTACCTTACAATTTACTGCTGGTAAATTTAGAGAGCCACCATACCAGGTCTATATTCCAAAATATTTATGTCTTTATATTTCAAATGTACCTCTCATAGAAGGTGTATAGTTCAGTCTTGCTATTATATTTAGTCTGACATTTTCTTCAATTAAATTAGTCTATTTACATTTAATGTAATTATCGATGTGGCTGGGTTTGAGTCTGCGATGTTAGTTATTTGTTTTTCACTTGTCTCTTTTGGTTTTTGTTCCTTTGTTTCCACTTTCCTGATCTTTTGGGTTAATCAGTAATTTTCTGACATCCATTTTATTTTCTCTATTTGCTTCTTGCCTTTCCCTCATTTTACTGTATGTTCTAGGGATCAAAATTTGCATTCTTAATTTATCAGAGGCCATTCAGGGTCACTATTATTTACCACTTCACACGTCTCACTTTATGCCTGACACTGTACACTTCCTACCTCCCATTGAACACTTCCTACCTCCTATTGAACACTTCCTGCTTGAAACAGTATACTATTTACCCACTATGCTTCATTTTTGCTATCATTCTTTTGCTTCTCCATCCATTGCAAAGCCTATCTTACCAATATTATTGTTTTAACTTTAAAAAAATCAATCGCCTTTTAAAGAAATTACACAAACAAAAACTTCATCTTCTGTATTTGCCCACTTGTTTGTAATGTCCTATGCTCTTCATTACTTCCTACACATATGATTTTCTTTCTGGTATTATTTTTCACATTACTTATGTGAAGTCAATAATCGTTTGACCTGTAGTTTTCTTTTCTTGCAAAATCTTTGCCTGGTTTTGGTATTAGTGTAATGATGGCCTTAGAGAATGAGTTAGAAAGTATTCTTTCTACTTTTATCTTCTGAAAGAGATAGTAGAGAATTGGTAAAATTTCTTCCTGAAAAGGTAAAATTTCCCAGTGAACCCATCTGGGGTGGGTGCTTTCTGTTTTGGAAGGTGATTAATAATTTATATAATTTCTTTAATGAATATAGGCCTATTAACATTATCTATTTCTTCTTGTTTGGTAGATTGTGTCTTTCAAGGAATTGGCCTATTTCATCTCAGTTAACAAATTTGTAGAGTTGTTCATATTATTCCGTTGTTATAAGTTTAAGGTCCGTGGGATCTGTAGTGATACTCTGTCTTTCATTTCTGGTATTAATAATTTGAGTCCTCTCTCTGCTTCTTAGTTAGCCTGACTAGTCCTTATCAATTTTATTGAACTTTTCAAAAACCAGTTTTTGGTTTCATTGATTCTGTCTATTGATTTCATCTATTGTCTTCTTTTTTTGCCTTCTGTGGTTTTTTTTTTTTTTTTTTTCAGTACGTGGGCCTCTCACTGTTGTGGCCTCTCCTGTTGTGGAGCACAGGCTCCGGACATGCAGGCTCAGCGGCCATGGCTCACGGGCTCAGCCGCTCCCCAGCATGTGGAATCTTCCCAGACCTTCTGTGGTTTTAATTGAGCATTTTATATGATTCATTTTTTCTCCATTATTAGCATATCAGTTGTATTTTTTTTCTTACCTCTTTTTAGTTGTTGCCATAGAGTTTGCAATATACATTTACAACTGGGCTTCCCTGGTGGCGCAGTCTTTGAGAGTCCGCCTGCTGATGCAGGGGACACGGGTTCGTGCCCCGGTCTGGGAGGATCCCACATGCCGCAGGGCGGCTGGGCCTGTGAGCCATGGCCACTGAGCCTGTGCGTCTGGAGCCTGTGCTCCGCAATGGGGGAGGCCACAGCAGTGAGAGGCCTGCGTACCGCAAAAAAAAAAAACATTTACAACTAATCCAAGTCCACTTTCAAATAACACTATGCCACTTAATGGGTAGTGTGAGTACCATATAATAACCAAAAAATCCTAATTCCTCCCTCCTGTACCCTGTGACATTACTATCATTCATTTCACTTATACATAAGCATATATATATACATATATATGTATTTGAATACATTGTTTAAAATATTATTTTGAACAAACTGTTACCTGTTAATTAAGAATAAGAAAGAAAAGTTTTTATTTTACATTCACTATTTCTTCTCTGATGCTCTTCTTTATTTTATGTAGATCTGAGTTTCTGACGTATATCATTTTATTTCTCTCTAAAGAACTTCTTTTAACATTTCTTGCAAGGCAGGTCTGCTGGCAACAAATTTCCTCAGTTTTTGTTTGTCTGAGAAAGTCTATTTCTTCACTTTTTAAAGATAATTTTACAGGATACAGAATTTTTGACTGGTGGGTTTTTTCTCAACATTTAAATATTTCACTTCATTCTCTTTTTGCTTGCATGGTTCTGAGGAGAAGTTGGATTTAATTATTATCCTTGTTCTCCTATAGGTAAGGTATATTTCCTATCTGGCTTCTCTCAGGATATTTTCTTTATCTTTGATTTTCTGTAGTTTGAATATTATATGCTTAGGTATAATTTTTTGGGCATTTATCATGCTTGGGCTTCCCTGAGATTCCTGGATCCGTAGTTTGTTATCTGACATTAACTTGGGGACATTCTCAGTCATTATTTGTTCAAATGTTTCTTTTGTTCCTTTCTCTTTTCTCCATGTGATATTCTCATTATATGTATGACATGCCTTTTATAGTTGTCCCACAGTTCTTGGATATTCTCTTATTTTTTTTCCACTCTTTTTTCTTTGCTTTTCAGTTTTGGCAATTTTTATTGAGTTATCCTCAAACTCAGAGATTCTGTATTTAGCCATGTCCAATCCATTAAGAAACCCATCAAGGCATTCTTCATTTCTGCTACAGTATTTGATCTCTAACATTTCCTTTTGGTTCTTTCTTAGAATTTTCATCTCTCTGTTTATATTACCCATCTGTTGTTACATACTGTCTACTTTATCCATTAACATAAGTGCCCTTAGCATATTAATCATAGTTATTTTAAATTTCTGGTCTAATAATTCTAACATGTCCTCCACATCTGAGTCTGGTTCTGATGCTTGCTCTTCAAACTGTGTTTTTTGCCTTTTAGTATAGCTTGTAAATTATTCTTGATGTGCTCGGCCAAAGAAATGGCTGTAAATAGGCCTTTAGTAATGTGGTGGTAAGGTGTGTGTGGAGGGGAATGTGTTCTATATCCTATGATTAGTTTTTCAGTCTTTTGGTGAGCCTGTGCCTCTGGACTGTGAACTTCAGGAATGCTTCTTATTTTTTTTCACCCCCTTGTGTGGAACAGGATGGGTAGAGTGGGCTGTAGTTGGTTATTTCCCTTTCCCCAGGTCAGTTAGGCTCAGATAATATCCCAGCAGGTTAGCTCTGGTTAACTAGTTTTCCCTCAGGGCAGGCCTCCTTAAGAACAGAGTGCTCTGGTGTATTTCAAAAAGGTTGCTTTTCCCCTTCTCCTGCCAGAAGCAGGAGGGAATATTTTCTCAGGTATTCACCGTGGGAAACTGGTCAAGCTCCTGTTGGTAACACTTACACAAGTATGGGGCTCCTCTGTGAGTGGATCCCCCTGGACTTCTAATCTCTCAGATTTGTCTATGATGATCCTCTAGCAGTTTGTCAATTACTGTTGAGGTTTTCCTAACCCAAAACTACTTCCTGAAGAGGTTTCTGCTTGTGGATTTCAGCTCTGTCCCAATGAAAATGTAGAATGCTTCATACAGTGTGCCTGAAGTCATTCAGCTTACTCAAAAGCCACAAACTTTCAAAAAGTTCTAATTGTTCAATTCAGTTCAGCCAGGTAAATTGCTTTGGCTATTTTAAGTGCAAAGAATTGGAGCATACACCATAATTGTAGTTAAATTGCTTCATCTTAAAACAGAATTTATTAATGTTTTTTTTCCTGCTATGTTTTTTCTGGAGGTTTCATGACACCAACTGAAATTAAGATAAATGTGGATTAATCTACAGATTATGGATTTTGCCACTATTAGACCGTATATGTCATATGTCTGAAAGGGTATATAAATACTTTTTAGAAAAGTAGTATAATTCAAATAACATTTGTTGGTAAAGATACCCAGAGTTTTATCCTTACAGAAGGCTAGTACTTTCTCTCAAACATGTAGGAAATTATGTTTCTTTCAAACCTTTCACGATCATTATAGGATCTACATGTAAATGTATAACGTGCGCATACTACATATCAGAAGCCAGTATTGTAGGTCTTCAGAAGAGTAAATCCACAGTATAATTAATATATATATAGAGATGACTAATAAATTATATATTAAGAAGTAAAGACAATTTATTCCACTTCTGAGAAACGGAAACAGCAGTAACATTTATAAAACTTGGACCATATGATAGATCTTGTAAGGGATTTTTTTAAAGTAAGTAATCTTATTTTCATCAAAATCCTATGAGGTTGATATTAAAAAGAATGAGGAAACTGTAGTGTATCTTTCGTAAGGTTACACATGTCCTAAATAATCAAGAAAGAATTTAAAGTTTAGGTCTCTTAAGACCCCAAAGTTCCACGTTTCATGAGTTAAAGCCAATTAGAAAACATAAAAGATTGTATGCTCACACACACACACAAATTCTTCCCAATCTTGTGCTGTAATCATAATAAAGAATACACTGGGTGACATCACAGCACTAAGCCAAAACGACTCCTTCCTTTAGACACAGCATATATAATTTAGGGAGAGAAGTGTAAACCTTAGTAGTTTAGATATGTCTAATGTAACTAGTTATATGTGGAAGAATCATAATAACATATTCCCAAACCATATTAATATTAATAATATTTGGAGTAAATAATGCATCATAAAGTAATTTCAAAGATTGGGATTATCACATAGTTAATTTGATGACAAACAGTTTGAAATGATTGGTTGGCCAATCTTCTGTCAGCATCATCTTCAACAGGTTCAAGTGTTATTCTTCACTGAACTTAACTAGGGGATGAAGAATCAGCCTGAAGAAACAAAGATTTACCTACTTGCATTGCCAATATTACATTTATCTATCTTTCCTCTCTCACTGTGGAAAGTAATTGTAACAAGGGAGTGGTTTGGTTCTTGACAAAGAAATTGAAAAGAATTGTAGTTGCTGCAGGATTTTTTTTCCCCTTTGGCAAGACACCAGAATATCTTATTTTAGCTTTCAGGGTGGCAATTGAATTACTCAAAGTTAATAGTTTGACACACTAACTTTTTTCCATAGTACCTGAAATAAGAGTGAACAAAACAGCCCTTCTTTCCATAATTGCCTTGTAATTATTTTGTAAGCTTTAAGCATTTACGTTTCAGCAGCTACAGAAGTAATTACACGATCATGCATGTCCTTTAAATTCCACTTGTTTTGCTGCGTTTGTTACAATTTCATCTCAAGCCATTGCTCAAGAAAAGGTGGCCCAATACTGTTTTTCACTTTACGAATAATTTTCTCTGTTCATTTTATTAGTATTAATTTTTTAAATGATTTTCTTTTCCATCAGTTTGTCTATATGGTTAGTAATGACAAAATTAGGAGAATATTATCTTTTTGAAAAATTTATTTTGGGGGGACACTATGGTATAGTACAGATAGATTTAATTTAGAATATATTTATTTTAGTATAGTACTCTTATTTAGTATAGATAACTCTTGTTGCACTAGTCACAATCATCATTGTCTCACATTAGGGCCAGATTCTTGGGCATGCTACCTGTGCAGTTTCACAGGGCCCCATGCTTGGTTTAACGGTCTGTTGTTGCTGTCCTGAAATTTTTAATAATTTTTGAACAAGGAGTCTGCATTTTCATTTTGCACCGGGCCTCAAAAATTATGTAGCCAGTCCTTTCTCCCTTTCTCCCTTTCTTCCTCTCTCTCTTTCTCTCTCTCTCTCTCACACATACACACACACACACACACACACACACACGCACACACACGCACACATACACACACTGCCTTAGTCAGCCTGGGCTGCTATAACAAATTACCATAGTCTGGGTAGCTTAAACAACAAACATTTGTTTCCCACAGTTCTGGAGATGGGAGGTGAAAGCCTTCTTTCTAGTGTGTACATGGCTGCCTTCTTGCTGTATCCTCATGTGCTGGAGAGAGAGATCATCTCTTCAGTGTTTCTATTTTATAAGGGCACTAATCTCATTCATGAGGATGGGACCCTCATGACCTAATTACCTCCCAATTACTTTAAAATTATCACCACACTGGGAACTAGGGCTTCAACATGAATTTTCAGAAAATACGAACATTCATTCCATAGCACACAAACACACTATGAATGCTGTATGCTATTATGTTATGGCATGAAGCTCAGCATTGATTAAGTTATATTGGGAAAAAGCCCTCAATCTGTGCTGCTTTTATATCTAGGTTGTGGGTTGATACATGAATATTTCAAACAAATAAATGGCTCATTAACCTGTACTTCTGTTGCACCAAAAAAGGAGGAAAGTAAAAATAAAGGAAGGAAAGAAAGAAGGTAGGCAATCTGGTTGACTTGATTTGGTCCGACTTACTCATAGATAAGTGAACTGAGCCCAAACTCAGTCAAGAATATGAATGAACCTATTTGGGCTTTTACACATGGCTTTAATGCCAGTATCAAGGCAATGGCTTGAGATACCTTTGATTTTTATTCTTTTTTTTTTTTTTTTTTTTGTGGTACACGGGCCTGTCCCGTTGCAGGGCACAGGCTCTGGACGCGCAGGCTCAGCGGCCATGGCTCACGGGCCCAGCCGCTCCACGGCATGTAGGATCTTCCCAGACGGGGGCGTGAACCCGTGTGCCCTGCATCGGCAGGCGGACTCTCAACCACTGCGCCACCAGGGAAGCCCTGATTTTTATTCTTAAGTCACCCAGTGAAAAACAATCCCATATTAAGAGCCTTCCTTCTATGTTCTCATGATAATTCAGTGACTTCCAAAGCTTCATGTATTTTTAATGAGAGTTCCTTGTGCTGTTACAGAGGAACACAAACAAAAATTGTTTGCTTTGCATTTCTATACTCAATTCAGTTCTATTGATATTGTTGCATAAGTGCTGAGACTGAGATGTCACACAAGCAGGTTTCTATGTTTTTTTGTTCTCTTGTCTCTTCCACTGTTTTTGACACTCTCCTGCATCTAAAATCTATGACCCAAGTTTGTCTCTTCACACGTTACCTCAAAAGTTCTAGTGAGTAGAAGAGGGGGTATATATTCAAACTCCTAGAAAACAGACTTCAAAGGCTCTGCATAATCCTGCTGCAGATGTAAATCTGGGTGATGTAAATACTCTGCAGAAAAAGTAGGGTGGTGTCTGTACAGGTGTAATAGTATCTGCCCACCATCTTGCCTATTGTACTTGCAAGCTTCTAATACCTTATGGGATTGGGATATGATAGGAAGACAGCTAAGGCTAGTCTGGCTCACAGAATTTTAAGTTATTCTATTTACCTGATGGTTCCCATTACTAAAAAGAATAAAAATTATTCTGCTGTGTCTTTTTTTTTTTTGCGGTACGCGGGTTCTCACTGTTGTGGCCTCTCGCGTTGCGGAGCACAGGCTCTGGACGCGCAGGCTCAGCAGCCATGGCTCACGGGCCCAGCCGCTCCGCGGCACGTGGGATCTTCCCGGACCGGGGCATGAACCCGTGTGCCCTGCATCGGCAGGCAGACTCTCAACCACTGTGCCACCAGGGAAGCCCTCTGCTGTGTCTTAAAGCTGACTCAGAGAGTATAAAATTTCCCTGAAGCTTACCTATGCCAGGCCCTTTTTTCTCAGCATTATATTATCTTCTCAATAACTTGCCATTTTTAATCCCACTGTCATAGTAAAATAATCATAATATCTTTTGGGGGAACTTCCAACATGTAGTGCTCTATTTTATTTACAAAAAAAAAGACTACAAAATTCCCAATGACCACCCCTTGTATAACATCATCATTAAATTTTTTCACAAAAAAAAATTCTGCCTGGAAGTTCTGCTTCCAGGCGAAGATAGAGTCACAGGATTGGATTTGTCTACCTGTCCCCTTTCTCCCCGCCAAAAAAGGAAAGAAAATATATAAAACAATGATTCATAAGACACTGGAGGTCAGTCAACAAAGAAGAACGTAAGAAGATGTAGGAAGGAAATTAGGTGATTGCCCCAGCTTACTGCCCAGACATTGTTTCCAAGCCGCAGCATGAGAAAAGGTAACTCAAGAGGAGAATCTTTAAGATTCTTGAGTTGAAGAAATGATCTGAGTATCTGTGGAGACAAAGGAAGTTAAAATTCTCAGGACATAGTACTGTGAAAAGAAGCATATGGAGAGAGAACTCCAGAAATATACACAAAAGGCTTTGCTCAAGCATGGAGAAGAGTAATTATTAGTACATGCCTGTAAGGAAATTACCCAAGTCCAGGGACAGAACTGGCTGAACAGATCAGGGAAAAGAGTTCTCAGCACTCACATAGGGCTGGAAATAGTCCCTGTTACCCCCAGCCAGACTACAAGACCTCATGATTTATGGAGCATTGGAGAAATGCCCAGAGGGGTCTTGCCTTATTAGTGCAGAATATTTTATTTTAGACTAAATGCTGCTCAGATCAGTCTAAAAAATTTTTTTAAGTAAGACCGAAAGGGATCAAACTGTTTCCAAGAAACTTAATTGCATTCCAAAAGAAAGATAAAAATTGATATGTAGTAATATAATAATATCTGGCATCTAACAAGGTAAAATTCACAATATCTAGCATCCAATCAATGATTGGTATGCAAGAAAATATGAATCATAATGTGTAGAGATATCAATTGAAACCATTACATATCTGAGTTAGATGTTAGAATTAGCTCATAAGGACATTAAACAATTATTATAACTATATTCCATATGTTTAAAAAATTAAGCAGAGACATGGAAAATACAAAAAAAATTCAATCAAACTTTTAGAAATGAAAAATCCAATGGATGAGATGAACAATGTGCTAGATGGCATTAACAACATATTAAGACATTGTAGAATAAAAGGTTAGTAATTTGAAGATACAGCAATAGAAAGTATCCAAAATTAAACACAGAGGAAAAAGAATTTTAAATAATGAAAAGGTTATCAGTGATCTAATATACTTATGATTGGAGTCTCTGAAGGAGTGGGCACAAAAAATGTTTGAAGAATAATGGCCAAAAAATGTTCCAAATGTTATGAAAGCTATAAACCCAGATATCCAAGATGCTTAATGAACCCCAAGCACAAGAAACATGAAGAAAACTACACCAATGCATATTGTGGTGGTTAACTTTTATGTGTCACTGGACTGGGCCATGGGGTGCTCAGATATCTGGTCAAACATTATTCTGGGTGTTTCTGTGAGGGTATTTTTGGATGATATTAAAATATAAATTGTAGACTGAGTAAAGCAGATTGCCTTCCCTAATGTAGGTGGGTCTCATCCAATCAGCTGAAGGCTTGAATAGAACAAAAAGGCTGACCTTCCCCCACATAAGGGAGAATTCTTCCTGCCTGCCTGACTTCTAACTAGAACTTTGGCTTTTTCCTGCTTTTGGACACAAACTGAAACATTGGCTCTTCCTGGGCCTCCAGCTTGCTGAGTCACCCTGCAGATCTTGGGATTTGTAAGCCTCTGTAATCATGTGAGCCAATTCCTTATAATAGATCTCTTTTTATATACATCCTATTGGCTCTGTTTCTCTGGAGAACCTTCATTAATATATATACCATAATCAAATTATTTAAAACCAATGACAAAGAGAAAATCATAAAAGTATCCAGAGATGCAAGACATATTATATTTAGAAGAAGAAAAAAAGAAAAAAGAAAAAAAGCAGACAAAATATTTTTGCAGAAATTACAAGCAATAAGCCAATGGAGCAACATCTTTTAAATGCTTAAACCTAGAGTTCTGTACCTATTGAAAATATATCTCAAAAATGAATGCAAAATGAAGACTTTTCAGCCATATAGAAGTTGAAATAATTAACTCCAAAAGCCAAATGCTATAAGAAATATTAAAGATGGTAATTCAGGCAAAGGAAAATTACCCCGTATGGAAATACAGACCAGCACAAAGCAATTAAGAGTCCCAGAAATGGTAACTACATGAGTTGGAAGAATAAATCTAGAGTCATGAGAAATAAAAGTTAATCTTTGATGTCAGACTATATTCTCCTGGGAGTCTTACCCAGAATGGAAAATATCTTTCCCATCTATATAAGTCTTCTTATATATACATTGTGGCCTTCACAGGGACATCTATCCTGATGGTCTTGATTTGAAGAGATTCTTGACTTCATAAATCTGCATATGTCTTGTTTATTCCTCATTGATTTAGCTCTAATAGGCACTTCTGTTTCCAAAATGGATATTGATTCTTTCTCTGGAAGGAGAAACATATCACATATTGATTGTGGAACTCAGATCTTTTTCTTTTTGGCTCTTGGAATGTCCAAATGTGTCCTCACTCTCATGGCTTATGACCTTAATGTGGTTATCTGCTGTAGGACACACAGCCTTCATGAGTTATCAGGTCTTCCAACAACTAACTGGCAGTAGGGTCTTGCATTAGAGGATAACTTTCTTCCTTGGCCCATGCCATCTATATTTTGCATTTTTCCATCTAAAGCCAAGGAAATTAACCACTTAACTCTGAGGTCCAAGTTCTTCTAAATCTCTCCTATGAAAACCCTACTATATATGAGATGGTCTTGTTGGTCACAAGTATTATATTACTGCTCATCCTGCTTGTCCTGATCCTGACCTCATCCCACATGCTTATCTTCTTCACCGTCTTACACATGAAGTCACACAAAGAGAGAGGCAAGACCTTAGCCACATACTCCTCTCACCTGAGTGTGGAGGTATTCTATTGAGGCCAGGACATTTCATCTATATGACTCCCAGTGACTTCTGAACCCCAGATCAAGGCCAGGCCAACTCTGTGTTTGACAGTATATTCTACACATGCTGAGGCCCTTGATATACATTCTGAAGAATGCAGAAGTAGTGGTGACTCTGAGTAAGCTATTGTATAAATAAACTCTAAAAGTTAAACACACACCACTGTAGCTTTGAAGACAAATGTGTACCAGAATAGTGTGCTTTTTCCACCATTGTAATACCCAAATCATAATTCTTGACATAACACTGGCAAAATGAGAATTAATAAAATAATTAGATATTCATTGATTATTGTAAACCTTAATTATTAATATATGGCCTGAACAATTCCCTCTTTTTGTATAAGAGAAATGAAGTTAAGTACATTTTAAATTTAAACTTTCTAAAATGGCATTCCATGAAAGACAGTATTTGAGAAATATTAGCACATTTCAACTATGACTTTTTAGTCACCAGGTTTGGTTAGGGACAAGAAGACCATGTCTAACACTCAGAGACTGAATTATTTCGTAGTTAATAAATGATTTTATTTTGTCTCTAGGCTATAGCTGATCTTGTTATCATGAAGATTAATATTAACTGTACTGTGGTGAATTAAAGATGGATGCATATTCTTTGATACTCCTTCCATGGAGAGATAAGTCTATTTTTCTCTCCCTTTGAATTAGGGTGGCCTGTAACTGCTTTGACCACTAAGGTATGACACATATGGTGCTATGTCAGTTCCAGGCTTAGAGGACAGTCAACTTCCATATTGGTCTCTGGAATACCTGAGCTGCCATATAAGAAGTTTGACTCCCATACCGCTTGCAAGAGAAACAGCATGGAAAGGATACATAAATAGAGAAAAGAAGGTCCAGCTAATCCAGACAGGCATATGGATAAAGTCACCTTGGACCCTCCAGACATCACAGCTGCGAGCTGAGTACCCAGTTGGTATCACATGGAGTAGAAAAAAATCAGTGAACCAAGCTTTTCCCAGATTCTTGATCCACAAAATTAAACTGTATAATATATATTTTTTCTATTTTAAGACAAAAAATTAAAAAACAAAAGGAAGAAAGGGAGATTAAGAAAAAGGGGGGAACCTATCTTCAGCTCAAGATTATTTCACCATATATACCCTAGACCATTCACTTATTCTCTCCAAATTGAAAAATGCTGTTGAGTAAAATTATCCAAAAGTACAGTTGCTATTATACCATTGTCTAACAAGCCTGTCTTAGAAACAATTGATATCCAGGGAGAGGTAGCTTTGACTTAGTGTATACTGATGACCAGGACCCAGGCTCTATAAAGTTACATGTTAATTTATAGAAGATTAATAAATTACAAATTGCTTTTGTATGAGAGGGATGCAGGTGAATTCTGTCCAGTAGAAAAGATAATTTCAAAGATTCTGGTTTGATGGACTATAGAGTATCAACCAGTTTTGTATTAATTTAGCAATCTTATTTCAGCATTCTTTCTTTATTGATTAAACACATCAATTTTCCCTCTTTCTCCTTGAAAACAGCTTTACCGTTCTCTTTAATATGTTAAATTAATCTTTGACAAGTAAAAATATTGAAATTATAAAAATAAATTGTCCTCTCAGTATTCTAAGACCTGCCCTTCCCACCTCCACTTCCTTGACTACCGTGCAGAGTGTGGATGCTATTATTGGGTTTGAATTTATTATTTTTCAAACAAAAAATAAATTTTTGTTTATTCATGTATAAATTCAAAGTATAGGAAGTTTCAAAATGTCTCAAACTCTTACCACTCAATGTAAAATGCAAAATGTATTTTAAAAATAGTCTTTCTAGATATCTAACTACAAAGACAATATTATAAATGTTGCTATGAAACAGTATATTTTATTCACTCAGTAACATTTTGCTGAATTTTTTCTATGTAAATGAGCATGGATATGCATCATTCATTCTTTTAAAAGTCTTCATAACTCCTATTTACCACTGCAACAAAAAGAATAAAATACCTAGGAGTAAACCTACCTAGGGAGACAAAAGACCTCTATGCAGAAAACTATAAGACACTGATGAAAGAAATTAAAAATGATACCAACAGATGGAGAGATATACCATGTTCTTGGATTGGAAGAATCAATATTGTGAAAATGACTATACTACCTAAAGTAATCTACAGATTCAGTGCAATCCCTATCAAATAACCAATGGCATTTTTTACAGAACTAGAACAAAAAATCTTAAAATTTGTATGGAGACACAGAAGACCCCAAATAGCCAAAGCAGTCTTGATGGAAAAAACAGGAGCTGGAGGAATCAGACTCCCTGACTTCAGACTATACTACAAAGCTACAGTAATCAAGACAATATGGTACTGGCACAAAAACAGAAACATAGATCAATGGAACAAGATAGAAAGCCCAGAGATAAACCCACACACCTGTGGTCAACTAATCTTTGACAAAGGAGGCAAGGGTATACAATGGAGAAAAGACAGTCTCTTCAATAAGTGGTGCTGGGAAAACTGGACAGCTACATGTAAGAGAATGAAATTAGAACACTCCTGAACACCATACACAGAAATAAACTCAAAATGGATTAAAGACCTAAAAGTAAGAGCAGACACTATAAAACTCTTAGAGGAAAACATAGGAAGAACACTCTTTGACATAAATAACAGCAAGATCTTTTGTGACCCTCCTCCTAAAGTAATGGAAATAAAAACAAAAATAAACAAATGGGTCCTAATGAAACTTAAAAGCTTTTGCACAGCAAAGGAAATCATAAACAAGACGAAAAGACAATGCTCAAAATGGGAGAAAATATTTGCAAACAAGTCAATGGAAAAAGGATTAATCTCCAAAATATATAAACAACTCATGCAGCTCAATATTAAAGAAACAAAGAACCCAATCCAAAAATGGTCAGAAGACCTAAATAGACAGTTCTCCAAAGAAGACATACAGATGGCCAAGAAACACATGAAAAGCTGCTCAACATCACTAATTATTAGAGAAATGCAAATCAAAACTACAATGAGGTATCACCTCACACCAGTTAGAATGGGCATCATCAGAAAATCTACAAGCAGCAAATGCTGGAGTGGGTGTGGAGAAAAGGGAACCCTCTTTCACTGTTGTTGGGAATGTAAATTGATACAGCCACTATGGAGAACAGTATGGAGGTTCCTTAAAAAACCAAAAATAGAATTATCATATGACCCCAAAATCCCACTCCTGGGCATATACCCAGAGAAAACCATAATTCAAAGAGACACATGCACCCCAATGTTCATTGCAGCACTACTTACGATAGCCAGGTCATGGAAACAACCTAAATGCCCATCAACAGACGAATGGATGAAGAAGATGTGGTACATATATACAATGGAATATTACTCAGCCATAAAAAGGAACGAAATTGGGTCATTTGTGGAGACGTGGATGGACCTAGAGTCTGTCATACAGAGTGAAGCAAGTCAGAAAGAGAAAAACTAATATTGTATATTAATGCATATATGTGGAACCTAGAAAAATGGTACAGATGGACTGGTTTGCAGGACAGAAATTAAGACACAGATGTAGAGAACAAACGTATGGTCACCAAGGGGGGGAAGCGGTGGGGCGTGGGTGTGGGGGTGTGATGAATTGGGAGATTGGGATTGACATGTATACACTGATGTGTATAAAATTGATGACTAATAAGAACCTGCTGTATAAAAAAAAATAAATTCAAAAAAAAAAAGAAAGAAAAAATGACATGCTTACACTGAATTCATCTCACAAATGTAATGCTGAGCAAAAGAAGCCAGACACACCAAAAGTATTTACTAAATGATTCCATTTATTAAATTTCAAAGATACATAGAACTCACCTATGGTGTTGTAAGAAGTCAGGATATTGGTTACCCTTGATTAGAAGGGGGCCATGAGGACTTCTGGGGTAATGGTCTGTTTCTTGATCTAGTAGTGCTGACTATATAAATATGCTCACTTTGTGAACATTTATTGACTTATACATTTATAATTTGTGTACTTTTCTGTATTAGTATTATGTTTCAATAAAGTCTGTGTTAAAAAGAAAAAAAAAGTCTTCATAAGGTGTTGTTTGATAATATTCCTGTATTAAGCCCTTCTTTTGTGGATCAACATTTAGTTGTGTCCAAGTTTTGGTTTTATAAATATTAAACACACTTGTCATGCATTTTTATATGGTATATTAGTTATCTACTAGTGATAATTATTTAGAAGTATAAATTCTGGATCAAAATCTTGATACATATTAAGAAACTATTATCCAGGCATAGGTTTTACCAGTTGACACATAGACAACAGGATATGAAATTGTCCATTGTCCCATGTACTTCCCAAAACTCTAGTTACTATAATTGATTTAGTTATTACCTGTCTAATAGATTTAATTTTTATTTGAGTGACTCTGATTATCAGTGATTCTGATACTTCTTTTAAAAATTTGTATTGGGGACTTCCCTGGTGGTGCAGTGGTTGGAAGTCTGCCTGTCAATGCAGGGGACACGGGTTCGATTCCTGGTGTGGGAAGATCCCACATGCTGTGGAGCAGCTAAGCCCATGAGCCACAACTACTGAAGCCTGTGTACCTAGAGCCCATGCTCAGCAACGAGAGAAGCCACTGCAATGGGAAGCCTGCGCACTGCAGCGAAGGGTTAACTCCTGCTTGCCGCAACTAGAGAAAGCCTGCGTGCAGCAATTAAGACCTAAAGCAGCCAAAAATCAATAAGTAAATAAATTTAAAAATTTGTACTGGACATTTATTCATATTTCTTCTTCAAAGATTCTGTTTAAAGTCTTATATATGTTTCTCTTTGGATATGTGGATAATAAGGGCTCCTCTATATTATGAATATTAACTATGTGTCTGTTATATATCTGCACATCTACACCCATATATATCTATCTATAACTATGTTATAACTATATTATAACTATATACCTGTATTAAATCTATATCCCCCATTTGTAATGTGAATTTTAGTGCTGATTCTGATGTCTTCAGCTGAACAGAGTAATCTTGTTTGGTTTGGTTTTTCATATTCATCCTGTCATATATATCACCTTTTCCTTTGTGATTTGGGGCATTTATGTCATGTTTAGAAAGGTCTCCACCACTTGAAATTTTCATTAAATGCCAATTTTGTTTTACTTTTTGTGTATTTAATGTTTAAAATTTTAAAATTATTTATTTATTTTTTACTGGGCAGGTTTTTTTTGCATTTTATTTATTTATTTTATTTTTTGAATTTTATTTTGTTTATACAGCAGGTTCTTATTAGTTACCTGTATTATACATAATAGTGTATATATTTCAATTCCAATCTCCCAATTCATCCCACCACCAATACCAGCCCCCACGTCCCCCCCTTGGTGTCCATTTGTTCTCTACATCTATGTATCTATTTCTGCCTTGCAAACCAGTTCATCTGTACCATTTTTCTAGATTCCACATATATGCGATATTTGTTTTTCTCTTTCTGACTTACTTCCCTCTGTATGACAGACTCTAGATCCATCCACATCTCCACAAATGACCCAATTTCGTTCCTTTTTATGGCTGAGTAATATTCCATTGTATATATGTACCACATCTTCTTCATCCATTTGTCTGTCGATGGGCATTTAGGTTGCTTCCATGACCTGGCTATTATAAATAGTGCTGCAATGAACATTGGGGTGCATGTGTCTCTTTGAATTATGGTTTTCTCCGGGTATATGCCCAGTAGTGGGATTGCTGGGTCATATGGTAATTCTATTTTTAGTTTTTTAAGGAACCTCCATACTGTTCTGCATAGTGGTGTATCAATTTACATTCCTACCAACAGTGCAAAAAGGTTCCCTTTTCTCCAAACCCTCTCCAGCATTTGTTGTTTGTAGATTTTCTGATGATGCCCATTCTAACCAGTGTGAGGGTATACCTCATTGTAGTTTTGATTTGCATTTCTCTAGTAATTAGTGATGTTCAGCAGCTTTTCATGTACCTCTTGGCCCTCTGCATGTCCACTTTGGAGAACTGTCTATTTAGGTCTTCTGACCATTTTTGGATTGGGTTCTTTGTTTCTTTAATATTGAGCTGCATGAGCTGTTTATATAATTTGGAGATTAATCCTTTGTCCGTTTATTCATTTGCAAATATTTTCTCCCATTCTGAGGGTTGTCTTTTCATCTTGTTTATGATTTCCTTTGCTGTGCAAAAGCTTTTAAGTTTCATTAGGACTCATTTGTTTATTTTTGTTTTTGTTTCCATTACTTTAGGAGGTGGGTCACAAAAGATCTTGCTGTTATTTATGTCAAAGAGTGTTCTTCCTATGTTTTCCTCTAAGAGTTTTATAGTGTCTGCTCTTACGTTTAGGTCTTTAATCCATTTTGAGTTATTTCTGTGTCTGGTTTTTGGGAGTGTTCTAATTTCATTCTTTTACATGTAGTTGTCCAGTTTTCCCAGCACCACTTATTGAAGAGACTGCCTTTTCTCCATTGTATATCCTTGCCCCATTTGTCATAGATTAGTTGACCATAGGTGTGTGGGTTTATCTCTGGGCTTTCTGTCCTGTTCCATTGATCTATATTTCTGTTTTTGTGCCAGTAGCATATTGTCTTGATTACTATAGCTTTGTAGTATAGTCTGAAGTCAGGGGGTCTAATTCCTTCAGCTCCATTTTTTTTTCCCCTCAAGATTGCTTTGGCTATTCGGGGTCTTTTGTGTCTCCATACAAATTTTAAGATTTTTTGTTCTAGTTCCATAAAAAATGCCGTTTGTAATTTGATAGGGATTGCACTGAATCTGTAGATTGCTTTGGGTAGTATAGTCATTTTCACAATATTGATTCTTCCAGTTCAAGAACATGGTATATCTCTCCATCTGTTTGTGTAATGTTTGATTTCTTTCATCAGTGTCTTAAAGTTTTCTGAGTACAGGTCTTTTACCACCTTAGGTAGGTTTATTTCTAGATATTTTATTCTTTTTGTTGCAGTAGTGAATGGGATTGTTTCCTTAATTTCTCTTTCTGATCTTTTATTGTTAGTGTATAGAAATGCAAGAGATTTCTGTGCATCATTAATTTTGTATCCTGAAACTTTACCAGATTCATTGATTAGCTCTAGTAGTTTCCTGGTGGC
Source organism: Grampus griseus (assembly GCF_964374135.1). NCBI lineage: Eukaryota > Metazoa > Chordata > Mammalia > Artiodactyla > Delphinidae > Grampus > Grampus griseus. The sequence continues at coordinate 81,758,951 of NC_139002.1, forward strand.
ATCTTTAGGATTATCTATGTATAGTATCATGTCATCTGCAAACAGTGACAGTTTTACTTCTTCTTTTCCAATTTGGTTTCCTTTTATTTGTTTTTCTTCACTGATTGCCATGGTAAGGACCTCCAAAACTGTGTTGATTAATAGTGGCGAGAGTGGACATCCTTGTCTTGTTCCTGATCTTAGAGGAAATGCTTTCAGTTTTTCATCATGCAGAATGATGTTTGCTGTGGGTTTGTCACATATGGCCTGTATTATGTTCAGGTAAGTTCCCTCTATGCCCACTTTCTAGAGAGTTTTTATCATAAATGTGTGTTGAATTTTGTCGAAAGCTTTTTCTGCATCTATTGAGATGATCATATGGTTTTTATTCTTCAGTTCGTTAATATGGTGTATCACATTGATTGATTTGCATATACTGAAGAATCCTTGCATCCCTGGGATAAATCCCAGTTGATCATGGTGTATGATCCTTTTAATGTGCTGTTGGAATCTGTTTGCTAGTATTTTGTTGAGGATTTTTGCATCTGTATTCATCAGTGATATTGGTCTGTAATATTCTATTTTTGTAATATCTTTGTCTGGTTTTAGTATCAGGGTGATGGTGGCCTCATAGAATGAGTTTGGGAGTATTCCTTCCTATGCAGTTTTTTGGATGAGCTTGAGGCGGGTGAATGTAGCTCTTCTCTAAATGTTTGATAGAATTCACCTGTGAAGCCGTCTGGTCCTGGGCTTTTGTTTGTTGGAAGATTTTTAATCACAGTTTCAATTTCATTACTTGTGATTTTGTCTGTTCATATTTTCTATTTCTTCCTGGTTCAGTCTTGGAAGATTATACCTTTCACCTTTCTAAGAATTTGTCCATTTCTTCCAGGTTGTCCATTTTATTGGCATAGAGCTGCTTGTAGTAGTGTCTTATGATGCTTTGTATTTCTGCGGTTTCTGTTGTAACTTCTCCTTTTTCATTTTTAATCTTACTGATTTGTGTCCTCTCCCTCTTTTTCTTGATGAGTCTGGCTACAGGTTTATCAATTTTGTTTATCTTGAAGACCCAGCTTGTAGTTTGCTTGATCTTTGCTATTGTTTTCTTTGTTTCTATTTCATTTATTTCTGCCGTGGTCTTTATGATTTCTTTCCTTCAGCTAACTTTGGGTTTTGTTTTTTCTTCTGTCTCTAGTTCCATTAGGTGTAAGGTTAATTGTTTATTTGTGATTTTTCTTGTTTCTTGAGGTAGGATTGTATTGCTATAAACTTCCTTCTTAGTACTGCTTTTTCTGCATCCCATATGTTTAGATGTCGTGTTTTCGTCTGTAGGTATTTTTTGATTTCCTCTTTGATTTCTTCAGTGATCTCTTGGTTATTTAGTAACAAATTGTTTAGCCTTCATGTGTTTGTGTTTTTTACATTTTTTTCCCTGTAATTGATTTCTGATTTCATAGCATTGTGGTCGGAAGAGATGCTTGATATGATCTCAGTTTTCTTAAATTTTCTGAGGTTTGATTTATGACCCAAGGTGTTATTTATCCTGGAGAACGTTCCATGTGCACTTGAGTAGAAAGTGTATTCTGCTGTTTTCAGATGGAATGTCCTGTAAATATCAATTTAATCTACCTGGTCTATTTTGTCATTTAAAGCTTGTTTTCCTTATAAATTTTCTGTCTGGATGATCTGCCCTTTGGTGTAAGTGAGCTGTTAAAGTCCCCCACTATCATTTGTTACTGTCAGTTTCCTCTTTTATAGCTATTAGCATTTGCCTTATTTATTGAGATGCTCCTATCTTCGGTGCATATATATTTATAATTGTTATATCTTCTTCTTGGATTCATCCCTCGATTATTTTGTAGTGTCCTTCCTTGACTCTTGTAACATCCTATATTTTAAAGTCTATTTTATCTGATATGAGTATTGCTACTGCAGCTTTTTTTGATTGCCATTGGCCTGGAATATCTTTTTCCATGCCTTCACTTTCAGTCTTTATGTGTCCCTAGTTCTGAAGTGGGTCTCTTGTAGACAGCATATATATGGGTCTTGTTTTTGTATCCATTCAGCGAGCTTGTGTCTTTTTGTTGGACATTTAATCCATTCACATTTAAGGTAATTATCGATATGTATGTTGCTATTACCATTTTCTTAATGCTTCTGGTTTGTTTTTATAGGTCTTTTCCTTCTCTTGTGTTTACTGCCTAGAGAAGTTCCTTTAGCATTTGTTGTAAAGCTGGTTTGGTGGTGCTGAATTCTCTTAGCTTTTGCTTGTCTGTAAAGGTTTTAATTTCTCTGTTGACTCTGAATGAGATCCTTGCTGGGTAGAGTAATCTTGGTTGCAGGTTTTTCACTTTCATCACTTTAAATATGTCCTGCCACTCCCTTCTGGCTTGCAGAGTTTCTGCTGAAAGATCAGCTGTTAACCTTATGGAGCTTACCTTGTATGTTATTTGTTGCTTTTCCCTTGCTGCTTTTAATATTTTTTCTTTGTATTTAATTTTTGATAGTTTGAATAATATGTTTCTTGGCATGTTTCTCCTTGGATTTATCCTATGTGGGACTCTCTGCACTTCCTGGACTTGATTGACTCTTTCCTTTCCCATATTAGGGAAGTTTTCAACTATAATCTCTTCAAATATTTTCTCAGACCCTTTCTTTTTCTCTTCTTCTTCTGGGACCCCTATAATTTGAATGTTGGTATGTTTAATGTTGTCTCAGAGGTCTCTGAGACCGTCCTAAATTCTTTTCATTCTTTTTTCTTTATTCTGTTCCATGGCAGCGAATTCAACCATTCTGTCTTCCAGGTCATTTATCCATTCTTCTGCCTCAGTTATTCCCCTAATTGGTTCCTTCTAATGTGTTTTTCATTTCAGTTATTGTATTGTTCATCTCTCTTTGTTTTTTCTTTAATTCTTCCAGGTGTTTGTTCTTTAATTCTTCTAGGTCTTTGTTAAACATTTCTTGCGTCTTCTCGATCTTTGCCTCCATTCTTTATCCAAGGTCCTGGGTCATCTTCACTATCAGTATTCTGAACTCTTTTTCTGGAAGGTTGCCTATTTCCACTTCATTTAGTTGTTTTTCTGGGGTTTTATCTTGTTCCTTCATCTGGTACATAGTCCTCTGCCTTTTCATTTTGTTTATCTTTCTGTGAATGTGGTTTTCATTCCGCAGGCTGCCAGATTGTAGTTCTTCTTGCTTCTGCTGTCTGCCTTCTGGTGGATGAGGCTATCTAAGAGGCTTGTCCAGGCTTCCTGATGGGAGGGATTGGTGGTGGGTAGAGCTGTGTGTGGCTCTTGTGGACAGAGCTCAGTAAAACTTCAGTCTGCTTTTATGCTGATGGGTGAGGCTGAGTTCCCTCCCTGTTGATTGTTTGGCCCGAGGCAACCCAACACTGGAGGCTACAGGCTCTTTGGTGGGGCTAATGACGGACTCCAGGGAGACTTATGCCAAGGAGTACTTCCCAGATCTTCTGTTGCCAGTGTCCTTGTTCCCATGGTGAGGTACATCCACCCCCCACCTCTGTAGGAGACCCCCCAACACTAGCAGATAGGTCTGGTTCAGTCTCCTGTGGTGTCACTGCTCCTTCCCCTGGGTTCCGATGTGCACACTACTTTGTGTGTACCCTCCAAGAGTGGAATCTCTGTCTCCCCCAGGCCTGTCGAAGTCCTGCAATCAAATCCCGCTAGCCTTCAAGGTCTAATTCTCTGGGACTTCCTGCTCCCCTTGCCGGACCTCCAGGGTGGGAAGGCTGGCATGGGGCTCAGATCCTTCACTACAGTGGGTGGACTTCTGTGGTATATTTGTTTTCCAGTTTTATTGTGATTGCGCCCCTCCTACCGTCTCATTGTGGCTTCTCCTTTGTCTTTGGATGTGGGATACCTTTTTTGGTGAGTTCCAGTGTCTTCTTGTCAATGATTGTTCAGCAGTTAATTGTGATTTCAGTGCTCTTTCAAGAGGGAGTCTTGTGTATTTAATTTTTAATATGGAGAGAGACCAAGTAAAAATGTAGCATAATCCAGCTTTATATTTTCTAGATATTCATCTTCAATTGTTCTTTTTTTTTTTTTTTGCGGTACACGGGCCTCTCACTGTTGTGGCCTCTCCCGTTGTGGAGCACAGGCTCCGGACGCGCAGGCTCAGTGGCCATGGCTCACGGGCCTAGCTGCTCCGTGGCATGTGGGGTCTTCGCAGACCGGGGCACGAACCCGTGTCGCCTGCATCGGCAGGCAGACTCTCAACCACTGAGCCACCAGGGAAGCTCAATTGTTCATTTTTTACTCATTTATTTATAATGCCATCTTTGTTATATTTTAAATTCCCCTATATAGTTAACTATACTGTGATTTTCCTTTATACTTTTAAAATGAGAAACATTCATAGATTAATGTAACAATTTTCACATAATTTGTATATTTTGTAGCTATTTTACTAAATTTTAATTTATTTCTAGTAGGGAAGCAACTGAAATTTTTCATAAATAACTTGCTTCCTCATTTCCAATATTTACATCTTACATTAGTTATCTTTGATTGACCAGCATTTAAAGATTAATTTTTAATATTATTTGTGTTAAAGAGCAAACTGTCTTCTTCTTACAAGAACAAATATTTTCAAGTCTTGCTGAGTTCAACTGTGCTTGGCATTTTCTGTTTTATTTATAGGTGATTAAGTTAAATCCATCTTACAGACCATTTAGGTAATGAAGTCGATATTGTTGCTCCATGAGTAATATTACTTCAGTAGCCAAATGTAATACCATCTATATCATATGCTCATAAATTAATGCATTATTGAACATGGCCTTGCATTGTGAACTGCAATCATATTGTTGGGTAAGAACAGATAGATGAGTATATTTCCTATGCCAGCTATTGTGGGGGCTTATGTGTAATACTCAGAGATTTTCCTGAAGTTCAGTAATTTAGGGTTATTGACAATATCCCTTGTATACTGAGTCCAGCTTTGGTAGGCGTGAAAATTTGTAGTAATTAATTAACTCATTTATTCATCTGTTCATTTACAGAGTGTAATGGTATTTTATTCCCAACTTGCACATTATACTGTAGCCAAGAATATATTCTATTCTGGGCAGAGTTTAATACCTCCAGGATACTGCATTGGTTTCTTGCTCAAATGCAGTTGTCCATTCCAACTGGATCAGTTTCACAGCATGGATCCTGTAAGCCCCCAGCCACATAATAACATAGTACACTTGAAAGTCTTTTTTTTATTTTTGAAAAAGCACATGTTATAATAAAGCAAAAGCAATACCTTGTATACCTCTGGGATTTACAAAAAATCAAATTCAGGCTATGTTATTGCTTTATATATGTATTTTCGTAATTTTGTAAATATAATTGTACTGTAAAACCTGTGTACTCAAATGACCAATCACAATGAAATTTTTACATAAGAAAGCACATAAGTAGTAGCATTGGGAGAATAGTGAAGGAGGCAGACATGAACAAAAAACTTAGAGCACACAATTCTAGTAAAGATATTTTGAGAGAAAGATGCACACACCTGTGCACACACTTGACCCATATTCCAATGAAGATATTTATGATCCAGAATGTCTGGTTTTCATAAGATGAATTGAGAGGTAGATCATAAATGTGTGAGTAGAATGCTTTTTCTTTATGGAAAAAGAAGCCTAAGGATTTTTCTTACAATCCTACTGTTTTAAAACACAGGACTGGCTTGCCACCGTTATAATTACCTAGTTTTAGTGTTATCCCACTTGACTTTCATATCCCCAAGTCTCCGCTCCACATCTGAATATAACAACTCAGACCAAGGCTTTGGAAACTTCCCACAGGAACAATTCCCTCAATTCTCATCTTCGTCGGATAATATGACAGCTTTATCCCTCACTACATCCACTATTATTTTTCAGTTCTCATTATTATACCTTTAATTCTATCTTACCCATTTATTTCTAGTTCTTTACAATTTCTCTTCCTAGTTACAAACTATTATCTCTCTTTTATTATGATTTTTCCCCTAATCATCTTCTATTATCTCTTATTTTAGTACTTGGCTTTCCCTCTTTGATGTCTTTTAGTTTGAACTTCAGGTAATTTGACCCTTTTTGTTAATTCTTTGATTTATCATGGATCCATTATCTATTATTTTTTTCTATCTTTCATCTTTTTCTATATATTGAAATTCACACAATTGAATGGTTTAGCTGCAGCCGGCAGGGTGATGAGCTGTGGAGAGCTGTCAGAAGGTGAACAAACAGGCTTTTATGATAAAAGGTTGAAGTAGAGCATACATGAGGTTAAAAAAAGCATTTATTATAGGATTTAGAGAATTGAATGTACATGACATGATTCTAAAAAAAGGAGAAAAAGTACACTGAGTAGGTAATGACATCATGACAAGAGGAAAGCACTATTTATCTCATCAAAGCTTAGTGAACTTAAATACTAAATCGCATAAAGCATGCGTTTTCAAAATAGTTTGTGGAAGCTTAGATCAGAAAATCCACATTTGAAGTCTGTATGCATACGCCAGAAGCACTGGGTGTTGGAAATAGCACCTGACCTGGGAGGCAGGAGATTTCACCACTTGTTTAACCTTTTTCTTTTTGACTTTTATTTTTTCCTCTATAAAATGGAATTAATAGACCTTATTGCAATAGTTATATATCCTAGGGTCCTAGACTCTTGTCATACCATCTTTGTGGTAACGTCTGGAAGAAAGGTTAAAAACTTTCTATTCATATGTTCTTGAATTTAGGTAGACTTGAATGTAAGTCTGGTCCTCTTGACAACTATCCTAAGCTGCCTCAATTTTCATATATTAAAAAAAAACTTTACTACATACAATGATGCATTTAATCAAAACTCATGGGATGTAAAACGACGAGTTGTTAAAAATAAGTCCTATGAAGAATCTTAATATGTACTTCCTTTGGCTCAGTAATTCTACTTCTAGTAATACATACAAAGGAAAAAAAAATACAAAGTTAAGGGGAACCCTTTAACTTTAAATGCAAAGGTATTCAATGCAGTGTTTCCTTAAAATAAAATGAGGACATTTTTGAAATGATGTAGCTATCCAGTAGTAAGGAAATGGTTAAGTAAATTGTCATGAAGCATGTTTGAGAAGAGATCCAACATAAAAAATACTTTATTTTTAGGTAGAAAGCATGTTTCAACATTATGTAAATAATAGATCTTAATCGTGTTAAAATGCTTAGAAAGAAAACAAATAGAAAGGCAGAAATCAAAATAGCGTGTTTTGGCAATCTAGATGGCTTTGGGTACTTTTCTATTCTCTAAATGTTCTGTTATAAGATTGTTAATTTTTAATGGAGGGAACAGTAGCATACTCATTTAATAAATCCAGTATAACTTTTTAGGAAATTCCCTGCATTCCTTCTACGTGGCAGGACTATATTTTTGAGACCTAAATGCCGTATCCTGAGGGATGTTTGAGAGCTGTAAATGTGAAACCCAAACTAAATCAAACCAAGCCAAATCTCAAAAAAGACAATCCCAGTCTAAGGGATTATACACATTGCCCTGAATTTTGTTTCTTAACATCTTATTGCCTATTGGTTAATATGAGAAACAGTGAAGTAATCGGCGTTTATTGATCTGGAGTTTTATTTGCCTAATTATGTGTTCGCTCTAGACCCTGGTACTCAGCAGCCAGGTTCTGCACTTGCCCCTTCTGTTTCCTGTCATGTGTTGCTACCTCCACTTCTCAGCCAAAGCATACTGTTTATTTAGTGAAGCACTTTTGTGGGCAGAGTGCTGTCTTTCTGGGACCTGTTACCTGCCCAGGTTAAAGGATTTTGGAAGCTTCTTATTTGTAATGCACTTTCCTGAAAAACTAATCATTAAACATAGCGATGTAGGAAAAGCTAGTTGGAAGATGAGGGTAGAAGGAGAAAGCCTGTGTTACTATTGCTCCAAGTGACATGGTAACACAGAAAGTGAAATTTCAGGGCTTTTGGGGGTCCTTATTTACTTTGATGCTAACCAGAGTTATGGTTGCCTTGGCAACCCTCACAGCTACTGAACATCTAGGTAGGGAACATAGCAGATGCTTCACCCTCTTGTACTCCACCATGGAGTCGGGAAAAATTAAGTCATGTTAAGTATAGCTCACATGCTCTATGCCTTTTATAGGTGGCTTTTAGAATAACATAATTTCTTCAGTCACATTTTCTCAAGTCATTATTTCTTTTTCCTTTTTATTTTCTTAAATGGCACAACTCAAAAGAAGCAACTACATTAGAAGCAGGAGAAATGTTCACAAGAGCAAAGTAGAAAGCACAGACTAATTGAAATGATATGAGAAGCCTTTCAAACTCTTCTCCAAAATAGAAATCGGGTTCACTGTATTTAAAAATCCCTGGAAGGGGTTTCCTCATCACGTTTCTGTTTTCAGCTCATTGACTTCTAGCAATGTGCAAATATACTGGATAAGAGAAACAGCTGCTGTTTTAAAATCAACCCCACTATGAGTTTGAATATTCTGCAGAATTGAGAGATGTTGGTCTAAGCACTATGCCTTTCTGCCAACCTCTACTCATGTATAAAATGAAGATGCTACCACATAATCGTGGAGACGCTTGCTGCTCCAAGTGTGCGTCTGAGGACCATCAGCATCAGCACTGAGTGGGAGCTTATTGAGAGAAGCTTTGAGTGCACAGCCCAAGTCATGTTGTCTCATATCCCCCAGGCCTTCTGGATCATAATCTGTATTGTAACAAGGTCCCCAGGTGATTTGAGATGCACAATATAATTTGAGAGGCACTGGTGGAGATCCTGACAGCATGTCTTGGCTCATGGCAGACGCTCAAAAACTAAGCATCCTGTTCTCCTTCCATGTAGCAGATAGAACTTTACTCTTGCTTCAAAACAAATGGACCCTATTTTTAAGGCTACGCAAAAAACCCAAATGGCCGTCCTTCAACTCCCTTTGTCATTGTGGATTTTTCACAGATTTGATATTCTGTTCTTCTGTTCAATTTAACACTTTATTTTTTTAAATTTTGGGCTGTGCTGGGTCTTCGTTGCTGTGCGCAGGCTTTCTCTAGTTGTGGCAAGCAAGGGCTACTCTTCATTGTGGTGCACGGGCTTCTCATTGTGGTGACTTCTCTTGTTGCAGAGCACGGGCTCTAGGGTGCATGGCACAGTAGTTGTGGTACACAGGCTCAGTAGTTGTGGAGCATGTGCTTAGTTGCTCCACGGCATGTGGGATTTCCCAGACCAGGGCATTGACAGGCAGGTTCTTAACCACTGCGCCACCAGGGAAGCCCTTAACACTTTAATCTAGCATTAAACCCAAAATGTGCTTAATTAGTAAAATTATATGCATCATTACCTAATCCAAATGCTTAGCCTTTGGAGGTATTTATGACACATTAAATTCCAATCTACATGCGGGAAGCCTAAGTTAACATAGCTATACTAAAATCACAATTAAATATTTGAAAAGTAAGTTGAAGAATGAGGAGATTTTTTGGTAAATTCTAAATTTTTATGAAGTCTGGAATATTTGAGGGCTTTGAGTCACATTTCATGCCTGTCTTTGACCCTCTTTAGCAAGGGACTTGCTACGGTTTATAAAAATGTAATAGAAATAATATGAACTACCTAATCCAGGGTCAGTGAAAGTAGTTACATTTGCCCCTCTGTTATCATGTTTAGAAATGATTGCTTCTTAGATGGACAGGCATCTGCACAGACCCACACACAGGTATATGAGAAGGCCTTCAATACATAAAAATTATATAATCTTATCATTCATCACCGTTCACTTTAAAAATTAGGAAAAAGTTTGAATCATTGAATAAATAAATGCAGTTAGATTATTATTTTCAAATATATACAGTGATTTGAATAAATCATTTAACAAAGTGTTCCCAAGTAGAGATCCTCAGGGACCAGCTTTAATGAAAACTGAAGATGCTTCTGTAATTAACGATCATGTGCATTAAAATTTTACTTTCTTAAACAGTATAAATGTGCTTTCTGCCAGGCTTATCTCATCTTAGTGATAGCAGCATCCTTTCTCGCCTGGTTAATGCTGGTGACAGTCTATCACCTCCCCCTTCTACTATCCCATCGTGAGCAGGAATGTCATCCACACCAAAAGATGATGGTAGATATTCGATATTGAAGTTCTCACAAGAAAGAGATTAGCCTGCATGTATCAGAGATGTCCTGACCCCAACAATCTTTTTTTCTTTCTTTTAACATACTCATTAACTGAGAAAAGTTTCAAGTTCAGACTTTAACCAAGAAAATTTCTCTCACATTCCAAATTAGCAGAGCACATATTGACAAACTTTTAAGTTAGAGAACTTGGTAGTCACTTTCCGCACCATGAATGACAAATATAATTATATAGAATAAACTCTCTAGCATTTCTTCCTTTGGCAATTACTATGAGTTGTGTCTGGGGATACAGAGTCTAGCCCTGGCCCCCTGAGTCTTGTAGAATTGACTGGGTCACTTAGCCACTTACAGCCTATTTTCTAGGGAGCAGGGACTCTGTCCTGTTCACTGATGTGTCTTATTGCCTAGAAGTGTAACTACCCTATACATTGAATAAACAAATCTATTAAACCTGCTCTGTCCATCTCTTTACAGGGAGAGTTGAGAGCAGAGCTTCCCAACTGGGGTGACCTGTCCCACTAATAGCTCCAGTTGGTGACAGGTCTGCTGAAATACTGTTCCCCTCAACCTGGGGGCAGCAGGGCAGGGCCTGGGGCAGCTGGAACTCTGAGGGCATTCTCTTAGCAGCTTCTTCCAGTAGCTCAATGGCTCTACAAATAAAGTGTTACCATTTTGTATGTGTGTCATGGCATAGAAAACATTGGAAAGCCCTTCTTTAGAGCAAGAGTGATAAACACAAAATGTCTGCAGGGACCAGGCAGTTAATTTGAGTGAATCAAGCCTGGCATAAATATCTACTAGGTGTTAGTTTGGCCCTGGTTTAGAAAGCAGACATAATGAACATGAAAATGTTATATCAAACTGAAATTGATCATGGGAACTTAAATCCTGAAGGCATCAGACACAGATATATAATATAGAAAGTGAACATCTTCATGGAATTATTAATATATTTCTGATTTGAGTTACACAGATATCAGCCTCTGAAACATACGGAATTAGAATGCCATACTTCTGCCTGTTAGTTTTATCCTCTGAACCTCTACCCTTTTTGGTCCTCATTTGTTTTTCCATGTATTTCACCTTTTCTATTACCAATTAGAGTTCATTTCTCTCACGTCTGTTCCAAGCTTGCACATGGAAATGCACACGCCAATTTGTGTCATAATTTTTATTTTGTGGCCTCATCGTGTGTTTTTAGTCCTGGATACCATAACTCCTTTTTTTCCCATCTTTTATGTAAGTGCCTAGAAAGCACCAGGCATTATACTAAAGTCTTGGGAAAAAGATTAATATGACATGAATTGTGTCTTGAGAAGCTCATATTATAGTAGAAGGAGACTGTATGATAAACCTTTAATGAAAATAATAATAAAATTTTATTGAGAGGTAATAAAATTCCTTGGGTACTAGGAATTTTTCTAAGCAAATTTGCACTTATCATCTCATTTAATCCTCATGAAATACATGTTTAGATCCTGTTTGCTAATCCAAATTTTCTGAAAGCTACCAAAGGGATGCTAGGATTTTAGGACAGTAAATTCCAAGATGGTGGACAGTCTTGATACATCTTCTTGATACGTTCTTACTATATGCACTCAGCTGCCCTTGCATTCCTGGTCTTTCTCTCATTCCAAACACACAGGTACTTGCATAGCCATGATCTGTGCATATGTAAGGGTTTATTATGGTTTGGGTTTGGCATGCTTCCATATTTACAGGATGTCAGAGAATCTCAGGATATACGTGTGTGTGCATATTTATACACATAAACTATAATTTATGAAGAGTTATCAATGAAGAAGGAATACTCTGTAGGGTATCGCCACTACTCACAGTAGTCCTGCAAGGTAATAATAACAATCTCCATTTTAAAAATGAAGCTAAGGGCTTCCCTGGTGGCGCAGTGGTTGAGAGTCCGCCTGCCGATGCAGGGGACACGGGTTCGTGCCCCGGCCCGGGAAGATCCCACATGCCGCGGAGCGGCTGGGCCCGTGAGCCATGGCCGCTGAGCCTACGCGTCCGGAGCCTGTGCTCCGCAACGGGAGAGGCCACAGCAGTGAGAGGCCCGCGTACCACAAAAAAAAAAAAGAAGCTTAAAGGGAGTAGGCAGTTTGTCCAACTTCACATAAATAGTAAGTACCAAAGCTTAGATTCATATTCATATTTGACTTTAAAATCTAGGTTTAGCCATTGCTTCTCTCTTACTTAAAGTAATTTAGTCCAGCCATTCATCTGATACTCATAACACATCTGCAACTTCCCTGTCAAGTGGTAAAACAGCTTATGCCTTCAAAATGGAAATGACAGAGTTCCTATGTCATCTAGAGACACCTTGGACAGCTCTTGGCTTTGAAAGTTAAAATATCATAAAGTTGAAAACATCTTAAAAATGAAATCCTTCTTCCAATGAGGATGTTCAGATTCTGTCCCTTGAACTATGTAGACGTTTACTTTTTCTTTTTTAGCAATCCTTTTGTCTTCTCTGAACTTTCCTTTTTTCAAGAGTAACTATCTCTGGTTCTTCATCTGGTCTTCGTAGTGCAGTTTCAATTCTCTTCCCTTTCCCTATTCCTCTTGGAACATGTCCAAAGTTAATAAACCAAGTGTGATGTGCTCAGCCAGCTCTTCATCCTCTTTCTTCTAGTAACAGATTCTGCTTTTTCCCACACCCTAGGCAGCCACTGGCCAAGCAAGTGATCATATGACAAAATCATGGCCAACCATATTACCCCATCTCTCTGACAGCAGTGATTCGGACAAAGGTTTCTATATGGCTACAGCATGGCCAAACAGAATTCTTCTCAGGGATTGCCATCAGGGTACAGGGCCAGAAGCTTTCTCTTTCCACTGTAACAGCTAAGCTGAGACTCTTGATAGTAATGGTCCCTGACAGTGGTGAAGGCCTGTATGAAATAACAGAGGGTAAGACCAGCATGCAAAATGAGCAGTGATAAGCAGAGATGAGAAATTCGCTCTGAGACCCTATTTTCCGTCCCTCAAGTCAAGGTTCTAGCAGCTCTTTCTCCAGGTTTGTAGGTTACCTGAAAACTCTTCTCAGCCCTGTAAGCCAAAAAATTCCTTTCCTGCATATGGAGTCTCTGTCATTAACAAGGAAAAAATCCTGATCAATGCACCCCATATTAAGGTATAGAGTTTGGAACTGAAAATACTGAAAAAAACAAGCGTGCCACCTCCCTTTCTTCAGATAATCTTATCCTACAGTAAGACCTCAGAATCTTTTCATTTTCTCAGCAGCCACGTCAACACTCCTGACTCAGAATGAGCTTGTTAACAAATAAAATACCTATGAATTTCATATTTAATCTGATGTACTAATGAGTTTAGATTCTTTTAGAGCCCGATTCTAGAGTCCAACATATTTGTTCTTTCTCCAGCTTCATGTAATTTGCATATTTGAAAAGCTTGTACTTCCTGACTATAGCTTGGTGACCTTGGACCAATCTTTCAATTTAGGTAATGTAAAATTTGAAAACTATCTATCTTTTTGGTTATTGTGGGGATAAAATTCATGTCAGGGGATTAGCACAATGCCTAACACATAGTAGGTGCTCAAATGTGGTAGCTATTTTTAAAAAGAAAGAAAGAAAAAAAAGAGAGACCTTTAATAAACAATAGAAAATTGTGCTCTAGGAATTAATCAGTTCAGTAACTGGGATCTTTGATATGGTTGTTAGGCACTTACTTATGAATCTATTTCCCTGTGTGATTATCCAGGTTATGTTTCTGTTTTGACTGTGCCAAATGCCTTGCTTAATCCAGATGAACATAAGCCACCTCTTTAGAATTTTTGTCCAAAGGAGAATGAAGCTAGTCTGACCCGACTCATCCTTTATAAACTCCTCCTAGCTTCTGCGGATCTCCACTTTCATTTCTAATGTTCGCAGACCATCTCTTTTTTTTTTTTTTTCCTTTCCTTTTTGACTGTGCACATTGTTCTTTATTGATGATACATGACCAGGTAGGGCTCCCTAATCCTCTCCCTCTTCTTCAGGAGCTCTGGGATGGAAACTGTTGAGGATGGGATATTCTCACTGTGTTGGGGGATTGAGTTGGAGCAAGAACTCCTTAGGAGCTGAGGGCTTCTTTCTTCCTTATCTTGTTTTCACTGAGGCTGGTGGTCCAGGGATCTCTTACTCCTTGGAAGCCATATGGACCATAAAGCCCACCACCCTTTTGCTGTAGCCAAACCCATTGTCATAACAGAAAATGTGTTTGACAGAGCAGCTACCGAGGGCAATGCCAGCCCAGCATCAAAGGTGAAAGTGGGAGTATCACTGTTAAAGTCGCAGGAGGCAGCCCGTCCTCAGTGTAACCCAGGATGTCCTTTAGGGGACCCTCTATTGCCTGCTTCACCACCTTCTTTCTCAATGTCATCACATTTGGTGGCTTTCTCCAGACCACAGGTTAGATTCTTGACTCATTGGAGCTGGGATTTGGGATCTGGGAGGCCATGCCAGTGAGCTTCCAATTCAACTCAGGGGTGACCTTGCCCACAGCCTTAGCAGTGCCCATAGAAGCAGGGATGATGGTCTTCTGGGCAGCCCCACAGCCATAATACCACAGCTTCCCAGAGGAGCCATCTGCGATCTTCTGGGTGGCAGTGATGGCATAGACCGTGGCCATGAGTTCCTCCATCATGCCAAAGTCATCATGGATGACCTTGCCCAGAGGACCCAAGCAGTTGGTGGTAGAGGAGTCATTGCTGACAATCTTGAGGTTATTGTCATACTTCTCATGATTTATGCCCAAACATGCGGACATTGGCAGAATGGACAGAGATGAGGATGACCCTTTTGGCTCCATCCTTTCATAAGCCCCAACCTTGTCCAAGTTAGTGAAGACATCAGTGGATTCTACAACATACTTAGCACCAGCATCACCCCATTTGATGTGGGTGGAAACTTGCTCCTAAAAGATGAAGATGGGCCTTCCATTGATGACAAGCTTCCCATTCTCAGCCTGATTGTGTCATAACTTGCTATGGGTGGAATCATACTGGAGCATGTAGACCATGTAGCTGAGGTCAGTGAAGGGGTCATTGATGCGCAATATCCATTTTGACAGAGTTAAAAGCATCCTGGCGACCAGGCATCCAATGTGGACAAATCGATTTACTCTGACCTTCATGACTGTCTCAGGGATGGGGCCAGTATTGCACAAGAAGATGCAACTGTCTGTCAAAGAGGAAAGAGCAGAGAGCCCCACTTCTTTAATAATTATGAAATTGTGCTTGAGATTCACCTGAGGCTTTAAGGTCTAAAGTTTGTATGTAGCTAATTACTGTCCTTTTTTAAAAAATAAGAACCACTGTTTATTTGCAGCCTTGTGGCACCAAGACCGTCGAAAACAGCACAATAATTTCAAGCACAGGTTTTTTAGTAGCCTGAAATGTAGCCTCATTTAATTCAACAGGTGCTTTCCTATAATTCATCCAACTACACATAATAGGAAGTTCCTCTTACCAATAATGTTCGTTATGCTTTTTTTTCAGTCTGAAGATCATTCTCAACACATAAAAATTATGTGTATATAAAAATATATGAATATATGTATATAATTTTATTAGTTCATAAAAGAAATCATTACATGTCAAAATTTCAAGTTTACTTTATTACCCTTGCTCTGGAAATTGGCATCCGTGCATCTAGGGTTCTAAATGTTATTCCCTGCTTGCTCTCAACTGTTTTCGTGAGTGAATCACTGGGCACCACCTACACTTTGTTCTCATGTTAGACCTGCAGTTCTCCATAATAGCAGTCAGTCTCACAGGTTTATCTGTGTACTTTTTTCCTTTCTCTTTCACATCCAATTTAATCATTTGATTATGCCAGATACAGTTTAGACAAATACATTCTTCCTTGCCCTTATGAAAGTCACTCTAACTGAGTTTGTCAAGTGAAGCTTTACCTTAGAGGCACCTATATTCATACAAATTAAGATATGGTCAATAATTATAATAAATTCCTGTTCATTAACAGTTCCTAATTTATTATTACTCCTTAAGATACTGTTGTTTTTAATTTTTTTCATGTTTTTCTTAACTGAATCACACATTTTTGCCTTACGTAGCATCAAGTCAACAAGCCTTATCAGATAGTTAGTGGGGGGAGACATTGTCTGTCTCTGTCTAGGCTAGGTGCCTCACAGACATCTCAGTAACAGAAGTATTTCATTGTGTAGGACACTTGGTTTATCAAATTAAATGCATATTAGAGAGCTAACTGGGAAAAAATAAAATTACAACCCCACAAAGCCATTAATTAAAGTTATCATAAGAAAGGATTATGATGACTTTCTCTTGCACATTAGGCTGTGTGCTTTTGTTGTTTTTTGTTTCTTCCTTTTCTTCCCTTATCCTTTCAGGTGGCCTGGAATTCAGGATAATTGCAATTGCCCCTCATTATTATGCTCTTGTATCTTGTAACCACCGAACATAGGTTCGGCTGCTCACTGCTCACATGCCAATAATTCTAGAGGCAAATGTCCCTAGAAAAGAAAGCTGCTTTAATCAGAAAAGCTGGCTCTCTGGGGAGACGGTGGACTTGTGTCCAGAGACCAGCTCCGAAGATTCTCCTCAGTCATGACAGTTTTTAAAGGGAAAAATGCGGGGGCAGGGGGAAGAATCTCAGTGAATCATCAAGGCGGGAGGTTGGGTTCTGCCTCTCCATTGAGTGCAGACTGGCTTTCTCTTCAGATGTTATCTTGCCTGAGTGATCTGCCTGCAGCATTGCTTAGAGGGGCTACTGGGGGAAGAGAGCTAGTCTTCTTTTTATCTAGGAAAAGAATCAACAGGTTAGACAAGGCATGGTGTGCATTCGGGAGAGCATAAGTCCTGAGTTAGTTTCAATTGCTTAGTGATCACATTCCTTAATTAGGTCCTTTTAAGGTTAGAGGGGAACAGAAATAGGCAAACAGGAAAGGGGCAAAAGAGCTGCTTTCATTGTAATCTCCTTTGCCTCTCTGCTTGCTTCCCATCCTCCACAGCTTATAGGTGGAGGCAAGTATAATGCCACTCAGTGTCATTGCTTGGAAGTTTAAAATTTCAATACAATCAACTAAAGCATTAAATACAAAATACAAACTATCAGCATGCATTATCTACAAGACTTATCTGCAGATTGGTTAGAAAGGAAAGAAAAAACGAGAAGAAATATTTTCTAGGCACACTTCTTCCCTTCTAAAAATCTGGGTCTAGTTTTTCCGAATGAAAGTGAATAGAGTCAACGCTAGGAAAGGTGGTACTTAATGTTTACCTCCCTTTCTTCCCAAAGAGGCTTCACTGAATTCAGATTTAATTATTTTATCCTTCCCTTTGGTAGTAAACAGATACTCTTTTGGTCCCATTATCTGATGATTGCACCCTGATTTTTCCTTGGGAAAGTACTACTTTCCCATTCTCTCAGTTTATGGGATCCGAATGAACATTGCACACAGGAATGGCTTCCCTCTGCCTAGGGATGAACACTAATCCAAGTTGGTCCATTTAGAGCTAGTACTGGGGACTTCTGATGAAAAGAACAGAAAAGCAAGGTTCTTTCTCATGCAGTTGCCAAGAGAGTATAATGCAAATTAAAAGCCTTGACATCTATTTTGCCAGCAAGAGGAAGTATGAAGCTAAGAAGGAAACCCACACAGCGCAAAGCATAGCCGAGAGATGGAAAGAACAAGTCTTAGTCTTGATAAGGACTTTTGAGTACCTGGATTCAGCTGCTCCTAAAGCCACTTATTTCTAAGAATCTTGAGCTACGTAATATATTAAAGGCCTGTTTTTGTTTAAGCGTGTGGAGACGGAAGGTTTTCCTATCTCTTACGAATGAAAGAATCTTGCCTCATACATCATTTTCCTCCCAAAACATCTCTCTTCATCTTCCTGAGCACTGAAAGACATATCATTTATCTGCTGTTTGTTTTTCCACCTTGTAAAAAAAAAAGTACACTTAGAGACCTGTTTGTCTGTATTGCCTCTTCTCATTAGCCTCATTCTCATGTCATGCTCATTTTTTGAAAATCTTATTACTGTATTCCCTGGGTCCTGAAAAGTGATTGGCCCAATACTAGTAAGCATTCCTCCACATTTCTCTGTCTCCTGTATTGGAATTTTCCCACTCACATAGCCTTTAGCTCATCATGTAACTTCTCAGAGTTACTTATCTGATTTACATATCCTTTCTTGGTTATATGTGAAATCCAGTCATTTTACTCTAACCTTTAAATTTAGTGTAAAAATAAAGGCCTTGTTAATTGAGAAGGAAATTGAAATTAATGTCTTTATTATGAGGGAGGGGGACCTTAGGAGCTCAGTGTCTTAAATATCGAGTTGATTTCCTCACCTGCAAAGACTTTAGTGTCAGTATTTAAAATTTGTAGTTCATTAAATATTAAATTTTAGAATACTAAAAGTATTACAGTTTATTCATGTATTTTTAAAAATTTAAATCTTAGTTATCCAATTGTTAATTATTCTTAATAGCATAAAAGAGTCTTTATTTATTTATTTTTCTAATTCACTAATTCTCTTTTCTGAGACAAAAAATCAAGATACTTCTCCTCACACTTCCCTTGGTACTATTCCTTCCCTCCTCCTCTGGCTCTTTCTCCCCCACTCCTCCTTCTTTATCTGACTAGATTCTTTCAAAGAGCCTACTTTACATTTGAATTGCAACACATACGTTTTAAAAACTGGTGGTTAAATAGCAGTATGTTTCCTATTCATTTCTTTTAATTTTCCATAATTTGGGTCTCAATGAGCTGTTATCATATACAAACAGCCTGGCCCCTTGAGATGTTCTGGGATGAAGATAATTTGTACACATTGTGATTGTTAATAGAGAATTTGTTGTACAACACATTCTTTACAATGCAGTGAAGATAATTATAATTGGGGGCACAAAATAAAACCTGCTCCAGCTAGGAAATTGTTCAGATACACATGTTATTTTTATGCATCTCCTGGGGAAAGGGCAGGCCATGTCAAGGACTTACATTTGATATTAAAATATCAAATTGTCAAATGATAACACCTTCAGGGAAACATGCTTAACTACCTATTCAAATTACATTTTAAATATTTCTCTCCAAGTGAAAATGTATCATTTTTAATATCCTGAGGCTGTTTGTCAAGGTGGTTAAAAGGGTGAGAAGCTATTAAGAAAAGCACATTTTTGAAAAGGACACATAATCTCTGCATTGTGTGTAAATTATGGTAGCAAACCAAGTCCAGAAACATATACATGGAAGGAATAAAGAAGAAAAAATAGTTGTGATGGATAGGGAGGAAAATGAAGTGAAAGTGTGACAAAGCATCTTTTTTTAAATTGTGGGAAATGTCCTTCGTGAGACGACTGAATTTGGAGAGGAATCCAGAGAAAAGAGAAATGCCAGGCATATTGTCTTTCTTTTCAACCAATGTAAAGGATACTGTTGTGAGCCACACTGGCCCCTTTTCAGGACTGAAGGAATTACGCCCGCAGTTGCTGGGAGTATGACTGCTGACAGCTCTTAATTGCTAACCCTCTCCAGAAATCGCCCTAGGCTAGAGAGAGCTGCCTCTGATGGAACAGCCTGTATCCCATGACTGGTTGGTCCCTGAGGCCAGAGGTCCAGACTCCTTGACGCAGGGAGAGCTAACTCTGGAGGGCTTTCCCAGCTTCCCTGTGGGGACAGCTGCAACACTTGCTGAAGATGAATCAACTTCTCTCTGCCCAACTCTGCTTCCTTCCTGTCCCTTGCCCTCCCCAGGTGTGGATCCTGAGGACCTCAAATAAACGTCTTGCATGTTAATCTCCAACTCAGGGCTTCCCAGGAAGCCCAGTCTACCACAACGTATGCAATTATTTCTCTGGTTGCTATTGTTTATTGAGTAAATATTATGCACGAACCCGTGTCCCCTGCATTGGCAGGCAGACTCTCAACCACTGTGCCACCAGGGAAGCCCTCTGCTTGCATTTTTAACCATAATGTTTTTCTCCCCTTTCCTTGCTAAGATGAACACACATATACATATGGACATGTGTGTATATGTAGGGGTGTGTGTGTGTGTGTGTGTGTGTGTGTGTGTGTTGGTATAAAATCTTCAGATTCAGTTTCAAATTAACTTTTTGTCTTAGAATAAACACTCCCTTTAAGCTGACTTTATATATTCCTGTTTTGATATGAAAAATAGACTCTATATCCAAGATTTCAGGATATGCCTCACAGCTTCCTCTAGTTACGTGAGTATGTTGCCATTTCCAAAGTCTTTGAACAATTAGATTTAATCACTTATTTCTACTATACACAATGCTACAGTACACAAGCGCTTATAGCTATAAAACAAACTATTTTTGTATTTTTAATTGACTTTATTTCCTAGGATAGACCAAAGAAATGCTTGTAAGAGATGAGTAAGCCCTCTCTGGATTGAAAAATTTTTTAAATCTTAAAGTCCTTCAGCAACTTAAAGTGATAATGGATCTTTAATTTCTTTAAGTATTTTGATTTCTCTGAGTTCCCAGTTGGTTTTGAAGACTCAGGTACAAGTAAAAATATTATCAACCTAGAAAGTGAGTGTGGCTAGCTGGGTTTGGTTTTCTTCAGTCTTTCAGGAAATGACAAAACGTTCAACCTTTTGAGAGAACTTAACTTTATGTTCCTATATTCAATGCTGACCCTGCTAAAAATGAATCATTAAATGTGAGATGAAGGCTAAATGGAAAAATGTTTAACCAACTGTCCTTTCCCAGTGCTACATTTATAAAAAACTGTATTTTGGATATACAGAATATATTTCAATGGCTAGGATATAAGAGGACCAAAAAAGATATGTGTCAATTGTTGAAATTCATTTATAAAAGCATTTTGCATACTTATAGAAACAAATTTTGATGACTGGAATGGTATGTACAGGGGATAGGAAGGGGAGGTTCTTCATTAGTTAACTGAATGAAAGATTTCTTATAAAGTGCAATAATGGCGCTCATTACATACTTCAAGAAGAGGAATTGAATTCAACATGGAAGGAAAAAAGCTAATTCATCCTTTTTGTAAATCCATGAGCTTTGGTTGCATGAAATAATAACCTTACTTACATAGAATTCAATTAAAAGAGGCTTTCAGTTAATCAGATTTATGTTCCCAGAGTTTTACTTTGGAAAAAAATAAAGAACCCAAAGACCAACCAATTAAATAAATATGTGTATGGTTCATGTTGTTGATTGATAGTTTAATCCTAAGATGTAGATCTATACTACTAAAAACATATTTATATATTTTATGCTAGACAATGAGGAATGCCACTTGGGGTGATTTAATTTTTGAAGAAATGTTGAGTGCCTAAGATATGCCAGATGTTAAGATAATCACTTTGGATTAAATGGTAAACTAAAATAGATATTATCTCTGTCCTCATAGAGTTAAAATCTAGTGAAGGACATAGGCATGGGAAAAACTTATTTTTAAAAATTAGGTAAATAAAGACTCAGTTAAGTACTATATGGAAAGTTATGTGATGCTTTGAGTGTGCAATAGACCTAATTAGGAAGGTGAGAGAAAGCTTTCCCAACAAAGGAGCAGTTGGAAAAGGAGATGAAGAATGATGCAATTATTAGTTTAAGAAAAAAGAGAAGAATTTCTTAAGAGATGAGCTTTAGGAAATTCCCTAGCGGTCCAGTGGTTAGGACTCTTTGCTTTCACTGCCACCAGGGCCTAGGTTTGATCCCTGGTTAGGGAACTAAGAAAAAAATACACATGACTGGAAATATGATAACTTTTAAAGTGGTAGAAATATTCCCATCCAAAGAGTTTCATTTCATTATTCTTTGAACAAATATTGTCTAGTTATAGCAAGAAATCATCTAGATTATAGGAATGTGGTGATGAACAAGAAAGACAGAGTTCCTCACCTTGAGGAGCTTCATATCTGGTAACCCAAGACAAGTTAACCAATAAAGAAATAATTTCATATATTAATAAATGCGGTATAGAAAATAAACTTAGGTAAATAAAGGCTAGAGAGTGAATGTGACAGGAGGTAATTCTTTAGAGATCCGTGAGAAAATGTTAGCATAAGGAGGAATATAAGGAGGGTAAACAAGGTGTGAGCAATAATTGTAAGGTCCCTGCGCCAGACACTTCATTCTGAAAGGCCAGGGCGCTTGGAACTTGGTGTGGATGTAGAAGAGAATGCAAGTTGATGAGGATCTTGGAGTCATAGACAGATTTGTACAAGGCCTTCTTGACTGTGGTCAGGAGTTTGGGTTTTATTCATATCAAAGACTTTGGAAGGATTTATGCAAGAAAAAAGAATTAGTAGGCCCTAAAAGTAATTTGGCCATGAATTGATGGTAACATCAATGACAGTGGTAGTGAGAGAGAGAAGAAGTGAGATTTGGGATGTATTGAGGATAGAAGGTTACTGATGAGTTGGACTTTCAAGGGCAGGAATAGAAAGGAATCAAGCAGAAGTGCTAGGTTTTTAGTGTGACCAACTGGGTTCAGCATGGTGCCATTACCAAGGTTTCACCATATTCAATTAAATCCTCATATGTCTTTCACCTTAACATTTGACCACCCATCTATACATTCTTTTATTATAATATTGAGTGCTTATTTTGTACCTTGCAAGAAGCACTACCCTTTAGGGACACAAAGATGAAAAAGATAAACTATGTCCCCACCTTACTGAAACTTCTATTCTAAATAGGAAGAGATAGACTGGAAAAAAATACATAAACAAAAAATCCTACAGATTATGATAAAGGAAATAAAACAGCTCCTGGGATAAAGAGTATATCATGGTACCTAAGTTAACTAGGATGGTCAGGGAAAAATTCTTAGGTGGTACCTAAGCCAACATCTATAGAATATAAAGGAGTCAGGCATATAGAGAACCTGGGGAGGGTTTTTAATTTTTTTTTAATTTAGCATTTAATCTTTTTTTCATTATCTACCAAATGAAGACTTCATGACTCTAACTCTGGTGAGACTAGTTCTTATTATATACTCTTAAGAACAATATTACCACCGTCATCTTATTTTCCCTACTTAGAGCATTAACTTCTTTTGATCTTTCTTTCAAAGTAATTTTCATATTCTTATTGATTAAAAAAGTAACACAAAGCTACACTAAATCACATTACAGAAATACTAGTTTCCATTTACTTTACCATTCCCTCTCTAAAATATACATTGTCAATAGTTTTTGTATACTATTTCACCTTTTAAATATACATGTTTATATACTATATTTGCTCTATTTTAACAAAATGATGCAGTATTAACTATGTTCCTGTAGTGCTTGTGGGTTTTAGTTTTCATCTGTTTTTATTTTTCACCTTGTAATAATATCTTGAATAGCTTTCACTGCCAACACATATGGAACTTTTCATTGTTTTTAATAGTCACATCATAATCCATTTATGGATCTAACATTGTTATTTAGTTTCTCAATTTAAGAATGTTTAGGTTCTTTCCATTTTTCACCATTATTATGGATGATTAATGAAAAGTTCTTTGCAATTGTGGGATGTTTATAAAGAATGTAGCAGAAATGTTAGGTCAAAAAGGTATGCATATTTTAAATTTAATAGGTATTCCTATATTGCATTCCAAAAGCTTATATCACTTTCTTATATGAACAAAGCATAAAAGTACCAATTTACAGTTTTCTTTCATAAGATTACATATTAATGTATCATTTTTATGTTCAGTTCCTTGATAACCAGTGAAGTTCATGTTGATGCTGTCTCTCTTCTAACAGATTCCTCACTTCTAACTTCATTTATAAATGGTAATGCTTTAATGGCCATTTGTCTCACCATTCTAAATTTCTTTCTGAATTTCATTTATTTTTATTGTCCAAACATGCCTCACAGACGCAAAACCCCAAATCAAACCAGCTTCAAAATTTAAAGGAGGTATTTGCATTCTTAGCAATGAACACAATTTGGAATATAAGAAAAACTTTGTGCGAGGCTAGTATTTGTGCAAATGAAAGAGAGAGCAGTAGAAGCTGACACTGTAGTACTCTGCTAGTGGCAGTCAATTCTAGAAGTTCCCATTGGAAGATATTCCACAGAGATATCAAAAACAATAAACTGTGTACAAGGGTCAACAGGGAATATACTTCACTATTATTGGGTAGAGCACCTATATCTGTGTGGAAGTTACTGAGAATTTTCCTTTACACACGTGATGCATTTTTCAAGTGTTCCATGAATACTTAGGAGAATAAATCTGTATGTGTTAGGTTTCATCTATTAATTCTACTTTATCAATCATATCATTCTTATCCTTTATGCATTTTATTCAATATCTTAAACTGGAGCAACATGTTCCAATGAAGAATAAATAAAGCCACAAGTGACATAATGACATTTCTTCTGGAGTGTTGATATCAGTATAACACACTGGGAACTTCTGTTAAAGTTTGATTTTGAGAAGTGTGGCTGTTATGTATACTTTATATACTTGAGTATTTTCTCTATTATATACAGATAATGGTTTCATAAATGTCCATTAATGTCATTTACATCTCTAATACATTTTTTGCTTTATATCTTAAAATGGTTTATTTTAATTTTGCATATAGATATTTATTAATCAGGTCTTTACTTTGGATGTAGCTTGTATCAATTTAAAATGATTGTCGGGCTTCCCTGGTGGCGCGGTGGTTGAGAGTCCGCCTGCTGATGCAGGGGGCGCGGGTTCGTGCCCCGGTCTGGGAGGATCCCGCATGCCGCGGAGCGGCTGGGCCCGTGGGCCATGGCCGCTGGGCCTGCGCGTCCGGAGCCTGTGCTCTGCAACGGGAGAGGCCACAACAGTGAGAGGCCCGCTTACCGCAAAATTAAAATGATTGTCATCTTCCCTTTGCATTACATTCTGATTTATCTATTGAATTTTTGTTTCCATATTATTGTCTAATGCACATTTAGGAATTCTTTTTTTTTTTTTTTTGACTAGTTTTATTTTCTTTTAGAACTGTGTAAGTAGGAAAGCAAGATATAGTATTTTGGTCTACTTCAAGAAATCATGCTTTATAATGGTGGAAATTGCTGTTTATGTTTATTAGAAATCTGCTTATTTCATGTTCTTCTGCTGTTTTGTTTTTTGCCTTTTGTTTTACATTGATTCTATTTCCTTTCTTTAGTTTCTTAATTTTTAAAAAATATACTTTGGAAGTTGGGTGGTAAATTCTGTTTTTAATTGTTCTGGTGGCAACCCTTATGTTATAATTAACATCGTTATGATTAAATTCATCTAACTTCAGATTAGAAACAAAACAGTAGCTTTTGACTTTTCAGTATTTAAAAATGGGAAATTTAGAATTTCTTTATTGAAGTATAGTTGATTTATAATGTTAGTTTCAGGTGTATAGTATTGTGCTTCAGTACTTTTACATATCATACTTCATTAAAAGTTATTACAAGATAATGCCTTCAATTCCCTTTGCTATACAATGTATCCCTGAGGCTTACCTATTTTATACATACTAGTTTGTATCTCTTAATCCCATACCCTTAATTTGCTCATCCCCTCTTCCCTCTCCCCTTTGGTAACCACCACGTCGTTTTCTATATCTGTGAGTCTCTTTCTGTTTTGCGTATACATTCATTTGTATTATTTTTTATATTCCACATAAAAGTGATATCATACAGTATTTGTCTTTCACTGTCTCACTTGTTTCACTAAGCATAATATTCTCTAGGTCCATCTATGTTGCTGCAAATAGAAGAATTTCATTCTTGTGGCTGAGTAATAGTCTATTGTGTGTATGTGTGTGTATGTGTGTGTGTCCATATATATATACACACACATATATATACATGTATACCACATCCTCTTTATTCATTTACCTGTTGATGGGTACTTGGGTTACTTCTTTATCTTGACTCTTCTACATAGGGCTGCTACAAACCTTGGGGTGCATGTATCTTTTTGAATTAGTGTTTTCTTTTTTTCCAAATACACACCCAGGAGTGGAATTGCTGGGTCATTGGTAGTTCTATTTTTAGTTATTTGAGGAACCTCCATACTGTTTTCCAAACTGGCTACACCAATTTACATTCCTACCAACAGTGTATGAATGTTCCCTTTTCTTCACATCCTCTCCAACACTTGTTATTTGTAGCCTTTTTGATGATAGCCATTCTGACAGATGTAAGGTGATATTTCACTGCTGATTTGATTTACATTTTTTCTGTTAATTAGCAATGTTGAGCATCTTTTCATATGCCTGTTAGCCATCTGTATGTATTCTTTGGAAAATGTCTATTCAGATCTTCTGCCCGTTTTTTTGATTGGGTTGTTTGCTTTTTTGATATTGAGTTATATGAGCTGTTTATATATTTTGGATATTAACTCCTGTCAGTCATATCATTTGCAAATATTTTCTTCCATTCCACAGGTTATCTTTTCATTTTGTTGATGATTTCCTTTGTTATGCCAAAGCTTTTAAGCTTAAGTCCCATTTTTAAACCATTGCTTTTATTTCTTTTGTCTTAGGAGACAGATGCAAAAAAAAATATTGTTACGATTTACGTCAAAGAGTGTTCTGCCTGTGTTCTCTTCTAGGAGTGTTATGGTTTCAAGCCCTACATTTAGGACTTTAATTCATTTTGAGTTTATTTTATATAAGAGGTGAGGAAATGTTCTAATTTCATTATTTTACATGAAGCTGTCCAGTTTTCCCAGTACCACTTATTGAAGAAATTATCTTTTCTTCATTGTATATTCTTGCCTACTTTGTTGCAGATTAATTGTAAGTACATGGATTTATTTCTGGGTTCTCTATTTTGTCCCATTGATCTATGTGTTTGTTTTGTGCCAATACCATGTGCTTTTGATTGTTGTAGCTTTACAGTGTAGTCTGAAGACTGGAAGGGTTATGTCTCCAGCTTTGTTCCTTTTTTCTCAAATTGCTTTGGCAATTCAGAGTCTTTTGTGGTTCCATATGAATTTTAGGATATTTGTTCTGTGAAAACCATCATGGGTATTTTTATAGGGATTGCATTAAATTTATAGATTGCTTTGGGTAATATGGCCATTTTAACAATATTAATTATTCTAATCTAAGAAGACAAGATATCTTTCTATTTCTTTGTATCATCTTCAATTTCCTTCATCAATGTTTTATTTTTTCAGAGTACAGGTCTTTTACCTCCTTGGTTAAGTTTATTCCTAGGTATTTTATTCTTTTTGATGTGATTTTTAAACAGGATTTTTTTTTTTTTTACTTTCTCTTTCTGATAGTTCATTATTAGTGTGTAGAAAAGAAACTGGTTTCTGTATATTAATCTTGTACCCTGAAACTGCTGAATCCATTTATTAGTTCTAATAATTTTTTGGGTGGAGACTTTAAAGTATCATGTCATCTGCAAATAGTGACAGTTTTACTTCTTTCTTTCCAATTTGGGTGCCTTTTGTTTTTCTTGTTTGATTGTTGTGTCTAGGACTTCCAAATAAATAGAAGTGGTGAGAGTGGGCATCCTTGTCTTGTTCCTGAATTTCACCATTGAGTATGATGTTAGCTGTGCATTTGTCATAAACGTTCTTTATTATGTCGAGATAATGTTCCCTCTCTACCCACTTTGATGAGAGTTTTTATCAAGAATGGATGTTGAGTTCTGTCAAATGCTTTTTCTGCATTTATTGAGATGACCATGTGATTTTTATCTTTCCTTTTGCAGAATATTGAAGGGTCTTGTTTTTGGTTTTTTGTTTTTTTATATCCAGTTAGCCTCCCTGTGTCTTTTGATCAGAGCATTTAGTCCATTGATACTTAAAATAAGTATTGATAAGTATGTACTTGTTGCCATTTTATTACTTTTTTTTCTGGTTGTTTTCATAGTTCTCAGTCCATTTCTTCTACTTTGTTTCTTCCATTGTGGCTTGATGATTTTCTTTAGTAGTAGGCTTGTGCTCTTTCTTTTTAGTTTTTGTGTATTTACTGCAGGTTTTTGATTTGTGGTTGCCATGGGATTCATATACATTGACCTATAATTTTATCTACTTGCTTTAAACTAGTCATCATTCTGAAAAACCTACATTTTTACTCCTCTCCCCTTCATTTTGTGGTTTATTTATTTATTTTTGGCTGTGTTGGGTCTTTGTTTCTGTGCACAGGCTTTCGCTAGTTGCGGCGAGCGGGGGCTACTCTTCGTTGCAGTGTACGGGCTTCTCATTTCAGTGGCTTCTCTTGTTGCAGAGCACGGCCTCTAGGCTCATGGGCTTCAGTAGTTGTGGCATGAGGGCTCAGTAGTTGTGGCCCATGGGATTAGTTGCTCCACGGCATGTGGGATCTTCCTGGACCAGGGATCAAACCCATGTCCCCTGCATTGGCAGGCAGATTCTTAAACACTGCACCACCAGGGAAGTCCCCATTTTGTGTTTTTGATATCATATTTTACATCTTCATGCTCATCCCTTAGCTGTTTATTGTTGTTATAGTTGCTTTTATAATTTTTTTGTCTTTTAATCTATGTACTGATTTATCTAAGTGGTTGATCATCAATCCTTACTATATAGTTGCTTTTCCTAGTGGAATTTTCTCTTTCTTATAAATTCTTACTTCTTTCCCACCTAGAGAAAACCCTTTAACATTTCTTTTAAGGTAAGTTTATTATTGATGAACTCTTAGTTTTTGCTTATCTGAGAAGTTCTTTATCTTTCCTTCTATTCTAAATGATATTCTTCCTGGGTAGAGTGTCATAGGTTGCAGGCTTTTCCCTTTCAGCACTTTGAACATATTATGTCACTCTTCTGGCTGCAAAATTTCTGCAAAGAAATCAGTTGATAGCCTTAGGGGGTTTCCTTTGTATATGGCTTTTTGTTTTCCTTATGCAGCCTTTAGAATTCTCTCTGTAATTTTTGCCATTTTAATTATGATGTGTCTTGGTGTGGGTCTGTTTGAGTTCATTTTGTTTGGAACCCCCTGTGCTTCCAGTACCTGAATATCTCTTTTCTTTCTTCAGGTTTGGGACTTTTTCAGCCATAATTTCCTCAAATACATTTTTGATCCCCTTCTCTCTCTCTTCTTCTGGAATCCCTATAATAGCAAATGTTGGAATGCTTAAGTTATTCCACAGATCTCTCAGATTGCTTTCATTTTTTTAAAATTTGTTTTTCTTTTTGTTGCTTTGATTGGATGATTTCCATTATTCTCTCTTCCAGATCACATATGAGTTCTTCTGTATCACTTAGTCTGCTATTCATTCTTTGTAGTATATTTTTTAAATTTCAGCTAGAATTATTCATTTCTGATTGGGTCATTTTTATGTTTTGTATCTCCTTGTTAAAATGTTTACTGTTTAGAGCAATTCTTTTCCCTAACTCAGTTAACATTTTTATTACTAATATTTTGAATTTTTCATCTGGTAAATTGTTTTTTTCTGTTTCATTATTTTCTCTTGCTCTTTGAATTGAGATAGTTCCTTTGCCTTTTCTTTTCGCCTTTTTCAGCCTCTGTGAATTTAGGTGAAACAGTTAACCTTGTTCTTTTGTGGGAGCATTACTATACAGACTCAGTGTGCCCAATGCCTTTGGTGAGAGAACTGGATTTGACATGGATGAAAGTCACATCTTTCCTCAAGGTGTGCTGGCTGCTATCACCTTGGTAGTGGGTCAGTCTATAGATGGAGGGGCTAGAGCTGTCACCCAGTGTGAGGTGGGACTTTGTCTCTGCTCAGTGGCTATTACTACCCTGTCAGGAGCAGGGTCTATCCCAAGTTGCTTGAGCAGAAACCTTGAGGGTCATCCTGACCTGGCTCTATTCCCTTTAAGTGAGAGTCTCTCCCTCTCCCCACACTGGGACCTTTGCCCCAGGGGAGGGGAGTGCTGAAGCAAGTGGGGCCCATGTGCAGATAGAGGTTCAGTGTGCTGCCTGTGCAGCAGGTGTCTGCAGCTCCACTCAGATGCAACCTTGTGTGCAAGTCCCCTATATCTCTTACAGCTGATCACTGCCCCCTGCCTCTGCTGTCCCTGCCCTATTGTAGAACCACTCCACAGAGCTGGTGGGACATAGACCCTCAGTGTGTATCAGGATGTTAGTTGTGGTGGGGCAGCTGCCATCAGAGATCTGTGTGGTTTCTGAGGTACTGCTTGAGTAAGTGCCAACAATGGCTGCTATCGCCCCATCCAGGCTCCACCCTGGGACCAACCCAGTTACCTCTCTGTCACATGGTTGAGTCTTTTTTCTGGTCGTAGGTGCTCCAGACCCAGTGCTGTGTGGTGGCATGGATGAATGGGGGCAGAGTGTTCGCTTGGCTCAGGGGTGCGTAGCAAAGCTGTCACAGGAAATTGGCAGCTGCCAGGGCAGACCTCTCCACCTTGCCTCATGAGCAAGTCCCATTTGTCTCTCACAGCTCATCACTCTCACCACCCTCCATGACTCCCACCCTGTTGTGGAACTGCTCTGCAGGGCAGGCAGGGCCCTTGTGATCTCTCTGCATCTATGGGGGGGGGTGAGGTGTGATGGAGCGGCTACTGTCAGAAATCTAGGTAGCTTCTGAGGCACTGCTTGAGTAAGCACCAGCAATAGCTACTGCCACCCCACCCAGGCTCCTCCCTAGGACCAGGTTGCGTCTGTTTCCCATAGGTCTAGTCTTTTCCCTGGTCATGGCCAACCCAGATCCAGTGCCATGCTGCAGTGTGGAGTGAGTGGGGCTGGAGTTTCACTTGGCTTGGGCTGGGGCATGCAGTGGGGCAGTCTCTGGGAACCTGGCACCCACTAGAGCAGATTTGTCTCTGTCCTGCCTCAGGGGATAGCCAGTAAATGCATTTCTCACAAGTGGAGTCCAGCCTTCCCCAGTCCTTCTGTTTGTCCCAGCTGTCCTCCAACCCACCAAGGGGGGCTTGTCTCCTCTCAACCTGCTCACTCCCCAGGGTGTGTGTCTGCCCATGTAATCTCCCTTTTACTCTGAATCTCCTCCCAGGGACACAGGTCCTGACCTGATCACTTTTCTTCCCTTCCTACCTGATTACGTGTGTATCTTTCTTACAACCTTGGTTTTACTGGAGTCTTTCTACCAGTTTCCAGTTAGTTTGAGTGAGAATTGTTCCACTATAGGTGTATTTTTGATGTGTTCATGGAGAGAGGTGAGCTCCAGGTTCTCTTACTCAGCCATCTTGATTTCCTTCTCCAGGCATTTTTCAGTTATTTGTTCGCAGCCAAACCTATTCTGTCTTACAGGTTTGCAACTATGCAGATTATTTTTTTCTTTCAAATACAAATTACTACTACCTTGTAAATGATTATTTATGTTACTTACTCCTTTTATCATGTTAACTTATTCAGTGCTCACTGATATTCTTGACCAACAGCCCTGACAAACTCATTATTTCAGTTCTTTTCAGTATACCTGAGTAATATATTTAGAAAATGACCTTAGGTGATATATATTTTGAGAACTTTATAGCAAATATTTTCCTTTTATCTCACATACTAATGATTATGGAATGGCATAAAATTTTAGGTATAATAAAAATTTTCCTCAAAGCTATTTAGATACTTTTTTTCCCCTTTGGATATTGTTATAGAACAAGTCAGAAAGCTCTCTCAATGGCCAAAGATCTATCTTTCCCAATGGCTAAGCTGAAAGAATTGGAGAAATGAAGTTAACGATAGGAATATTGGATTATAACCCATAGAATATAAAAAAAATCCATGGTTTTGCGCTGATGTAAATAAATAATTGACTAAATATAATTGGGGGGTAAGGGACAGCTATCTTAAATATGAAATATGATTAAAAAATAGAGGTAGAATGAGGGAAATGGAAAATCTCATTAGAACTTTATAGTAATAATTATCAGGCAAGATCTACCAAAGGAATGTAAAATTAGGGAGCATAAGTGTGAGGAGAGATAGGATTCAAAGTATAGATTTTGATATAGTATAGATTTTGTATAGATTCAAAGTAGCTCCCTCAGGATATCTATTAATTACAAAAGGAAAAAGAGTAGTTTTATAGTAGAGAAACCTGACAGACAGCACCTTAATGAAGTGATTAATGTTACCATCACTAGTAAAATGACATATTGACATTTTCTGGCCCCTGCTATGAACTGGAGAAAAAATATCACTTTTGTGTTACCTTTGCAAAAATGCGTAACTTCAGTCTAATAATGAAAAACTTTCAAACGAGTCCTCAGATTGAGAGATATTCCTCAGAATAACTGAGCAAACCCTCAGTTGTCAGGATTGTGAAAGACAAGGAAAGACCAAGGAATTGTCACAGATTGGACGAGACTAAGGAGACAACTAAATTTAATGTGGGATCTAGTAATATGTCCTAAAAGAGTATTAGTAGAAATACTCATGGAATCTGAATAAAATGTATAGTTGAGTTTTAAAATAGCAAAAAATAAACAAAAAGAAAAAGACCTTTTAAGTAAGCCAACAAAGAAATGAAACTGAAATAAAAAAATATTCAGAAATGAGTAACAATGAGGACAGAGCATTTTAAATATCTGGGAAGAGATCAAAATAATTAGAGGAAAAATTATAGCCATAAATGCCTTTGTTAGAAATAAATATTTATTTTTATAAAATGAAATAAGCATTTAAATCAAGAAATTAGGGATGGGAGAACAATAAAATAAATCCAAAATACTTATAAAGGTGGACTTTGTAAAGGTTAAATAGAAATTTTTAATTCTTTTAATTAAAAGAATAAAGTATAAAGTGATAACAAAATAGATTTGATCAATAAAACTGTTTTTAACAGTGACAAATTAGCTGAAAAATTGACAAGTCTACTACAAAAAACAAGGGAAATTATTGATAAACAACTAAGAAAAAATGTACTTATAATAAATACAGTGTACAACTTTAAAGCATTAAATTTAATAATCAGATGAAATGGACAGTTTTCTAGGAAGAGCTGACATAAGAATAAGTAGAATCAATTTTTAGTTTTAAAAAATCTAATTAGATCAATAAACTGAGAAGATATTTTTAAAGTAGTAGAAGACCTATTAAAAAGAAAGCACAAACTCATTTATGAGCAAAATCAAGATTACTTCCAGGATAAAAACCACATATTATATAAAGGAAATTCTCTTATCTAAGAGAGAATACACTGGAGTATATTTTTTTAAAAAAGGAATAGTGTGCTGTGCTTCAACGTGGAAATATCCTGTATCATAAAGATGTCAGTTTTTTCCAATCAACATTTACAGTGCAATTCTACTCATAATCTTTAAAGGATTTTCATGAAACTACCAAGAATATTTGAAAACCAATCTGGAAGGTCAAATACATAAAAATGGCAAAGAAAAACCCAAAGAGAGAAGAAAAGCTAGTTGCATACAAAAGATGAGGAATTAGAACGGCATCAGATTTCTCAGCAACACTAGAAAGTGGAATACAGTAAAATTCTGAAACAAATTAATTGTGCCAGTTTTCTACCATTTGTTCCTCCAGGTATTTCTCCACCGTAGTCTCTACCTCAGGAAACAAATCTGTATGCAAAACTTCATTGGGATCTCTCGGCCCCCTCCTTTAAGGTGTGTGTGTGGCCAATGCAAAGAGCAAGAAATTCAAGGAAGGAGGAGAGTGAGGCAGCCTTGTATAGCTTTGACCTTCAACTAAAGATTGCTCCTCCTGAAAGCTGCATTCTTTACACATACTTTTCTTAAGAATTTCAATAACCACCCCCTCTTTGTTCCCTCGGGCCTAAAAGTGGTAATAGTTTGACTCTTAACTAGTCCAGGGTGCTGCGCTATTCAGGGTAAACGTTTTCTGTATTAACTCTTTGAATTATTCTAATATGATACTTATTTCCCTCTGCGACCCTGACTGGGGCAGTATTAGATAATTAGAAATAAGAGATAATATAACAAAAGGAGACAATCAATTTAGGGGATGAAATACTTAATTGAGAATAGTTCTAAAATGAGAAAAGTGAAAATAAGGGAAGATATTAACTAACAATTTATTCAAGAAAACTTTCCCTAAGTGATAGACTTGACTTCTAAAAGTCTCCCAGATTACAGTAGCCTTCTACCTGTTTGCACAAATGGATAAAAATCTCGACTGATGGTGGGTGGATGGATGGATAGATAATGGGTAGCCCAAAAAGTTTGTTTGGGTTCTTCCATACAATGTTATGGAAAAACCCAAACGAACTTTTTGGCCAATATAGAGAGAGATGTCAATCCTAATACATTTGTTTTATATATATATATATAAAACAAACTATTAAAAACTTAACTAATTAAAGTAGTAGTACTGGTTCAAGAATTGATGTATAGTTCTATGTAATGAATAAATAGTTCAGAAACAGGTCTTTGTGAACATGAGGTTTTATTTTATTGCATAAGTGACATTTCAGTACAATTGAGAAATAAATTGTAACATCAAATAGCCATCCCTTTGGAGAGGGGAACAGAAAGAAATAAAATTCTGTAAACTAGAGAGTATTTAAAGAAAAATTACTTACATAATCTTAAAAAAGGCAAATTAGGACAGAAAAAAGGTGGTACACATAAATAGTAAGATGGTAGATTTAAATATGTATGCACATGTGTGTAGATGATTATTCACATGTAAATGAGTTAAATACTCCAATAGAAGACAAAGTTTGTTTGAATTCTTAAAACCCTATATATTGTTTTAAAAAATAAAATCTTAAATATGAGTAAATAGAAATTGAAATAAAAGTAAACAGCAAAGACATATGATGAAAATGCCAACCAATATAATACAGATATAAATGTACAAATATTAGAAAAAGTAGATTTAATAATTTTTAACTTTGTGTGTACCTGAAAAGAGCTGCAAATATATATACAGCAAAAGTTTACAGAACTGAAATCTATAATCATAGAGTGAAATGTCCACAGGCTTTCATAGTATTAAATGAAATATGGGGAAAAATTAAGTTTATAGGGGATTTGAACACAATGAACAAATTTGACCTTATTGACATATATAGAGCATTGTTTCCAACTTCTGCAGAATATACATTCTTTTAAGAGCACATATAGAATTTACTATAATTGGTCATATTCTGGACCATGAAACAATTCTCAACAGCTTTCTTGGGGCTGAAATCATAGTAAAATCCAAGGACTTAACACAGTGTGACTAAATTATACATAATAACAAGATCTACAAATGTTTGGAAATTAAAGAATTAACTTCTAGATAATACAATGGAATAACATGTTCGGATCTTACATCAACCTAAAAAAAATGCACATCAAATTAAACCAATGGAAGAAGATGAGAAAAAATTATTAAGAATAGAAATTAATGAAATAGAGATAAAATGGTCGAAAGAGAGAATCAATAAACTAAAAGTTGGTTCCTTGAAAAATGATATAATAAAATGGTTAACCTCCTGGTAAGTCTAATCAAAAAAAGACCTGTTACAAATATATCAAAAATGAGAAAAAAGATAACATTACACATCACACAGAAAATAAAAGAAAGATATTATAAACAATTTTATGAACACAATTTTAAAAATTTAGAGGAAATGAACATATGTCTGATAGAATAAAACCTGCTAAAACTGACATAATAAGAAAGAGAATATCTGAATATTACTATTATCTGCTAAAGAAATTGAATCTGTAATTTAAAACCTTCCTACAAATAAAATTCCAAACTTAGATAGCTTGGCCAGTTTAGAAAAACAATCATATATTTATAAACTCTTTCTGAAAATAAAAAAATTGAGATGAATTTCTGAGTCATTTCATAAGGCCAGCATAATATTGATATAAAACCTGATAAAAACATTGCAAGAAAGGATATCATAATCCACCTCAAACACAAAAACATAAAAAAATTCTAAACAAAATATTTGAGGATTCCAGTGAAATGTATCTTTTAAAGTTTGGAGGGATACTAAATTATGACAAAGTTGGATTGATTCCATGAATGCAAGGTTGATTTAATGTTTGAAAATTAATATAAGGGATGGCACATTAATAGCGCAAAGGAAAAAGTAATAATAATTTTAAAAGATTCAAAAGAAGCACTCAAGCAAAAAATCATCAATTTACACTTTAAAAAATAGAAAACTAAGAGTAAAAGGAAACTTCTCCATCTAATACTGAGTATCTTTCAGCAAATATCTTATTTAATGAAATGATATTGAAAATTTATCCCCTAAATTCAGGCAGGAGAAAGGAGATGCCCATTGTTATCATTCATATTCCACATGTACTGCATAAACTTGCTAGTGAAATAAGGCAAGAAAATAAGTAAAAGATACACTGACTAGAAAGGAATGAATAAGACCACTCATTCATAAACCTGATTATACACATTAAAATGTCTCCAAAGAATCTATAGATAAACAAGTAGAATTAATAAATTATTTTGTCAAAGATACAACTTGGCTTGTGGATACATGGTATGTTCATTTTGTGATCATTTATTGAACTGTATACTTAATGACTTATTCAATTTTTTTTTTGTCTATATGTTATACTTCAGTAAAAATTGTTAACAGAAAATGCAGAGAAGTATGGCTATAATCTTGGAATAAAGACCTTCCTAAGGAATTTGTAAATTGCATAAAGAAAGATAATTTTGCTTCACAAATCAGAAATCTTCTAAAGTATAAAAAATAATGAAAGACAAGTGGTACATTGGGAAAATATTTGCCAAAATAAATTAAAACATAGCATAGCTATCCAGATTACAGAACAAAAAATTTCCTCAAAACAAATTTTAAAAAGAAAAGTCAGAGAAGTACCTAAATATTCCAAAAGCCCATGATCAAGCATCTCACAGCAGAAGTAATTGACTAAAAAACATATGAAAATAATTTCAACTTCAGTAATACTTAGGAAAATGCAAAGTAAAGAAAATATATAAGATTTAAAAAATGATTACCAATATCAAATGTTGGCTAATATGTGGGGAATAGATGTAAGTGTGTACAGCCCTTTTGGAAGGCCAATACAATAATGCCTATCCACGATAAAAATGAGTATTGTCTTTGACCCAGCAGTTACATTCCAGTGTGCTTACTTGTAAAATTATACATGTGCTCACAATTAGTCATTTGCATGGACTTTCACTAATAGGAAAAAATGGAAATAATCTAAATTCATCAATTCATGAATAGTAATACAAACTCTGGTATATCTGTATTGTATAGCTCCAAGAATAGGGTAGATGTTAATGTGTAGTGATATAAAAAGATCCTTAGTCATATTAGGAAGTAAAAATAGTAACTTACAGAGTAATATGTCTAGTTGGATTCTATTTCTCTATTAAAGAAAATAAGTTATCAGTATATTTAAGATTGTATGTGCATTTATGTGTTTGTTTTGTTTTTGTAAAATAAAGGAAAAAGTCTAGAGAAATATACAACAAAACAACTGCAGGGTCAGTTCTGGGGAAGGAATTAAGAGGATAAAAGAATTCAGGACATTTGCTTTTTTTCCTATTGCTGGAATTTGTTTTAATTTTTTACATAAAGAATCTATTCTTGCATTACTTGAATAATTAAAAGGGAGGAAGAAAACAATGAAAAGCTCAGTACAAATGTGACATGGTTTTTATTGTAATGTCATGTTTTATAATATTGCTTTTTGGTGGTATATTGAAGGGGTTAGCATTTGCACAAGTACTTAGTCATACAATAATACAAGAGATTCAGAGGTGATAAGTAACATTCCCACTTGTAGTGACTGCAAGGGAAAGTCCTAATGAAATTACACAGGAAATGCCAAGAGAGACATCCAGGTGTAGACAGAACAGTAGTAGTGAATATAGACAAAATCAACATTTCCATGGTCCTTACTGTATGTTTCTTGGTTTCCTCTAACTTTTCTTCTGTCTTTTAGGGAGACATTAAAAGATGGAAGTGGTCTCTTGCTACAAAGAGACTACTTTAAAAAGTATGCTTAGAATGCTAAGTACGGATTTTGATGAGTATCTAAAGAATTCTCAAAGCCAAGGCACATTTGTCTGAACATACAGTATATATATTTTAATTACATTAAGTGAGATTTCTAAGCATCTGACATCAGTTTACTAGTAAACATTTAATTAAGTATTTGAACATACAGTGTTAAATAAAATGTTTTAAAGAAGCCATTAGGACTCTGCAGTTCTAACTGCAGTCATAACAGATGCGTGCAAGAGCAGTAGAATCTCTTCCTGTAATCAGGGACAATAGAGCCCATTTGCTCTGTGTTCTCCCTTTATTCGCTTGATTCCTTGACTGTTGTCTGGTTTTTCTTACCACCTCTTCCTCAGTGATGTTGCATTATTCATCAGACCCTGTGTTTGAGAAGAGTTGCATCTTGTAATCAGAGCAGTGGGTCCTAAGTTTTTCACTCAGAGACCATTGTGCATATATACATTTAAAAATCATTTGTTCCCCTAGTAAAAGTAAAAAGTGAGTCTCATTAAATTTTTTCACTTGGGGCATTGTCTGTAACTGGAAGTTACAAGAGTGACTTTTATCTGGTGATTAAATATGAATCAAGCATTGCAGCTTTAGCAGATTCCATGTAAACACTGCAGACAGAAACTCTTTTATCCTGTGCTGTACTGTTTTTAAGAGGGGGTGTATGAGGTTAGATACATGGGAACAGGCCTCCCAAGTGCAGGCTATTTACATACAGCTGTGATGACCTCTCTCAGGACAAAGCTGCAAAGCGGGTATCTGTAACCTCTCATATCAGACACCCTATTACATTCCAGCACCCTTGAGGGCCTACAGTCCTACTATTTCCCAGTCCATACAATGTCACTTGGGACTTTCCAGTGTGGTCCTCCTGAGAGCCCAGGCCTCCAAAACAGCCATCATTATGCAGACTTTCCAGATCCCGCTCTCCTTATTGAATGTCAAAATTTACTATTGCTCATTTCTTTTCCCTTAAGATATACTTATGTGACTACAGTTCAGCTGGGGATGGGTGAAAAACAAATTTTGGTCTTAGCAGCTGATAAATGACTTAACCAGGTCTCCCTTTCAAATAACACTGGTATTTGAAAAGTAATTTTTTAACATCGTTAGACAGCATGAAATATTGCATGTAAGCATCTAGCACAGAATCCCCAGTGCCTGCTTTTGTTGATGACTATAGAAAATGCTGGCTGGTCTGGACACATTTGCCCCAAATTCCAACTATGCATGAAAACTTCAGAATATTTTTTTTTTTTTTTTTTTGCCGTACGTGGGCCTCTCACTGTTGTGGCCTCTCCCGTTGCGGAGTGCAAGCTCAGCGGCCATGGCTCACGGGCCCAGCCGCTCCGCGGCATGTGGGATCTTCCCGGATGGGACACGAACCCGTGTCCCCTGCATCGGCAGGCAGACTCTCAACCACTGCGCCACCAGGGAAGCCCCAGAATATTTTTAAAATCCAATTTTTTTTTCTCTTAGGAGCAGGAAGAAAACACTCCTTGAAAGCGTGTTAGCAAAGGGAGGTGAGGGTAGGGAGAACCTTAATTTGGATCCTTTTTTAGTTGAAATGCAACCTTTAAGAAACTTTTGACAACCATAGACCAGAACTTTATCTAAATTGCTTCCCTATCTATCAGCTGTTTTTGGAAGAAAAACCCATCCCTGCAACCACTTCTTAGAACTGTCTTGATTTTTTCATGTGGTGAAAAATTTAGCATGTGGTGTCTGGCAAATAAGGTGGCTATCGTTATTGTTGTTCTGCTGTCATAAAGAGCACAGGGGCAGCAGGTTGGGGGAGGGTCTCATTTTGAGATTTGGCTTCTTTATCTGCAGTGCTTATTGGCTCTGTGGTTTGTATTTGTTCTCTAAATGTTGGCTCATTGTCTAGTTATCAGTACATTCTGGCCCTATATCCTCGACAAGAGCAAAGTATAATCCAGATTCTAGAAGGGCTTAAATTTTGTTTTCCTCTAATGGTAATGACAGTGATGGTTAATATTCATTGGTATCATATGATGTGCTAAGGGCTACATTAAGCCCTTTCTGTAGATTATCCTGTTTAATCCTTACAACAATTCCATGAGGAAGTTATTATTATTACAGTTTTATAGATAGAGAATCCACAGGTCAGAGAAGTTAACTAATTTGTCAAAGGTCATATGCTAGTAAGTAACAGAATTAGAATCAAAACTCCAGGTCTACATTATTAAGATACTCTGCTTCAATCATTCCTTGAGTGGTCTCTTCCTCCCACTCCACACATTGCCTGCCCTAGCTTGTTGCTAAGTTATGTCTGGCAGAAGATATCTCTTCCACCCATGAAATGGAAAACCACTGCCTTTGCAGCTTATCTCCTTTTACAATAAGGGCTGCTTCCTCATCTTCCTTTTCAAAAATCATTAACCACAATTAGGGTGTTTTAAAGGGGCAGAACAAAAACATTCATTCAACAAATGAGCTTCTACCAAGTGCCAGCCACTGTTCTAGGTAATGCGGATATAGCAAAACAAACAAAATATCTGGCTTCATGGTGCCTATAGACCAGGGTGGGAAGACAGGAGATAAGCAAGTCAATGATCAAGATAACTGTTGTAGTGATACATGCTTCAAGAAAAATAAAACAGAATGAT
This sequence comes from Grampus griseus, assembly GCF_964374135.1. Classification (NCBI taxonomy): domain Eukaryota; kingdom Metazoa; phylum Chordata; class Mammalia; order Artiodactyla; family Delphinidae; genus Grampus; species Grampus griseus. The sequence continues at coordinate 81,799,580 of NC_139002.1, forward strand.
AAAAGCAAGTGACTTACAGAAGGCTACTCTACTTCAGATTGCAGCAAATGACTGGCAGCAACACCAGGGACCAGCAGTAAGGGTCTTGTTGACTGGATTTTGCTTTATCCACACATTGGAGCACTAATTAGCTGCAAAAGTAACAAGCGGGGGGGGGGGGGGGGGGCGTCTCTGAATACTGATACGGAATGATTGCCAGAGTAGTTTGTTCTTTAATATTACTACCTTCTGCATAAGAAAGGGGAAATATGACTCTCTCTGTATATATACATATGTTGATATGTGTGTATACAAAGATATACATGTATAAACCAAAACATATATTTGCTTATATTTTTTAAAAGATACAGTGGCTGAATAAAACAAAACTAATGAAAAAGGTAACTCCTAGGAGAGAAGGGACAAGAGCAGAATGGAAAGAAATGGGAGTGAGATTTTTGTGAATGTGTGTGCCTTGGTACATGATTTTGACTGTAGAAGATAAATGTTTTCCAAAATTTGAAGAAAGTTATTGATTCCAAAAATAGTGAAGAAGATTGAAAACAAGATTCAATGAGATTTTTAATAAAAATTAAATACTAAGTAGATGCCATCTATACTGTTTCCATACTGGTTCTTGAATCCACAAGCATATTCCTGCCTTAGGGCCTTTGCATTGAACACACTCTGTTTGGAGCAATCTTCTCCTGTATCCCATAGCTTATTCCCTTACTCTATCAGGTATCTGATGGTATTTCCTGAGTCATCTGTGTAAAGATGACTTCACTCTTTTACAGCATTTATTACCATTTGGCAAGCCATGTGATATGGGAAAAGGGTGGCTGAAACACTGCAAGAAGCTGTTAATATTCAACAACAGCTGTATTCTTCTGTTCTTTCCAGGCGTAGAGCTACATTATGTTTTCCAGCCTCCTTTGCAATTAGGTATATGTGGCCAGTCATGTGGGTAGACTAAGTTCTGGCCAATTGAATATGGGTAGAAATGATGTTCAAACAATTGCAGACCTGGCCCATACAATTACTTTACCCAATCCTCCATCCTTTTGCTGTTTTCCCATGTAACACTGAATGGAGGAAACTTCAAAGACATAGATATGGGTAGAGTTTCAAGAGCAAAGGATCTTGAACCTGAAGACCTAGGAGCAGGGGCCCACTACTACCATATTTTTCCCTGGAACATGAGCATGACATAAAACTTAATTTTGTTAAGCCCCATATCTGTCAAAGTCTAAACAGTAAAACAGAAATAACAACTTCATTTACAGCAAAAGAAAATTAACTCAGGGAATTAGTTGACATAGATGATGGCCGAGATGAGAGCCAAATGAGACAGAGATAAACCAGAGGTTAGTATCAGCAGGAACCTCTGCCATGCTAGCCAAGAGATCCCAGGGCCTGGCAGAAGCCTGGACCATGTAAAGGGTACTCTGCGGGAGGTATAGCCACTGTATCTTGGAAGAGTTACCAGGGGAAGGAAATATCCTAGACTCTCCTTTCCCTGACCTCCAGTCTCTTGGCAGTGCCTTCCATTAGCTGGATTGAACTGGAAGTGAGATGAGAATGGAACCCGTGAAGAGCAACCTGTAGGGATCAGCTCACCTACAATCAAAGCAGAGTAGGAAGAGGGTAAGGCTCAGGCCGTTACTAATATTGAATTTCTCGGTTTCTTTAGGTCTTGGTGAATATGCTAGCTTCTATTTCCGGTATAACAAAAAGCTTCCGGAGGGTTGGAGGGTTGTGAGCAGAATAATGCCATGATCTGACTTAAAATATAATAACATTACTCTGGCAGCAATGGAGAATATACTATAAACCGTGTAGGAGAAGGAGCGTGGAACGGTAGGCTATACTGAAGAAATCTAGGCAGAAGATGCAGATTGCTTGGACTAGGGTGGAAATGGTAGAGGGAATGAGAAGTGGTTGGATATTTGGAAGCTTGAGCTAACAGGGTTTTTGAAAGATTGACTATGAGGTGTGAGGGAAAGAGAGGAGCCAATGAGGCTTCAAGATTTTTGGTCTGAACCACTAGGTGAAAGATAGTACAAGTTACTAGACTGGGAAACCCTTAGGTTTAGAGTTTAGAGGAAGGAATGAGGAGTTACTAGATTTTTGAGATGCTTATAGGAATACCAGGGTTCATTGGGTGCCTTAGACAGTTACTCACCTACTACACTTCCAGTAATGGGGAGTCTCCACTAGGAAGTACAGGAAGATCTCATTTCATTGACAGTATCTACTTCGATCATCACCATCCTTCTAAGAGGTAACAGAAAAAGCCCTATCTATAGTAGCTAGAGATACCTTTTCATAGAATTATCATTTCACAGTGTTACCATGTCACAATAATAACATCAAGCTAAATTTGAGTTCCTTTGGTGGATAGATTAGTGTTACCATTTTTCTTCATGAAAAATTGTAATGAGATCTGAGCCTTGGAATGGAAGGGAAGAATTTGAGGAGAGAAGGAAGAAAATCAGGTTTTAGACCAAAGTGGAACTGAGTCGTAAAATTCAAATACTCAGAGTAATGATTTGAATTAGTTCCCTAAGAACTGAAACTAATCAATATCTGTTCTATAATTATAATCTCACCTAAAATACTAAAATTAAGATATATAATTTATAAGACTCACCTATAAAATATTTTTAAATTATTATTAATAATAATGATGACCTGAGAATGATGGGATTTATTATACCATATTTTTAAAAAGTATTCTCACATCTTTTACTTTGGATTGCCCTTAGAATAGCTTCTTATGTAAGCATGGCTGGAATTAGTAATAAGAAATGGATTTCAGTTTGTTACCACCCTAGTCTCCTTTTTGAGGGTGTTCAAATTAGTGTTTCAGATAAGTAATGATGTCTTGAAATGGACACAATACTCCTGATGAGGTCTAAGTAAGGCACTATGGTTTCTTTGATCTGGATGCATGACTAGACAATGGCAGTATAACATGGTGATTTTAACTAGGTACTCCGCTTCTATCATTCCTTGGGTGATGTGTTATTTCTTTGCTTTTCTGTTTTCTTGTCTAAAAAAGTCATATTCTAGGAGGCACTGCATCTTAGCAATTGGGTTATAACTCTCTTCACTTGCCTATCTCTTTCTCTGTGTACTTTCCCAAAGTAAAATGGGAATCTGATAACTCAGAGCAGAAGTCTATAAAAACTGAGTTGCCAAATGAATGCAATAATCCATGATGAAAGCCATCATTATCTACCCCTGGGGCAAAAAATCAGGTAGGTGAGAAGTCATTTTTTTGCTGGTTGTGGGTTGAGGGGGTCCTGTAACTATATTCTTGGGTATTACCCGTAGCTTTCCCTAGGGTGAATTATTGATAACTTTTTTGGTAAATTCTCCTTAGATTGATTAAAGTTTATAAATGAAGCAAATATTCACAAAACATTACAGCTATTGTGGGGGTAGGACATGGATAGATTAAGTCAGAATGGGGGAAACAGCTGTTTCTTTAGTAACAACGTATATGAGATACTGGCTTCATTAATTTTACTGCCTTTGTAAACTTAATTAACAAACATCTGTATCCTGTTACCTATTCCGCGAGGTTCTGACATTTTCCACATATTCAAATACATTCACTTTTATTGATTGAACATTTCCCAAGCAGCTATTTTGACAAAGTTACCAATTGGTGATGTGTCAGGGGTAGAACTGTACTTTTTTTTTTTTTTTTTTTTTTTTAGAACTGTACTTTTTGAGACTTTAATTGGTCAGAATATCAGCACAATTTTTGACCACTAATCATGGGATATGGGAGAAAAACTGGGTATATCACATTTTTCTTTCTTTCTGTCCAATTCCACAGATGTCAGCAAAAAATTCAAGATGACTTCCATGTCTGTAGTGCACAGATAACTAAGTTTCAGATCAATTCAGTTTCAGTTTTAAAAATAACCAGTGATTCACTATGCAGATCTTAGATGTATTTTTATCCTCCCAGGCATGTGCCTTTGTCCCTTTGGTGCCCCTTCAAAAACTACCCAGGGCTTGATCTCCTCAATAATGGCAGATTTATTGCTGTGATTACAAGGAATGGGGAAATCTGTCTTCTTCTCTTTCATATGAATGTGAGGGCCTAGAAGTGGATTTTGATGGAGGTGGACAAAATTATTTTACCTCCTAAAGACCTCTGGTGAGTGAGTTTGTGGGCAAAAGATACTAACTGTGTCTAAAAGCCCTCTGAACTATGCCCATTTCTCTTAAAGTTATTTCAAAGGACATCCCTGGCAACCAACTGATCGCTCAGCCTGCATTATCAATGGCCTTTGTAGGTGCCACAATTTAAATTGGCTCCCTGGCTTCTTGGGATGATAGTTAATATTTTCGAGGGATATATCTCAGTGCCAATGGAATACAGTTTGGAAACGGAAAATTACAGGCATATAGGTAAAAAAAAATTATTCATTTTTATGGAAGAAAATGTGTTCTTTTAATATGCTGCGATTATTTTTAGATGTTAAGATGAGAGCATGACTCACCACCCTTCCATTTCATCCACCACTTGTGCCGGCCCCCACTCATCTTTCCTGACACATTGTGCTGATGAAGGGAGTGACAGCCTGTTCTCCACAGTGTGGTCATCACTGCATGTTGCAGCTGCTTTGGGAAAATATGGGGTGCTCTACATCTTGAATACAGATTCCCAGACTGAACATTAGTATTCTGTGGGTCAGTCCACTCTGACCTCAAGTGTATACCATCGCATAGGGCATTCACTGGGAACACTTCTTCCTAGCGTTTTTTTTTTTTTTTTCTTCGCCACACCTCGTGGCTTGCAGGATCTTAGTTCCCCGACCATGAGGGCCACGGCAGTGAAAGTGCCGAATCCTAACCATTGGACCGCCAGGGAAGTCCTCTACTGGTGGAGGATAATGTTTCACAATCTTAGAGATCTAGGTTCAAATCTGGCCCTCACCTCTTAGAAGTTACTGATTCTAGGTGGGGTTTGTAACCACACTGAACATCTTTTCTGGAGGGCAATGAATAATACCAACTCAGTGGGGTTATTTGAAATATTAAATGAGATCATGATTACAAAGAATTTAGCACAGTGCTTTGCACAGAGTATGCAAGCCATCACTCTTATAATACTGAGAATCACTGTTGCAATCATGATGATTTCAACTGTAGCCCCTCCCATTTTCTCACCTGCAAAACTAAAATATGCTTATAGCACGCACTAGAATATCACGAGGCTAAATTTCTACATCCTCATATGAGCATGGTGTGCTTTTGGAGAAGGAACCTTAGAAAAGCCAACTCGTTATTGCTGTTACTGATATTTAAATCCAGGGGCTATTTGATTTGTGGTATTAAAAATTTCCTTTGCTGTTTATTTTTCTTATGCTTAAGAGACAATTGTTTATTTGCAGTCAGTTTTATCAAGCCTGAGGCATGATTCATGTCCTGTCCCATCCTTGGCGAAGATGCCTGTCCACCTGCTCCCCACACTCCCCAGTTCTGTTTCTTTGCTGGCCCACTGCTCATATTTTCTGAATTACCCTTTGTGCCAGTCTTTCTATTGCTCCTCTGCCCACCTTGCTTCTTCCAAAAGTAGTCTGTCCTTAGAATAATTTCACCGACTGACCAGAAGGAATATAATCACTGTAAAACACTCTTTAAAAAAAAAAAAAGAAAGAACAGAAGATTGTTCAAAATATTGTATACATCATTATCCTCATGTGAAACTCCTCCCCAGGGTCCTTGATTTTCATTGCTTGTAAGACTGGTGGTTAGACAGGTGTTAGAATTTCTTTATCAAGCCAGCAAAGGGACAAACAATTATTGTAGTAAGATTATATCAAATTATTATATTCAGAAGGATTTACGCTACAATGTATAGTTCTCCTTCCTTAGACATCATGCTTCATCATATAAACTTAAATGTCATAAAATTATAGGGGACGTTTCAGAAAAAAACATGCCCATAGTGATTTGTCTGGTGATCCCTTCTTTTCTCACCTCCTTTTCTCTCTTGGCAAAGAGAAAGAGAGAGAAAAAAGATTCTTAAAACTAGCAACATATTGAAAATGAAACTGGCAAACTGCCCTCCTTCTAAGGGGAGGGTGAAAATACCAGTTGACTGTTAGTGATTCAGAAATGAAATTTTGGTATATTTAAGACCATTTTAGAAGGAGGGATGGAAAATGTGAAGCTAAGAAGAAAAAAAAAATTTAGGAAAAAGATTATTCTGGTTTCTACATTGGTATGGATATCTGTGTGGTAAAATGAAGGAGAGAAATGACCAAATATAGCTTTCCCACTACTGCTTCTGGCACCCCAGATCCAATCCCTTCCTTAAACAATGCCTTCAAAAGTGAGTCTATTTTACTTCTAGATGACGCCTAGATTAGACACCCAAAACTTCTAGAAGTCCTAAATGGTAGAAAACGTGGTAGTGCCCACTGTCCAAGACCTGTCACATAGAATCCGAATTAGATGTAATACTAAACCTTAAAACACAAATATTAACTTAGCTTCCTTTTAGAATGAACTTTTCTCATTGTGTTTATCTTAATAATATGCTATGTATAGACTTAGTGTGAAAAACCTGCATTGCCTTAAAGTTTAACAGATAAGGAATGACAGGTTGTAAATAGTTGAAGTACTCAGTTTTAGGGTAGTCCTCTAGCTTTTTATTGATAAGCTTGGGGTAAGTTCCCTAAGCCTCAGGTTTTTATAAGGGACATGTAGATAATAGTACATACAGCATAGAGTTTTCGAGAGAATTAACTGACATAATGCTCAATAAATGTCACTGTTATTATCCAGATTATTTGAGTTCTCACTTCTTAATCAGGTAATCATGAGCAATGGGGCCAAATACCTGAGCCACCAATACTTCTCCTGTAAAAAGAGAAAATGAATATCAGCAAAATGGGAGTCATGAAAGAGTGATATTGTGGAGAGGTGGAGAGAAATCATATATGATTAAAAAAAAATAGTCTGGCACATAATAGACATGCAATAAATCTTGATTCTCTTTTACCGGCCTACCTTACCAGTACCAGTGCTGACCAGTGGCTTTATTTATTTATTTGTCCGGAAGTGTAGTACAAATTGTGTGAGAGTTGCTAAGGAGAAGGGATGGAGAGAAGGTCACAGGAATCAGGAAATTCTTTTCTTCATTTTGCTTCAAGTTACCTTGATGATCCGGAGCTACTTTACCAAAGAGAGATTAGAGAAAATCATCATGGGTATAGCTTGGGCTCTTACTCTGTTTCACTGGGATTTTACAGAATTTTAAGTAGAGAAATAGTTTCATAATAGTATAGAACATTAAACCTGGAATTGGTTAGCAAAATAGGAAGATCTGAAAAGGACAATTTTCTTCTCGAGTTGAAATTAAACACCTACACCGTCAGCAGTGGCACCAGGGGGTAGACTTCAGGAAATTTGAACATTTAATTGAAATAAAAGTTTGCCAGAACAAATGGATTGTCTTAATTCTTTTCTTACTTTCTTGATAGTTGTTTGGTTTTATATTGATTACTAGTAGCTTTGCTGTGTTATTTATAGGAATTTACTAAAATTAGAAAAATTTTAAGGTCTAATAAATATTTTTTAAAGTGCTCAACTAAATATCTAATATTCATAATAGGACATTCACAATAAAATCTAGCCATATTTTGATGAAAGCCCCACGTGCTTGTTGTGACTGTACTAAATATATTGTTATAAAGGCAAATCTCAACTATTGTATCTTCAAAATGTTTTCTATAATTAACTTTTATAGCAAACTTACCACTTGCCAGGTTCCATTCTAAAAACTCTGTGTTTACAACATAACATATATTAACTTCTTTAATACTTAGTAAAACTTGTCTAGTAGGTAGTATTAATTTCTTTACTTTATACATGGGAAAATTAAGGCACATAATGATTTTTTAACTCTTTCAAACTTCTGGAGCCAAGATACAAATCCAGTGCCTATTTGTAATTATTTTGTTGTATTTCCTCCCTGTAAAACAGACATGGAAAAAAAAAGTTCATTTCTCCAACCCCATTTGGAATTCAGAGCCAAAATATATTTCTTAATTTGTGGGGGGAAAGCCATTGGGATCTCTCAATTCAAATCATAATTGTTCAAGAAATAAAGAAATAGACAAAATATTTGAAAATAGTTTTAAAACTGGGCATGAAGGGATGAAGGACAGTGAACCCTGAAAGAAGGAAAATAAATAAAGTGAGCCAAACAAATTCCCCAGATTACTAATTTAAGAGAGTATCAAAGCCCTCATACATGGAGGAGAAAACTATATGAAGCCTAAGTTAAGGAGTTAGGGAGACAGAGTTGTGAATCCAGGCAGACAAAGGCAGCTATAGTACAGGATAGATGACCAGAGAGAACACGTGGAAAGAGGATTCCAGAGATCTGTAGAGGGTTTCCCCTCAAGTATTCAGTTGCACATGCATGTGGGAAAATGCTTCAAGACTAGGGAAATGACTACCAAAGAGGATTAGGAGTAGCAATGTCTGGCATTCACACGGGACCAGGAATAGTGCCTATTTGCATCAGGCAGATTGAAAAATCTCATGATTCACAGAGAACTGGGCAGATCTTGCCTCACTAGTGGGGAATAATTATTTCTAGGATGAGTATTTTTCCAGAAGGAACTAACAATCATTAAGCAAGACATGAAGGAATCAAACTATTTCTAAGTAATTGCATCCCAGAACAAAGTTCAATAATATTTATAAGAATATAATAATACTCAGCATGCAGTAAAGTAAAATTTGTAACGTCTGGCATTCAAAGATTACCTGATATATAAGAAAATATTACCCACAGTGAGGAGAAAAACAGCCAGTTGAAACCATTCCAGATCTAAGCCATATGTTAGAATTAACAGGTTAGGACTTTAAAAACAGTTATTATAGATATATTCTGTAGGTTTAAAAAGTTAAATAGAGCTATAGAAGATATAAAAAAGACCCAAGTCAAACTTGGTGAGATGAGAACAATGTGTGGGATGAAATATACACAATATATGAGTGGATGTGATTAACAGCATATTAGTGTAGAAGAAAAAAATGAGTGAATCTGAAGACATAACAAAACTGAAGAGAGCATTACGGAGCTGTGGGATAACTTCAAATGACCTAATGTATATTTGGAATCCCTAAAGGAGTGAGAGGGAGAAAAATATTTGGAAAAGTTGGTCTAGAAAATTTTTCCAAATTTGATGAAAATTATAAACTTACAGTACCAAGAAGCTTAATAATCCCCAGGCACAAAAAACACCGAGAAAGCTACACCAAGGTACACAATACTAAATTACTCAAAATCAGTGATAAAGAGAAAATCTTTAAAGCAAATAGAAAAAACTAGTAAATACAAAATATCAAAAATAAGTATGATGGCAGATTTCTCATCAAAAACAATGCAATCAGGAAGACAGTGAGCAGGGGCTTCCCTGGTGGCGTAGTGGTTGAGAGTCCGCCTGCCAATGCAGGCGACGCGGGTTCGTGCCCCGATCCGCGAGGATCCCACATGCCACGGAGAGGCTGGGCCCGTGAGCCGTGGCCCCTGGGCCTGCGTGTCCGGAGCCTGTGCTCCGCAGCGAGAGAGGCCACAGCGGTGAGGGGCCCGCGTACCGCAAAAAAAAAAAAAAGAAAAGAAGACAGTGAGCAACCTCTTTAATGTACTGAGGGAAAAAGATGTTAAACATGAATTTTGTATCCAATAAAAATATTTTTTCATACGTGAAAATGAAATAAAAACTTTTGTAGACAAAGCTGAAAGAATTCATTGCCAGAAGACCTGCACTACAGGAAATGTTAAAGTTCTTTAGTCAGACGGATAAGTAAGCAAGACAGAAATATGAATCTATACAAAGTATGAATAGCACTAAAAGTGGCAACCACATGAATTCTGTTCCTAGAACACTCCTCAATAATCTTCTTGCATGCAAATCTCAGAATATCACATTATACAATGACCTGCATCAATAATGGGGAAAATGGTAGTAATTAAATCCTAATGCTTTAAAATATCAAACCCAATTTAACTATTGACAAAATATTTTTTAAAAAAATTAAAACTAATGGCAAATTCATTAATTGGGTAATATTTACTATCTCTTCTGAAGTATGCTGTTTGTTTATTTGAAGTTTCTCTAAGAAAGAGACTGTATGTACTTGAATTTCACAAATGTGTGATAATTACACAAGTATGATACTTTCTTAACAAAAACCAAGTTCAGGTTCCTTTCAGATATTGACTTTTCTTAGCAAGGCACAGAGTCTTTGTAGAAAAATTTATTCTTTACATTAGGAAAAAAACTGAAGACTAATTCATGAAATCACTAATAAATCTTGTTTCCTATTTCTAGACTTCCTACATTTGACCTAAGTCATATATGTATGTGTGTGTGTGTGTGTGTATATATATATATATATATATATATATATACGTGTGTGTGTGTGTGTGTGTGTGTATATATCTTCCATTATAAAATCACTCAAAGTAATATTTTGATTAATAAAGTTGTCATATTAACAAATGCACTTGGGGAGGTATATAAACATTTATAATACATGGAAAGATCCTGGAAGAAGGCATTCCAAATTGATAACAGAAGTCCCTTTAAGAGAAGGTACGGTCTGGAACTGGGGATTGGAGACTGAAGATGAGGGGCAAAGAAGAATTATCAATTATCTACATTCTGTGTGTTAGCGTTCATTTAAACCACAATGTATTGTCTCATAACAAAAAAAAAAGTCACGACAAGTTGGCAATGTTAAATCAATATATCTATAGAAAGATATAGATATATATAATATATGTTATTACATTTATATATTATATATAATTATAACATATAAACATATATCCCATAAGTTATATATGCTTGTTATGTATACACATTATATATACATATATACATAGTTATACATATATGCACATACACATATATGTATATGTGTATTTGTAGTCATATATAAAACTTACGAGGCCATAAGCACAGACATTTTTGGGGAGAATACACAAGACGCCATTAATAGTTGTACATCTGGGGAGGGAGCTTGTAGGTCTAGGTACGAGACTTCTATTCTTTGTTCAGTACCTTTTGTACTATTTGAGTTCTCTTGAGCACTTGATGTGTGGTTAGTCCAAATTGAGATGTGTTGAAAATGTAATATGTACACTGGGTTTTGAATACTCAGTATGAAAAAATAAAGGAAGGTAAAAATCTTACGAATAATATCAATATTATAATGATTATATGTTGAAATTATAATATTGTAGGTATATTAACTAAGTAAAATCTACTTATTAAAATTAAAAAATCGTAACTGTCACCTGCGTTGGGTGTACATTCAGAATGAATACTTTGTATAAGAGATAGTATTTCAGTATTCCTACATAGCAATATTTCTTAGAACATGCCTTAAAAGTGTCCTGATGTGTGTTATTTTCTTCACTTTAAAGATGACAAGATAGAGGCAGAAAAGGTTTAGGAGAATTTTAAAAATTTCATAATGAATGAAATTTAACTTTATGAGTTAATTTTTTTCTGTTGGCAAGATATATGAGCAATTACATTTTCTTAGAAATATAGATGAAACAGAAATATTAAACATTTAATCAGTTCATTACTCTAGCATTTAAAGGAAGGTTTCTAATGTCATTTCTACAGAGAGGTCTTTCTTTATCCCAAACTAGGTTAGGTGACACTGGTATGTGCTTAAAGAAGTCTGGAGATCTCATAATTCTTGCTATAATTTCAGTGAATTATTTTTCTCTTATTAAACTAAGCACCAAAAAAAACCCCACTAAGCACCAAGAGAGCAATGTCTTTCTATCTTGTCTACCATTTTACATCTAGTCATTAGGGTAGGAAACTAGCTGATACTCAGCAACCATTTAACGAATGAATAAAGCAAGCAAGCAAGCAATCCTGGAAATTAGGAATTCTTTATTTTAAAAAATATAATAGATCTCTTTGCAATGCTCCATTGCATTAATTACTCATTTATTTATTTCACAAATAATTTATTGATATACCTTCATAGAATTGTGCTAGGAAACATACTCAGTGCTCATGGACTTGTGTACTTGAGTAAAACCTAAATCTGCTTCATAGGTTTTTTTCATTGTTTACAGGGGTAGAAAACAATTGCACTTTCCTCATCTCACACCTGGAGTTAATGCTAACTTCTTTTATTAGTAAACACTTAACATTTACATTTCAGAAGCTTTCAAATTCTCTTCTTGTCACAGTGTCATGCTGGCATTAGCAGAAGTATTGGATGCTGTTGCATATTTCACCCTCTTTTGTGGGTGGTATGACATTAAAGATGACATAGTACTCATCATGCAGATGAAGAAATAAGTATTTTGTAACTCTAAAGAGTGAAGATTGATAGATATGTAATTTCTCAGTGTGCCAAGAAGGACATTCTACAATCTGCGTAAATCTTGAGGTTGTTAAACTTATAAGGCAACGTGAAATAAATCGATGCCTTAAAGATAGCTGGTAATGAATTGTTATGGAATTGACAAGAGCATTATTTTACAATTTTATAAGACCAAGCTAGCTCTGTATCTCATTGGCAGTACAAGAGAGCAGCTTTGCTTTTCCTTCTTAGGCAGATATTTAGATCTCTTTTGAGATGAGGCAAACCAGGTTCTCCCTTGCCCCAGCGTGTTGATGAGAATGCACAAATATTCACGGTTTATTAATCAATTTTAAATCTTTGAATAATAAATGAAATGAACTAAAAGGATAATGTAGCAAGGTATCATGGATTTTTAAAATCAAACAAATCATCCCCTATGGACAGATTCTGAAGGCTTTAGGACTCACAGGACTTATTTATGCAATTCATTGAAAACCTCTTGGAAAGACTGACTCTTGGGGAATCATTTCTTCAAAACGATGAGCTTTCCTGCATTTCTGTATCTCCTCCTAGAATGCGCACTTTACAATACTGATGCAGTACAGCCTCTGATCTTTGCTACCTGACTCATGAACACACACACACACACACACACACACACACACAGGGATAGCAGCCACATAAAATCTGATAAAGAGAATTTTGGAGAGATATATGGAATAAATTACAGAAGTATGAGAATCATTCTCAGTTTTAAATAGGATCTACATAACATGGAAGAAACCAATGAAAAACATTCAGTTAATAAATGTTACATTTTTCACATATGAAAGCAAATACATTGTTTTGATCTTTCTTTTCCAAACTGAGTTGATATTTTAATATCTTATTCACAGACGATGAAAGCATTAAGAAAGTTGCTATATTTGCCTCTGGAAAATTATTACTTCTGACTTCATGAATTTCTTCAAGTGATAGGACTATGGCTGAAAGAGCAAGGGACTTGTACTAGAAAACATGGGTTTAATTACTGTTATTTTCATTTATTATCTCTGCAAACTGTTGTAAGTATAATTTTAAAGAAATACATTTAGAGATATGATCAAAGTCTCTTAATGTACCCTGCTGCACTTTCTCCAGAGAGAAAATAATCGCTCTCTTGAAGCAGTGTGGTATTCTCATGGAGATTTTCATAATTTGTGTTCTTTCTTGCTCTCTCTTCATATATATATGACAAAATATTCAGTATTTTCTGAACTTTTTTTCCCATAAATGGTCTTAAATTATACAGATCATATGATACTTTATTCTCATTATTTATATTATGACATTTTTCCAATTTAAATTTTTACAGTTTAGCAGTTGTATTTTGTATTACTGTTTTTATAGCTGTTTGAAAAACAGATTTCTAGATCCTTACTCTGCCTTTGCTTTGTTAGGTGACTGCTTTTCCTCTGCCCCAGTAATGTCTAGGGATTTACTACACTGAAAGAGTAATTAAGAGCATCTTTGAACTGATGATGCTAGGCACAGTTGAGATCAGGGGAACCCCCCTGAGAAAGAGGAAGATGAGGTAACAATATATATACTGAAGGGTAAAAATAGAGACCATTAAATCTATACCCCCATTTGACCTCCTGCATACTGGGAATCAAATTCTTTCTCCAAAATTATGGAGATTGGAGGACTCTTCTAAAGATGTCCGACTAGCTCAAGAAACAAATGACACATCTCTATCATGCTGTAAAGCATAATTTTAAAATTGCCAATTCTTAATCATTTCTACAGAACCAAATATGTTCATACAAGATAGGAAAGTTAACAAGGAAGAACTAGACAAAAACAAATAAACCAGAGAAACCAGCTTGGTGGAAAAGATACTAAAAACAAATCTTCTAAAATACTATCATTAATATTCTCAGAAAAAATAGAGAATATATTGCATCTATGAAACATGATGCTATAAAAAAGAATATTCAGTAAACAGTAAAGGATTCTTGGAAATTATAAATATGAAGATAATATAAAAATAATAGTAGAAGTGTTAGAAAATATAGAGAAATTATTCTCAAAGTTAGAGCAAAATTTTTAAAAGGTGAAAAAGGGAAAAGGAAATTGTCATATAAATAATAGGTGCCATAAAGAAAGAGAACAGAAGGAAGGAAATTATCAAAGAAACAATACAAAAAATTTTCCCAGAATTTCAGACTAGAAATTGTCAAACTGAAAAGGGCAATTGGATTAAACTAATTACTATTGAACATATAGAGACAATGTTCTTGAATATTCTTGTTCTTAGTATAATTAATATCATACGTATATCAATTATTTGAACTGGTCTGTAGCTTCAAAGCAGTCACACATACACAGAAACACACACAATAATGAAAGTCTTTTCAAGGAACAAAATGGTTTTATGCTATTTATTGCCGGTGAGGATACTTCATAAAAAATTACGATTGCTAATCATTTGTTATTATTAAGTGGGAAAGCTTTGTTTTTGTATATTGATCTTATCGTAATGAAACAAACAACCTTAGTTAATTTTTTTTTACTTGCTTTTAATGATGTTTGTATAGATATTTCCAAATATGCTTTGCAGAAAATTAAACTATCCATGAGTAAAGACAATTATATTTCTTCCTTTGCTATCCTTAGAGCCATTCTTATACAATGCAGTGGCTAGAATTTCCAGTTCAATGTTAACTGATATATTCAGTGAATTCTGTGAATTGAATTCAGCAGGTTAAGGAAAACTTTGCTACTTCTAGTTTGCTAAGAAGTTTTCTTTTCATGGCTGAGTACTGAACTTTACCCTTCTTTTTAATCTATTAATGTGGCTAATTACATTAATAAGTTTTGGGTCATGCTATGACTTTTGAAAAATGTATTTCCTGAATTTACTTTTTAATATTTTAATTAAGATTTTGTGTATATGTTTATAAGTGAGATTTGTCTATATTTTTACTCTCTCGCACAGTCACTTTTGGGCTTCGTCACTAAGCTCGTACATACTAAACTCAAAATAAGTTTGGAAATCTTCACTTTTTTTCTATTCTCTTGAACAGGTTATATAAAATACAGATTATTTTATCTGTTCATTGAATATTTGGAAAAATCTACTCTCATCAGGATATGATGTTCATTCTGTAGATAGATTTTTTTTAAAATATAGCCTATTTATTTATTCTTGAAAAGCTTATCCAATTACTACAGCATTAAATTGGAACTCTGACTTTAAGTTACCTTTTAATCATTATCACAT
Organism: Grampus griseus; assembly: GCF_964374135.1. Lineage (NCBI taxonomy): Eukaryota > Metazoa > Chordata > Mammalia > Artiodactyla > Delphinidae > Grampus > Grampus griseus. The sequence goes on from NC_139002.1 coordinate 81,815,214, forward strand.
GGGAATTATGAGGATTTTTTCTTTTTTAAATGTTTTGCCCTGCTTAATGTTCAAATTTTCTAATTCAATTAATTAATTTTCAAATTAAACTGATTCAGTGGGTGTAAACTCACTTCCATAAAAATCTTTGAAGGGATTGCAACAGCTATTGGTTTTCTCACTGCTTAATATTTGAGTATTTTAAGCCAAACTCTTTTAAATGTCAAAGAATAGAGCAATACAGTTGATATCTGGATTTCATTAGGACGAATAAGGCACTGCCTTGTCCTTGAGGAGCCAAAGGATTTAAGACAAAGCAAATGTAGATATATTGAATAAAACATTTCAGAACAGGATAATACCCTAGGAGAAGTTGAAACACATTGCTGTGGCCTTGTATGATCGGATTCCTACTCTGTGATCTCTCCTGTTTGACTTATGCTCCTACTTTTTAATGTCTTGCTTACTATGCCCTGACCATCCTGAACTTTCTTCTGAATCTGAAACATTCTAAAGTGATTTGCATCTTAAGTTCTTCATACTTCCTACTCTCTGTATGAAGTGCTTTCCCGAGATCCCACATGCCCGCTCCTTTCTCATTAGCTGAATTTCAGCTCAGAGGATTTTTATCCCCACCCTAGTTATAGAAGCCCCTACACATAGTCATTCTCTATTACCCTGTTTTATTTTCTTCAGAACTCTAGTCTGAAATGATCTGTTCGCTTATTTGTTCATAAACTTATTGCCTGTGTACTCTCACTAGAATGTAAGTGCTATGAAAGAAGTGTTTCCTTCATTACTGCATCTGTGGCACCTCTAAAAGCACCTTGCAAAAATTATGCTCTTCCATAAATATTTGTTTAACGAAAGTTAACTTTGTACTTTCTCTACTTCTGAGCCTTTGTTGGATGTTGAATTCTTTTTTATTTTTTACATTTTATTTTATTTATTTGTTTATTCTTAACATCTTTATTGGAGTATAATTGCTTTACAATGGTGTGTTAGTTTCTGCTTTATAACAAACTGAATCAGTTATACATATACATATGTCCCCATATCTCTTTTCTCTTGCATCTCCCTCCCTCCCACCCTCCCTATCCTACCTCTCTAGGTGGACACAAAGCACTGAGCTGATCTCCCTGTGCTATGGAATTCTTTTTTTTAAATCTTTAAATGGTGATTATCTTTATTATTTTTCAGGCAGTTTCTACCTTTTTATTTACTTATTTATTTTTTAATTGAAGTATAGTTGATTTGCAATGTCCTGTTTCAGGTATACAGCACATTGTATATTCTTTTCCAGATTCTTTTCCCTTATAGGTTATTACAAAATATTGAGTAGAGCTCCCTGTGCTATACAGTAGGTCCTTGTTGGTTATCTATTGCATATATAGTAGTGTGTATATGTTAATCCCAACCTCCTAATTTATCCCTACCCCACACCCTTTCCCCTTTGGTAACTCTATGTTTGTTTTCTATGCCTGTGAGTCTTTTTCTGTTTTGTAAATAAGTTCATTTGTATCTTTTATTTTTAAAGACCATATCAAAGCAATATCATATGATATTTGTCTTTCACTGTCTAATTTACTTCATTTAGTATGATAATATCTAGGTCCATCCATCTTTCTGCAAATGGCATTACTTCATTCTTTTTTATGGCTGAGTAATATTCCATTATATATATGTACCACATCTTCTTTATCTATTAATCTGTCAACAGACATTTAGGTTGCTTCCATGTCTTGGCTGTTGTAAATAGGACTGCTATGAACATTGGGTGCATGTATATTTTAATTATGGTTTTCTCCAGATATATGCACAGGAGTGGGATTGCTGGGTCGTATGGCAGTTCTATTTTTAGGTTTTTTAAATTTTTTTCAGTACGCGGGCCTCTCACTGTTGTGGCCTCTCCCGTTGCGGAGCACAGGCTCCAGATGCACAAGCTCAGCGGCCATGGCTCACAGGCCCAGCCGCTCCGCGGCATGTGGGATCTTCCCAGACCAGGGCACGAACCCGTGTCCCCTGCATCGGCAGGCAGACTCTCAACCACTGCGCCACCAGGGAAGCCCTAATTTTAGTTTTTTTAAGGAAGCTCCATATTGTTGTCCATAGTGGCTGCACCAATTTACATTCCCACCAACAGTGTAGGAGGGTTCCTTTTTCTCCACACCTTCCCCAGTATTATTATTGGGAATTCCTTAAATTAATACTGGAAGATGCATGCTCTTCATTTTAGAGACAGTAGTATAATAAGGATTAGGTGTTCAGCAATAGTACCCCAAATAGTCCCAGAGAGCTCATAATTATAGCACAGCTTTACACAACAAAATCATTTCATACATAAAAAATAACAAGGAATATTTTGAATTTTACAATAGAATAAAGGTGAAATTTCCCAATCTTCAAATTTCATTTGGTTGTTCTTATAATTTGACAAACTTTCTGAAAAGCAAATTGCCTGAAAAATAACTGTCAATTTTTAACATGTACTGTTTTCAGAAGGTATACTCTAGAGCTATAGATAGAGAATGATGTTTTAAATTATATTTACAGGGAAACAACCTCTAAAAGGAGTGTTTCCGAGATCAGGTACACAACAGCATCTCGCATCACTTCAAGTCCTTCACGAGTAGTGAGTTCTATTATAGTTATTGCTGATACCAGATTATCTCCTTTGTAAAGGATGTTCATCTAGGTCCAACTGTATTTTCCTGTTCCACACGTAGCAAAGCTAATTGGCTAAGTAACATCAAGATGGCATTTACTAAATGTTTTAGACTTCATTTCTCCCCTATAGCACCAATAGTGCTACACTATATTGAGACCAATGTGATCTCTTCATTGTTATGGCTCAAACAGTACTGTATGTTCCTATAGATTTTCAATAAGGCGATTTCTAGCTAGACAGATGAAATGGATATGCTATATACATCATCATCATCATCATCTATTTTTAAAGACATGTATGGGGAATTGCTCAGTCAAAAAGAACACAGATGGCAAAAATCGGTGAAAATCTAAAATATATATATAAAGAACTCAACTTCTCCAATGCAAAACCAAGTATAAAGCACGATACATTTTATTTGTACTCGTATTCAGATCCAGATATTCCCCAGCTTGTGAGAGTGAAGAAATCAATTTTAATGTAATTGAGCACTATCTTCCCACCGTGGAGAAGCACTCAGTAAAAAGTAAGCAGTTTTTAGGACTGATTCTGACTGCTCTCCCCCAGCTTTGCCATCCTGTCATCCAGCCACATGTGCTCCTGAGACAAATCACCATGCATATGCATGGCCATATGTTTCCTCCTCGTGGGCCTCCTCAGTCTCATCATTTGGTTCAATGTCAACATTCCCATCCTCTTCCTTGCAATTCCACACATTACATTTCACTCATTACACCTCTAACCACACCTCAGGAAAACTGTCGCTCTCAAGAGGGAAATGGTATTGCCTGGGACGTGTGAAGGTTGTCATATTCTGACCATCTATGCTATAATGCTGTTTCTGACAGCCTTCTCCTCTGACTGTCATCACAGAAAAGCCAGTGTTTTTCTCTGCTTTGTAAGTTGGAGTGTAGGCTGAAGTTCTTTGCCATCCTCCGGTTCTCGAGTGAATTAAGGTTCTCAGAATAACTCTGAGGGGAACTGAGTTTTGCATGTGTTTCTAGCAGCTTTGTCTGCAATGGAGGTGATCTAAACTGCGAGGATACCCAAGGGAGCTTTGGCGAGAAATGCCATCTGACTCGTCATCACCCATGAAATTTAAGTGTGAAGTAGTAGGGGTGGGGTCCAGTGGGAAGGGAACAAAACAAAGTATAAATATGGAGAGAGAGTGGTGTTTCTTTCCATGCATGTCAACAGGGAAACTAAACAAACATTTCAGTAATAAACAGTTGTTCTTTTTAACTAAGATCTCCTGAGAAACACAGTTGCCCAGAAAAGCAAAATGCTATGTAGCTTTAGAGAAAAAAAAAGCACTTCAGAAAAGGAAACTAAGTGCCAAGACATGGCTCACATTTCCTACATCAAATTTCTTAGTTAATTGATTTTACTCTTAGGTCCAGATACATAGTTTGCAAGGCCCAGTGCAAAAGGAAAATGTGGGTTCCCTTGTACAAAAAGCAGAAAAAAAATGATGTTAAATGTACTAAAAATTGTTTATTTCGTCCGTGGTCTCACTCTCAATTTGTGGTGGCATTTATTATTGGCTGTTACATGTGATCCTAAGTAAACAAAAATTAAAATGTTAAACTATTAGCATGGATTTTACCATTCATCCTAATATTGTGCAATGCCAGTTTTAAATACAATTATATAAGCGTAACTCTTATGTGGACTCTCTGAAGTTTTATAATTTGCATTTTGTAGCTCATACATTCATATGTGTTTTGTTCTTACGAACAGTAGAAACATTTCACAAAACTAACTCAACTTTTAAATTTTATTCCTTGATAAAGTTCCTTAATTCCTTGATGCTCATCTACCAGTACTTTCTATCTGTGGATTGTTGATAAGTAAGGAAAGACAGAAAGGAAAAGAACAATTGTTGCTCTATATTTCCCTTTCCCAGCCCTAAGTAGCTGACTAATACAGGGAAGTAACATGAGTAAGAAGGATATGATAGGGTTCCTTGGTCACTCATTTCTTAGGATGCCATTTTCTACTTTCTACATTTGGAGCAAGTTCTGGTTCAAATGAAGTGTGGCCTCTTAGGGCTGTCAGCACCCCTGCTTACTCTGTTCTAAGCTTAACGGTTTACCTTTCACTTCTGTGAGTTTCAATGAAGTACCACACATTTTGAGTCTATTGGAATTCTGTCCTCATGGGGCATCATGAATGCTATATGCAAATGGGGTGACAAGGAACAGGGTACACACAGATTGTAAGAATCCTCTCTGCTCTAGTGTTCTATTGTATTTCACTTTTAAGGTTCAAGTTTAAAGATAAAATCATTAAGAATTGCTGAGACAGTGACAACAGAGCGTTAAACCAAGTACAAAGCCTTTCTGATTTCAAGGCCCTGTGTGACTACACAATTGTATTCCCATAAAGGTGGCCCCACCTACTCTTGTTTGTTGCCTTTGTAACTAGGAATCTCAATCTGAGGACCTAAAGTTGAATATTATGTTCACCTTTGTATTCAGTCATGCCTGGATGTATCCTGAAACTATGAGTATAAACTCTCCAGTCTAGTTACTTGAAGACAAAGGAACTCCCTGAGAAAAAAGAGTTGAGAATAAATTCATTCAGGTAAATTTTGCTCAAACAGTTGTTGGAGGTTAAAGATATATGAATCTAAGAGTACCCAGAATCAGTGGATTTATCCTAAGGCCTAAGGAAAGGATGACATATTAAAAAGTGAGCACAAATCAGTATAGGGATGTCTTAATACAATCTCCGTAACATTTTAGAAGCGAAGGTTTCTATTGTTTGTCACCTGTGTGAGGAAGATTAGTACCACACCAGGGGGAAGAATACTTGAAGTTCTTAGAGGATTAATATTGAAGTATGAAATTCATGCAGTGAGATCCTCCAACCCAGAGAAGAAACTTAATAGTATTTCAGGCTCTAGGTGATATTAATGCTTTTAGTACAGTTTGTCAATAGGAATAATAGTTATTGTAATAATGTAATAATTGTAATGATAAATAATAATTATGGCTAATATTAGAAGAGCAAAAATTTTAAACTCTGTGCTATAGTGTGCCCAGAGTATGAATTATCTGATGGAAAACCCACAATAAATCTGTAGAAGAGACAGAAAGTAAAATTTATTAAGAACCCATTTAAAGTATGATAAATATGAGGTCCAGAGAGTTAATTATCTTGCCTAAGGTCACACCGAGGTTAGGTTCTGGAGGCAAGGTTTGAGAGCAGATGCCATGGATGACTCCTGGGATTTCTGCACCATCTGTGTGTGATGTTTCTCTTCTTTAAGAACTGTACTACACCCTCTCCCCAGAGGTGGAATCCCATAGCCAGGTATATAAGGCATTTTAGTTTCTTTTTCAAAGGTATATATGATTCGATTAGTTAGGCATAAACATCTCCTCCAAATTGTTCTGTAAATGTGTTTTTCAAACTTTTTGACTCAGACATATAGTACATTTTACATCAGTACCAAGTATACATACTCACATATATATATGTATATATGTGAAACATCTACTATGTGCCTTGCTGTCTGATATTTTCTGTTCAATTTTTCATTTCTAAAAATGCAAATTACACAAATCACTCAGTAGACTGAGTAACAAATTCATGGTAATTTGAAAAAAAATTACTAGCTGACAAAAATCTCTCTCCCAGGATTTTGGAATTGTGACTGAGAGACAGCTTAATTAGGATGGCTAATTAAGTTTTATGTGACTCTAACAAGGATACGTGAATTTTATTTATTGTTGTTCTGGGGCAGCCATATCCTGCCACCTTTTACCTGCCATAAACCAAAATAAGTAAATTCATGCATACATACATAGAAGGCTGATATGGGAATAGAGGGAGGGAGCGAGAGAAAGAAATAAAGAGAGGAGAGGGGACAGAGAGATCATTTTCAGAAAGAAACAGATAAATGTATTGAATAGGAGCAAATGAGACAACTACCCAGTTCTTGGTTCCGTGTCTTCCTGAAGGCTGGTTATATTTCTGTCTTTGAATTTTACTGAGACTCCTTTAATTTAAATGGTCTCTAATTTACTTTTGTTGGGTTTACGACAAGTAGAGATTCTCTGGTTGCACAAACAGGGGAAACCCATCAAGATTGTCCTAAAATAGCTGGGAGGAATTTGACGAGGGAAGAAGTCTCCCCACCCTCACACTTGCTGTGTTTGTAAAAGGTAAAGAGGAAGAGAATGAGTTACTGTACTAAATTTTGACTTTTGACTTCTGATTAGTCCAGCCAATTACTGGTTTGCTGTTTGCATTAGAGAAGTGGAAAGACTAGACTCCAAAGAACCAGATGAGAGTCAGTTCTCTGACTCTGCCTGGGTTTTGTTAAGTCATCATCTCTTACTTCTACAGATAAAACAGGAGAAGTAAATATTGCCCAAATATAGAAACACTCCACTTACCCAGAGGACAAGATTATAACAGTCTCGATAAACTGGAAACAGGAACATATTCCACATATGTGAGTACTGTAAAAACTAATAATCTAAAGCCTTGAATAAATATTTTAATTTTTTCCCTTTTTTACTGTTGCTTCTCACAAGAGAGCCTAGAAACAATATATTTGAGAAATCCTTATGAATCCCATAGTATGGTTAGCTCTAGTTGACTGTAAATTCAGTGTTTCAGGAACTGCCAATTCTGTTTTTGTCCCCTCTTCCTCTACAAAAGGGAGAAGACATTGCCCATTGTTTCAATGACACTTGTAAATCCCATAGTTAACAGGTGACTTATCCTGTGGGATGCATGGATGTTTCAACTAATCTTGAGTGACAGAGGCAATTCCAAATACTACTTACTGGCATTAACCTCTTCTAGTCACCACCCACTCATCCCCCAAAGCAATGATCTCTTATATCTGTAGGAAGAAGCTGGCACAATTAAGAACCAAACTATATGCTGTCTTCAATTCAAATTCGTGGGGATGGAGCTGGTTTGAGAAGTTTCCAGCCACCTCTAACCCTTTCTCTAGTTCATAGGCTTCAATATTTATATAACAGAAAAACTCACATGTAATAGTGACTGAGTTGCCAGGAATCCAGTGAATTGTATGCAGGGTCACATCTCCTTAGAACAACTTAAAACTATCTGGCAATAAACTAATGTATTCTACATAGGACATTTCACATTCTAGCCTTCATGATTTGGCCTCTTAACTTCATCCATTAATTACTCCATTCAATAGATTTTAATGAACACTTACTACATACAAGATGAGGTAATAAGATTATAATAATGTGTGTGGACAATTGTATTTTCCAAAGATGAATATGTGTGGTGTGCACAAGTGTGCATATTCTATTCCACGACGCTTTTCCTATGATGCGATTGACACTCTTCCCACTGAGATGTGGGTGTGTGGGGGTGTCTCTGCACCCCTACCTTGAACCTGAGCAAACTTTCACAACTACCTCAATCAATAAAATGCAGCAGAAGTGACACTACATGACATCTAAGGGACGCTCATATAAGGCGATCTAGCTCCACCTGGCTCTCTCTCAGAAAGTTCATTGGTGGAATCCATGTAGGCATAAAGTTTACATGTAGAGGTCCAGGAACATTGGAACTGAGATTCCCAGCCAACAGTCCAAACCAATGATCCAATATGAGACTTACGGTAACTCAAGTCCTCAGTGTTTGATCCTCTGGCTAAGGTCTTTGCTGTCCAGCCTCCTGATTCATAGAAACCAGGAAAGATAAGGAATGACAATTACTTGTTTAGCACCACTGAGTTTTAGAGTAATTTGTTTATTAGAATTAGAATAATTTGTGAGGCCAAAATAACTGTGACAGAGAGGAAAAAGAGGCCTCCATCCACATGGTGGCAATAGTTTGTTGAGAGAGTCAGATATTAATTCAATATAAATACAAACAATTGTAACTCTAATTATAAATTACTGAAGCTAGAATTGTCAATGCAGTGAGAGCAGAAATAGCTTCTCTTTCATTCATTGTCTTATCTGCAAGGCCTATTGCAACAACATAGTAACTCCATAATTGTTGAATGGGTAAATGAATGAATCAAATGTTATGAAAAAAAATATCCACAGAAATATGGAAGCATGTTTCCAAGAAACCTGAATGAGCCTGGGGTATTGTGGCAGCTTTTCCGGAAGAACATTTCATGAGCCTGCAGGAATAATGTGTTAAAGCTGATTGGGAGTAAGGAACATGGTGAATACAAGGGTCTAAAATAAGGCCAGGGTGGCTAGAATGCACAGGGTAAAGGTAAAAGGAGTCCATAATAGGAGAAATTGTTTTATTCTAAGACGAGTGGGAAACCATTCATTTACTTTAATCAGGGACACAATATGACAAGGTTTTTTTGTAAAGTATATTCTAACTCAAGTGTGAGGGCATAGTGCATTTTTTCGGTAGTCCAGATGAGAAATTTAGATTAAAACAGTTGTAGCAGGATGGATAAAAAGCAGTGGGTTCAAAAGATACTTGAGGAATGAAATCTGTAGGACTTGGAGATGGATGACTTCTGGAGAACGAGATAGACGTATCAAGGACATATCCAAGTTTTAAGAAATGGATATATCTAGTTTTCATACATTGAGAGACCAACAATCGAACGAAAATGAAGTTTAGGGATTAAGATCACAAGTTTCAATTTTTAGACATCTGAGTGGAGATGTCATGTAGGTGGTCAGATATGTGGATTTGGAGCTCAGAGGAGATGACTGAGCTAGAGATAAAATTTGGGACTTATGGCATATAAATGATAATGGAAGTTTTTTGGCAAAGATGAGGTCACTTAGTTTAAAGGAAGAAAAAACAAGACAGTACTTTAAAACTTATAAAGGATGAGTCTAGAAACAAGACTGAAAAGATATAACCAGAGAGACAGAGAAAATTGAAGAAAGTATGAGGTCATGAAAACCAAGGAAGAGATTGTTGTAACAAGGCAAGTATATAGTATTGGATACTGGAGAAAATCCAAAGGAGAAATAGAATAAAAACTAACCAATTTTATAGTGACCTGAAGTACATTGTTGACCTTACACAGTACTCACTTATGCCAGGCATTAGGTTAGGCTTTATCTCATTTATATTTAAAAATGAGAAAAGAGATTAGGAAGGTCCAATAACCTATTTCAGACTGCAGTTTAACAGAAGTGAGACACATCTACAAAATTGAAATTGTCTATGGTTTCTATTTTGGGAAATGGTGATAAAGATTGGGTACCCCATCAAAGAATTAATTAAGGAAAACTTGAGATTTACATTTATCTGACATTTAGAGAAAATTTAAGGGGGGGGAAGATTTAAAAGCGACCTAGAACATCAAGTACACCACATCAGCCAGCATTAGTGGTGAAACTACAGAATAGTATGCAAGATGTTACAATCAATTTAGCAAAATAATAGACTAGTTACAAACCTGCAAAATATAGAAAACAGTTATGCTTCTGTTGCATGCCATTCTGCTTGGAGCACAAAGAGGTCATTTGAAGTTCCACCAATGAGTTAATCTGTGTACTGTTGTCCCTCAAATAAAAGTATATAAAGTTTTGTAAATAGGCAGTTTACCCTGATGTGAATATCTGGCCATAGCAGTGAAATCCAGAAAACAATCAAGTTCATGGTGGTGGACAAAAGACCACCACCAAACACATGGTGGTGGACAAAAGACCATGGCCTCTAGAATGTCTGCAAACAAGAAAGAAAGCTAAGGGTAACTACATTAGAGAGCTATTCCACTCTGGGTGGCAACTTTGCTGACAGTGGCTAATATTACTTAAAGGAACCAGCAGACCCTCATGGACAAGAACTGCACCAAGAGTGAAAAGTATAAGATTATGTCTGCTGAGTACAGATTGCAAATTTCAGATGAAATGTGGCCCAGAGTTGACTTCTTCCTATGATTGGGCTCACCTATAGTTTCATGCTAGACCATTCTGGTTAATGAGTCCATGGAAATGGGTCACTGCCTTCTTGTTAATTGCTCACAATTTCCCTTTCCTATGCCCAGGTGGGCCGAGTATGTCTTAAAATATATTGAAGGTAAAAATGAGTCAATTCATATCCAAAGGGGATGGAGAGAAGACCTGGAAGTAGAGGAGGGGTGTGGTCAGGGAATATATTGGAAGACTGTTTATCAATTCATGTTTTGGCATGAAAAAAATAGCATATTCAGACTGGGGAGTCTGAGAATAATTTAATAAAGGTACGGGCAGAGTTGAAAAAAACAATCAAGAATGACACAACATCCTGGGTATGTGTATGCTTGTAACAGTAAGCAGCCACTGGGACTCAGACTTGAAGCAGCCATGGGGGAAGCATTTATTGGAACTCAGTGGTGACCTGGCATGGAGAGACCCAAGGGAATAAACATGCTTAGCTCACTCTTCTTACTTCTGGTCTTCTGCCATGGCCTCTCACTGGCTAAACCCAACTGGAAACCAGAGGGCAAGGGATCTTGTTAGCGGAGACCATTGAGATCTGCCTCTCTACACACAGAGCAAGATGGAGAGTACATCTGAAGGGTCCAATTGGAGAATCATCCTAAGTGTCTTCTCTAATGAAAGATTGGGCTGGTAGTTCCCTGGTTTTATGTCCAATTAAATTGAACAAACTTTTATTCAAAGCAGAATAGGTACAATAGGTACACGCTTTGAGGTATAAAAAGATGCATAAATATCAGATTCTGTCCTTAGAGGACCATACAAGTAGCCAAGAGACTATATGGTAAAGTACAGAAAAAAAGAGAGGAAAGTGACTTAAAAAAGTGATATATTTCCCTGAAAGTATTAGGAGATAAGGCTCTGGTATTTCTTCTTAGCTGGGAAAATTGCAAATTTTACTTTATGGTTGTTTGTTCAAATTAAATCTTAGTCAAAAGTCCATTATGCTAATTGGATAAAACAGGTACACTGATTAAAGTAAGGATAGGCTGAAAATATGTCTATAAAGGGCAAAAAGTCTGCCATTATGTGTAAATAAGAAACAACAGAAAAATTGGGGAATGAACAAATGTTTCTTTCAAGTGCTTACTGTGTGATAGACACTATGCTAGGTACTGGAGTTATAATAGCGAACAGTAATGCGATACTCCTAGTCTTCATGGAATTAAAAATCTAGTGGGCAAGGCAGAGAAGTGGCCCGACAATTGCAGTTCAAGTTGATAAGAAGTATTATGAAGAAAGTAGTGATGCTATGGGAGCATGGATGGGGGAATAAGAGTTGGAGATTTGGAGCTCAAGACACATAGGTCAAGAAAAATGTTATATCTAAATTGTTACCTGAAACGTGTTACCTGAAAAAAATCCATGCAAAGAAGGCAAAAGAAGAACTTTCTAGGCAGAGAAAATGGCATATATAAAATTTGAGAAAATAGAACTGGTGTTAGCATGATGCTTCCAGGGAGAGGCAAGAGATTGAATATTACCGAAGTTCAAAGGGAAAGATGAAAGAGCTAAGGTAAGGGAAATCAGCAACGGTGAATTCATGATAGCATCTGAGGAAAGAGCTTAGATTTTACCTGGAGGGTACTGGGAAGTCCTTGAGGGGTTTTAAGTAAGGATGTGGCTTGACATATTTGCATTTTAGAAGACTAGTCCGATGAATGGAGTAGATTAGAAGAGAAAATGATAAATTAATACATGTAATCCAGATAAAAGATAATGATGACCTGCGCTAGGCTGGTAAGAATAAAACTGTAAGAACTAGATGAATTTCAGAAATATTAAAGAGCTATAATGATCTGGGTTGATGATGGATTCAGTGGAGCCATGGTAAAGAGAGAAGTACATGCCTCAGTTTCTAACCTGGCAATCCAATGATCAGTGCCATTTACAGAGATAGAAATTACAAGGAAAGAAAGAGGTATGGGGTGGGGAGAAACGGGGTTAGTTTTTGATATTTAGACTGAGGTACTTGTAAGACATTCACATGTAAAAGGCTAGTAAGCATTTAAAACATAGATCTGAATTTTCTGTGAAAGTTATTGGCTGGAACTCTAAATTTAGGAACTTGTCAACATTTGAGTGGTAATTAAGCTACTCACTAATTAAGCTTATCACTTATCAGACTTTTGTGAGAATGTATCAGTGATGGGGGGGAAAAAAAAGGTAAAAGATAGTCTAAAACATAACAATTGAAGAATAGCCAGAAGAGGTGCCTACCAAAGACTGAAAACAGGTGGTGTGAGAGGTAGGAAAAATTTATAAGAATGTGTTGTCAAAAAACTCATAGAAGAGAGTATTTCCAGAAGAATTGGTTTTTGATGATAACATGGACCATAATCGCTTTTCAGAGGCATGAAGGACAGACCAGTGTTCTTGCTGATGCCAGTCCTAAGGGGAGAGACAGTTTTTTATCCTTTCTTCCAGTTTCAAATTTTTATTTTCTTGGTATCTGTGGAGAACAATTTTCCTCACCTCTCTAATATTTCAGCAGGTCAGTAGACACATAAGCTACCAAGATAACAGACTTACTAAAACACTATAAAATGGATGAAACAGGTTCAAGAAAGTTCCTATCACAGAGTTATTTTAGTAACTGCATATGGAATTCTTACCATTTTATTTAATGCTATGTTGCCTATTCAGATCAGTATTTCTCAGCATCACTGTGTAGGACTCCTTTGACTAAAAAGCATTCATATGCCAATGTGAAAAAAGGAGAGGACAGTGACAGGACTAGAGGACTATCATTTCACAACCAGTTAATATATTATTTAAGTTGCATATACATTATATAAGACATACCTATATATATTATAAAACATATAGTATATTAAATCATATATATGTGTAACATATACGTATATATGTGTATATATATGTAACTTTTCTTGGTTGAGTACTGCTTATATGAAAAAATCCAGCATATTTGATGAGAAACTTGGGGGTTGTTGGGTTGGCTGAGTCAGAAGACTAGTGCAGAAATTTATTAGACTGACAGCATTGAAGGACTCTGGCCTTACATCATCAGCCAGATATTTCTCAAAAGTTGTCAGCTTCCTCCTTTTATTAGTTTAGTGTGCGGCACAAAATTTCAGAGCTCTCATTAAGTTAGACACAAAGTTGTAAGACAGAGTGTAGGTGGGCAAGGCACACAACTTCTCTTTGCTGTATACACGCTTATTGACTGATTCCAATCCACCTAAATTAATTAGACCTCTTGATACCGAGAATCAAAAGATTTACTAACCAGGTAATATTAATGACTTAGCCCTGAGTGACAAGGGCATTATTCTGTTGGATCCAAAAGGTTAAACTTGATTACTGAAATCTTCACAGCGATATTTCTTTTTAAAGCACTCACTAAACCTTATAAAGAGGTAAAGAAATAAAGAAGTTTAAAATATCTGTTTTAAAATTTTTAAAAGAGATCCAATCAGAAGACTATAAAAGTATAGCTATATTGTTAGAGATAAATTATTTTGGAAAATAAACTCCCTGAGGGCAAAGACCATGTCCATTTCGTTTATCACTATATTGTTACCTAATATTGCCTGGCACATGCTAGGCATTCAAAAACATTTCTTAGATAGATGTTGCATAATCTCAGCTTGATTCAAGAGTCTTATAAAAATATTTGGCTGAAGAATCCTGAAGCCTATGCTAAGTATGGCTTCCATTAGCAAATAGTTTTTCTCTACCCATCAATCATGATAGATGTCTAACCCACATTATGTTGAATTGGAAGAAATATTCAGGAGCTTCTGAGCAACAGCCATAGTGGAGCACCAAAGATCTCTAAAACTGCCATGTGCTTTCATATATATATATGGAAGAAATCATCAAAACAATGTTGATCTTTTAAAATTGTATAACACATTATATATTACAAAGCACATCTATAGACTTTTTGTTTTCATTTGAGCTTCACAGCGACTCAGTTGGAGAAGAAAGCAGAATACTATCTCCAATCACACCTCTCCATGTAATTATTTATTCTTTCAGCAGGCATTGATTGTGTTCCAAATACTGACAGTACCCTGTGCCAGATAAATATATAGATTATTAGGCATGAATCCTACCCTCAAGAAGTTGGCATTATTTTAGAGGAGATATCATAATGACATAAATAGGTATAATGAAGTAAAGAGATTAATGTCAAATGAAAGGTATAACCTCACTCTATAAGGAAGTCGAGGAAGAACACCCATTTTTGGCTGGGAATTTTTCTTTGAGATGGAAGGTATATGTAAGTGAGACTTTGATATATTTATTTAATCAATTTTTGGAGATTATTTATTTAATAAGTAATTATTAGATGCCTCCTGTATTTCAGGCACTGTACCAAGTGTTAGGGATACAAAAAAGAATGAAAAACCTATTACTAACTTTTTGGTAAGCAAATTTTTGTGTTAAATTAGTATAGACCTTAAAGAAAATCATTACCTTAATGAGGAAAAATTTGTAACAAAAATCCCCTATGGTAGAGCCAGTACCACTCTTAGTCCTGAACAAATGGGGACCCTGCCTCAGCCCCTAGTTTATATAAAAGGATCCACATAAATATATATATCAGAGATGAGACCTCGTGTATTCTAGGGGAGGCCTTGGGTGAAAAGATAAACCAAGCACTCTTGGAGGACAGATATGGAGGAAAATAACTGATTGAAATGGTCAAAGAAGACTTCCAGAGGAGATAACATTTTAAAGGAGAGAATTTTATATTAAGAGCATTTTATTGCTATTTTTAGCTACTGTAATTATGATTTCAAAAAATATGATTAGTTGTTATTTCTACTCCTTCCAAAATACATTTTGTGAACAATATCATTAATAAAGATATAAATGTGGTACTATTTGCAACATGGCTAAAATGATATCAGGCTTGAACCTAAGTCCTGAATAAATTAGACCTGCTATATAAAACATTACCAACTTTCCAAGATTAATTTATATTTTACAGAAAAGGGTTTTATTTCATTCATACAAGGGTTAGTTAAAAATAATTTTTTGAGAGCAAAGACTAAAAATGGTGTAAGAGAAATATGATGCAGTGGGGAAGAAAGCTGGATTTTTATTCTAGCTCTACCAGAAAAGTGAACTATTGGACGATTGAACATTTACTTGCCTCCTGGTGTTCAGATTTCCATAAAGGGAGGTAGGGGCGATTAGATTAAGTATAACTGAAATGTTATGTACATGCTATAACTTTTCCCTCCTATGACAATGATAAACATTGCTATAGGATCATTGGTCTCTTTTCCAGTAAGTCACAGTTGACGTACAAGGTGAAAAGCATTTGCCATCCCTAGATTAGATAATCTTCAAAATTCCTTCAACCTGGAGTATTCTGTAAATCTATGATTTGTGTAACTCAAATGACATAATTGAATGTAAAATTAAATTTCTTTAGTTTCTTGAAAAATTATTGACTTGTTCATGAGCAGCACATCAAAATTTTATTAAAGATTTAATGGTAAATCAAAATACATTTGCTTAACAACTATTATTGATAGAAATTTTAGTCAATATCTCTCATCTTTGCCCAATTAGATTGTCACTTGTTTTATACTTTTTTGTTGTTTGTTTTTTCATTTAATTCTCAGAAAGAGGAAGGAAAAATTCTATCCAATTCAGTATTCAGGTTTATTTGACTGATAGTCCTCCAAAAGATTGTAAACATAGTGAAACTCCATTTAGTACCTTCAATTAATGTTGAATAATATATAGATCCTACAATATAGATAGAAAAAATTATTTGATTTTTGGAATGTTGATAAATTGATGTGTAATGCAGCAATCAAATATTACATATGAACAGCCAGCTGTTACACCTCCAACATGCTACGTCTGACTGGATTCTATTGAATTCACTACTGAGCATCAGTTATTCTTTCTAGCTGAGAAGAAGCGGAAAATATGAGAATTCAATCTCTTTCTTTCTATAACTGTCCAAATATCTTAAAATTTATCTGAACTAGCTTCCTATAAGATTCTTTAAGTGCTTCACCCTACACCAATATTTATCTTTCCTAAACTGCCATAGTATACTAAATACAATAAAATGCAAAAAGTTATCCCTTATTTTTTAAAATTTCAGCTTATCTACATTAAGCCCTCATGATGTGAATAGTAGTATATTGTCCATTTATTCTTTCTTTTTTCTTTCCACCACAATTAAATTATACTATTCTTCTGGGGAGAAGTGTTGTTTATATTATTCAAAATAACTATCACCAAACTTAGCACATAAAAATATATTAAAAATGGTCATATAAAATTTAACAAGTAGGAATGAGTATTTCCTTTTTAATTTCCTCTTACTGTAAATAGTTCTTATAGAGACTTTTAAATTAATTTTGATGGAATGGATTATTTATGAAACAACATAAAAAAGGAAACATAAAAATACTTCATGTAATATAGAGCAAATACTGGTTTCACAGATTGATACTCATTTTAAATTTTATACTTTCAACAGAAATTTGTTATTATCAATGAGGAAAAAAGTCTTCAAGTCACAAAAATATTCTAGGAATGAGATTCTGATAAAGGAAATTTATACAACTAAAAATTATAGGGGTGGCTTCCCTAGTGGCGCAGTGGTTGAGAGTCTGCCTGCCGATGCAGGGGACACGGGTTCGTGCCCCGGTCCCGGAAGATCCCATGTGCTGCGGAGTGGCTGGGCCCATGAGCCATGGCCGCTGAGCCTGCGCGTCTGGAGCCTGTGCTCCGCAACAGGAGAGGCCACAACAGTGAGAGGCCCGCGTACCACACACAAAAAAATAATTATTATTATTTATAGGGGCTTCCCTGGTGGCACAGTGGTTAAGAATGCTCCTGCCAATGCAGGGGACATGGGTTCGAGCCCTGGTCCGGGAAGATCCCACATGCTGTGGAGCAACTAAGCGTGTGCGCCACAACTACTGAGCCTGTGCTCTAGAGCCCATGAGCCACAACTACTGAGCCCACGAGCCACACTACTAAAGCCCGCACACCTAGAGCCCGTGCTCCACAGCGAGAGAAGCCACCGCTATGAGAAACCCACTCACCACAACTAGAGAAAGCCTGTGCACAGCAACGAAGACCCAACACAGCCAAAAATAAATAAATTTTAAAAAAAAGAATGAAAAAAATTTTTAGTAAAAGTCATTTGATTTTTAAAAGGTAATTCTGTTAGGGAAATATCAGAAACATACACATCAGTTTTCTCCTTGAAGAATTTTAGTTAATAGAGTTATTGGAGGCTTTTGGAGTCCCCATTGCAGACTTGGATATTACTTTCTCAAGAATTATAGATGCAGGTTTAGAGTGTGTTTAATTAGTCGTCCAGCATATTATCTGGAACTTTTTGTTTCTTAACAGTTCACTGTTTATTTGTTTATAAAAATATCCATTGTTAACTCATATAGAAGTAGAAACACTGTTAATGTAAATAGCTCAATTGAAAAATAATTAACCAAATGAAATGAAACCACACGTTTGAATCTCATCTTCATAACTAATTGTATGCATGATTTAGAGGAGTTGAATTTAAACATAAAGTGGTGTTTGGAATATTTATATACCAGTTATGGTGAGGTAACTAGTATTGGGCTTCCATATTTCCTAAGAATAGCTGTCAAAGCTGGGTAAGAAAAAAAAAGCATCTGTTTGAACAGATAGCAGGTAAGGGTTAATGAACCACGGTATCAGAGATAATCAGAGATCATGTAAACACGTAGATGAACTATGTATTTATGCCTAAATTTTCTTCTCAGGGAATTTGTTGATTTTAATGGTGAGTAGTGAGTGATCTACTTGCTGAATCTGGATATAAAAATTTCACTGAACAAGTGAAACTAAAATTTGAGGTGGTGATCACAGAGAAAAGAACCAGAAAAAAACAAAAGTCATGAATTCTGCATGTGATTTCCTCTTGAGGCATTTGTTGGTTCCTAGGTTGAACATTTGGAGGCCAAAATGTGAAAACGTAAAATGCAAAAGGTCACTGAATGGCTAAAATGTAAGTAAATATTTCAGCAGTTCTAATGAGCTAGAGACACAAAAATTGGAGTCGAGAGCCCACTGAGAAAGAGAGGTACTGGTAAGTACTAAAGACTTTTTAGTTATGAACCCAGAAAAGGATAAGCTTAAGACTAATGGTAAATTGGAAATAGACTAGTGAAGGTGATGCCACCCAGAGTTGATATGCTGCCAGAAGAAAATTAGTCTATTACATCACCCAGACTCTCTACAGTTTTTCATGTCAATTTCCAAAATTCATGTCAATTTCCAAAATTTGGCAGGAATAATAGAAAATAGATCCAAATGACCAAGACCATACAAAGAAGGACTATACAGAAAGACCTATAAGGTATCAAAATACTGGAGTTATCATCTAAGGACTTTAAAAGAACTATGATTAATATGTTTAATAAAATAGATAAGGAATTTCATCAAAAAAGTTTAATATATTAAAAAAGAATTTAGAAATAATGGAACTGAAAAATAGAATAACTAAAATTAAGAATTCAATAGACTCAGCAAATTAGCTAGTGTAGAACAGATGATTAGTGAACTGGAAGCTATGTTAGTAAAAATAGTTCAGCTGGAAAAATGTGGAGGGAAAAAGAAAATTAGAGGGGGAAAAATAGTAAGAATCATATAGGACCCAGTGAAAAGTTTTAACATAAATGTAAAAAGGGAGTAATAGAAAGTAAGTGGGTCAATAACAGTATTCAAAAAGATAATGAGAAAGAAACTTTTCAAACTGCTGAGATACCAATCCAGAGATTCAAGAAGCTTTGATAACCCTAAGCAGAGTAAATACAAAGATTAACACTTAGGAACATCATAGTAAAACTAGTAAAAAAAAATTTAAAAAGAGACAAAAAAGCAGTCAGAGATAAAAGATACATTATGCTTAAACAATAAGACTCAGGAGTTTTATAGTTCTCAGCATATGTCTTTCACCTCCTTGGTCAGGTTTATTCCCAAGTATTTTTTTTCTTTTTGATGCAATTTTAAAAGGGATATTTTTTTTAACTTTCTCTTTCTGTTATTTCATTGTTAGTTTAAGAAATGTAACCAATTTCTGTATGTTGATCTTGTACCCTGCTACCTTGCTGAATTTGTTTATCAGTTCTAATAGTTTTTTTGTGGAGTCCTTTAGAGTTTTCTATATATAATATCATGTCATCTGCATATAATGACAATTTTACCTCTTCCTTTCCAATTTGGACACCTTTTACTTCTTTTCTTCTCTGATTGCTGTGGCTAGGATTTCTAATACTGTGTTGGAGAGAAGTGGGCATCCTTGTCTTCTTCCAGATTTAGCGGGAAGGCTTTCAGTTGTTTACCGTTGAGTATTACATTGGCTGTGTGCTTCGAAAGAATGTGTATTCTGGGGGTTTTCTTTTTGTTTGTTTTTTTGTGTGTAGTGTCCTGAAAATATCAATTAAATAATTTAGGCACTATATGTGTGTGTGTGTATATATATGTATGTGTGTATATGTATGTATGTGTGTGTGTGTGTGTGTGTGTGTATGTATATATATATATATTTTTAAATTGAATTTAACAGTGTGACTAGATTCAAGGTTAATATATGTTTTATATTTCTATTTCTACCAATAAACATTATAGATACCTAGGAATAGATCTAAAGTAAGATGACCAAGATCTCTATAGACATTGCCACTTGGAGGCAAGATTTCACCATTTTGGTTTCCAGTGTCAGCCAGGCATTAAGTGTGGTCTGTCTTCTGCTCTTGCCCCATGATGGATATCAGGAGACATAATCTCCCTTTGTGGTCATTTCCAAAGTCAGTTCTCTGGAGAAGGTAGCAACTGTGAGCCATTAACAGCCAGTACTCACAACCCTCAGTTGCTAGTGTCTGGGTGTACTGGCATAGTAAATGGGATCTAGGAGGCATATGAATATGGTCCTCCACATTTGAGTTTCTGCTAGTTGTCTCCTGCTATGGGCTAAATGTTTGTGCCCCTCAAATATTCATATGCTAAAAACCTAATGCCCAAGGTGATGGTATTAGGAAGGAGGCCTTTGGGAGATGACTAGGTCATGTGAGTGGAGACCCTGTGAGTGGGATTAGTGCCTTTATAAAATAGGTCCCACAGAGGTAACTTGTCCCTTGAACTATGTGAAGCTACATTGAGAAGTCTGTGGCCCAGAAGAGGGCACTCACCCAGCTATTCTGGCACGCTGATCTTGGACTTGCAGCCTCCAGAACTGTGAGAAATGAATTTCTGTTGTTTCTAAACTATCCAACCTGTGGTATTTTGTTATAGCAGCCTGAATGGACTAAGACATTTCTCCACCAAAAAAGAAGTCTAATATTCCTCTGAAAATAATTTATTATATATCAGTCAATAGTTTTAGAAGATAACATGAAATCCTCTGTAATAAACAAGAAAACATGACTTTTAAAAAGGAAGATGAGAGTTACTGTTGGGTGAAATGTAGAGAAAAACTATGAGATCCCAAACTAAAAATTACTGAAAATGTAATACCAAAATTTAAAAACTACTGTAATAATACAAAATTGAGAATTAGGAAAGCTGGAATAAATATCTATATAGCCCTTTTAGTTTAAGATGGCATCTCACTAACAGAATATACTCTACCAGATTTTTTTTTAACATCTTTATTGGAGTATAATTGCTTTACAATGGTGTGTTAGTTTCTGCTTTATAACAAAGTGAATCAGGTATTCATATACATATATCCCCATATCTCCTCCCTCTTGCATCTGCTTCCCACCCTCCCTATCCCACCCCTCTAGGTGGTCACAGAGCACTGAGCTGATCTCCCTGTGCTATGCAGCTGTTTCCCACTAGCTACCTATTTTACATTTACCAAATTGATTTTTAAGCTAAACTGATTAAAAACTAAAAACTAAAAATTGATTTTTAAGCTAAGATATACAGCCATGAAAACAGAATCAAAGAAAAATTTTTACTAATTATGGATTTGACAACATGAAATGAAAATCACCACCAGTGATTGAAGCTGAAAAACAGTTTTGTCCCAAAGGGAAATAAAATTTGGGGAAAGAGATGGGAAGACATCCTTTTCTCTGTTTCAGAGATCAGGATCTTTACTAAGAAGAAAAATAGTTGTGCTGCTTCTGTTCCACTAATCTGGTAATACATTCATGCATTTGGGCATTCTGTTTCTTGTAATAAAGAAATATATTAATGGGTAGATGCTAATATTCTTTTTCTAGAATTTGAAATCAGACTAGTAATATTTTGTGAACAGAAAAGTCATGGGAGTGGCACTCTCTTAAACATCTCAATTTTTATTCAGGCTTTTTGGCAAGAGGAAACTAAGTATTAGTTTAAATTACTGAGGAATAAATTTTAATTTTCTTAATTCCAGTTAGAGCTAGCAGATAATCCCTTGTCTCAATTCTGTAACCACATTAGAAAAATTATTGCTAGATACACAGATTTTGGCTAGAGGCTCTGTACATCTGTGGTCCTCTAGCTTAAGTCCTGAGAGGAAACTCCGTTACTTGTAACCAGGAAACAGGGATAGAAACCAAGATAAATGCCTGTTTATGGCAAAATGATAGGAAGGACTGGATCTCTTTTCATTCAAGGATGTGTAAACAGAAACACAAAGCCAAAGACATGTCCATGAAAGAACTCTGTACTCAAGTCATAGACAAAAAGAACAGAGGACTCAAGAAACAGAAGAACATACTTTATTAAAAATGTAATTGTAAAAGTAAGAAACAAATTTAAAGAAAATATTTGCTTTGACTTGGTAATGTAATTCAAAGAATTCAAGGCTTCATAAAATTAAAACTGATGAAACAAAAGATCAAGACCAAAAAATCTTGTTGAGAGTAGAAATGAAAAGGCAGCTATTTTAGCCATGGGATAATTGAAAGAAACATAAGTATTCATAAACATACAAAAAATACACAATATAAAAGGCATTAAAAACAGTAAATTTCAAAATGAATTTTAGAGAAAACAGATTTGATCATTTGTAAGATAACTTTCCAGTAACTCTTAGAATACTGTACAAAAGTAAAGAATAACACAACTGGGGAAAATGGGGAGAAAGCATGATCAGTATGAAAGACACAAAAGAAAACACATTTGGTTTGTGGGAGTGTTGAATAATAGACTCATATATAGTTACTGGTAGTATAAGTCAGTGTGTTCATTTATCCAACAAATATTTAGCACCTACAGTGTACAAGGGACTACTATAGTTGAATCAAATGCATCAATGAACCAAAGATGCAAAATACACAAGACGTCTTGATAGCATTCTAATGGCCAAAATTTTCATTGTTTGCACGGTATTTTAGCCTGTAAGTCTCTCTGATTCCCTACCAATATAGAGCTTCTAGAGTGAGGAGACAGACAATTCAAAATAACACAATAAATAGTTAAATTATATAGTCAGCACTTTGAAGGTGGAATCTGCAGAAGAAATAAGGTGTTAAGGATATACTTCATTGAGGAGGTGAAATTTGAGGAAAAAATCGCTGGAGATATGTTAGATTCCAAAAAGCTTACAGAGAGAAGAGTAGTCGACACAGAGGATCTAGCTAAAACAAAGGCTCTGAGAGGTTAAAACATGCTTGTTGTAAAAAGAGCAACCAGGAGTCCATGTGTGCTTGCAGTGGAATAATTGAGAAGGAAAGTAGTGAAAGGGAGGGCAGAGCTTTAATAGTTGGCCAGATATGTAGACCTTATAAGGATTTTTGGTTTTTACTTTGATTGAAGTGGAGAGCCACTAGAGTTCTGAACAACATTTCTAGAGAGAATTTTAATAAGATGAAATAAGAGATTTAAAAACATTCACATCCATTGCCTTAGTAATTAAATTTCATAGATTTTATCCTGAGGATATAAGCAGATATGCAACAATGATTTAGGTCCAAGAATACCATAACTTCAGTGAATATATTATAACAAACAATTGGAAACAACTTACTGTTCCAATAGTAGGATAATGATTAAATAAAGTGTGAATATTCTGCAGGGTTTACAAAACATGCTTTTTTGAAAAATATTTAATGACATGAAGAATGCTTATGGAATAAAAGATGGTAAAAATGGAGGCAAACCTGTAAATAGGCACTTTTGTTAATAAAGTTTCAATTAATATAAGTATGTGAATTAATATATGAAGACAACTAGAGGAAAATACTAGCATGGTAGGAGGGTATGTCTCTGGATGCTGCTATTATGGAATTTAAAAAATTCTTTCTTAGACATATTTACCTATTTATTTATTTGTAAATTAGCATGCGTATTTGAAAGCAATAATAAACTGTTCTTCAAAGTAAGAAATTGACTGTGAAGTAAATTACTTTTTAAAGAATGTGTTTGAGACGTCAGACATGAAATAGACTATTTTAATGATGATGATGGCAGAGTTCTTAGTATGATCTAGGCACTGTCCAAAATGCTTGCCTTACTTAAGGCAATCAGCTTTCTAATCTACTTATTCAAATTAACTTTATGAAATATAAGGAGCTATAGGAATGCATTTCATTTCATCTGTTGGATCGAAAAAGATGCAAAATACACAAGACATCTTGATAGCATTCTAATGGCCAAAATTTTCATTTTTTGCACGGTATTTTAGCCTGTAAGTCTCTCTGATTATAAACAAAATGAAACAAAAACACTCTTACTTATTGCTGAGCATATTCATGTTTCAGTTTTAGTATATGTGCTGCCGAAGCGAGCACATATTCATGTTTCAGAGGTTGTATGAAACATTCACACAGATTATAACTTTTAATCTTTGTAATAACTATGTAAAGTAGGCATTATTTATAATTTGCAGCTTATAAAACTGAGTCTTTGGGTGGCTGTACTGCCCGAAACATCTTACCTAGCAAATGCCAGAAGCAGGACACAACCCAAGGTATATCCAACACTCAATCTCATTTTCTTAGCCACTACTGTGAACTCTTAGGGGTACAATTTTAACCCTTACAGTGCTAGAATTTCATTAGCATGCTGAATCATTTGTTCAATGCATTTATCTATTTCATTACATTCTCATTTAGAAAATTTTAATGACCACATTATACACTTAGAATTATAGAATGCTAGAATCCAAAGAGACTTTGGATACCTTGTCTAACCTTATAACTCAATACCAAAATCCCATTTTAATGTGTATTTGCTATGTCAGGAATTACCCTTGCTCTAAGTTATAATAGCTTTGGGTCTCTTGTTGGCAATATCCTGACTCTGCTTCCTACTCAGAAAGAACTGTTCCCACAACATTTTCAAACATCATTCTGTAGTTTCAAAAGCATCATTCTAAGTTTTGGCAAATTTAATGTGAGCTTAGGCTCAGATATGTTTGCTTTTAGAACAAGTAGCTATATCCTTAGTAGCAGATTTAGTTTAGTAATCGAGCACAATGTGTTCATTCATGTGATGAGATATTCAACATCTGGACACACTCACACACACACACACACACACACACTTTCTTTTACTCATTCACTTAGTAACAAGTATTTATTGAGCACCTATCATGTTCCAGGCAATGTTGTAAATGCTAATGATACAGTAGTGAACAAAATGAATAACACTCTTCACCTTCAGACTTCAGGGAGATTACATACCAGAAGTAGTCAAGGGAATTTTTAGAATGGAAAAGATGAAGTTTGTACAAGTGCTAGTAAAGCTAGAACCAAAGTAAATGTTTGAAACTACTAATTTAACTTCATTAATTTAAGTGACACATTTTATTGCAGGGCTGGCTGAAGCCTGGGAAATATGTATTATATTATTTTGTAAAATTTTGGACTTGAAAAGAACAGTAAACCTGACCTATACTCAACCTCCCTGCTCTTGTATAGGATTCCTTTCTTTAACTTCCTCTAATTGATCTGGGTTTTGACTACTAGAGCAAATAAAATAAGAACAAGAAAATATGACATAAGAAAGGAATTTTAATCACTAAAGTGCTCTTGCCATTCACAAAAAGTTAAATGTTAAATATCTTGTTTAAGAGCACAAACTGCTAACAACTAGTCAGAATTTGAATCTAAGACTATTACATTCCTACTTTCAACCAATAAAATTTTCTGCCTCTAGGAGATACTTAATTTGTATTGTTAAGGGCTTATGGTACAGTTTAGGAGTATTGCAATATCACAGGCACAGTTTCTTTGGCCCAAGAAATGCAAGGTGGACCAATGTGCTTGCAATTTTCTCTCCATTGCCAAGTGTGAGTCTATATATCAGCCTCCTAATCACAGGCAATGAACAGGCTTTGGTCAAACTCAAATTAAAGGATTTTCTGTATGGAGTCTAGACCTCCATTTTTTAGTTAAAATTGATGGATATAATTGGAAGCAACATTTCATACTTTTTATCTCAAAGGCCACCATATCACCAATTCTCTCTCTCCTCATCGAAATGATTTGAGGACTGCCAGAAAGTAAGTAGGGCACAGTCAAAATCACAACTTTCAAGTTTCTTGTATCAAATATACAAGCGACTGGAGATAAATAACAGCTCTGCAAAATCCTTATTTGTAGCCCGGACACACTATGACTTCTTCATAAGGACTCCCATTAGGCAAGAATAAAGTAACCCTTTAAGAACACAACTAAATAAGGACATCCTTTGTGTTGCTGGATTTGATAACTATATACATGAGACTGTCATAAGTCTATAACATATGATCTTTAAAATAAAGTTTTAAAGTGAGGTAGAGAAAGGAATTGGAAGCCAAATGCTGGGAAAGATATTACCCCCGCAATGATCACATGATGATAAGTCAGAATTGAGCATGGCCTCTGTCCCAATTATCATCTGCCCTCTATAAGGTGATGTTTTTCAGAGACCTGATCAATAAAGTCTCTTTCTGCTCCTTCTGTTTGGAATAGGTTCTATTTAAGTACACTTCTGCCTTATATATGAGTCTGGGCAGTGCAGCTTACAAAAAAAGTATTGTCCTTTATGATACATGTAAACAAGTCATGATGCAATTAAAACTTGATTGCAGTGACTAGAATTAATATATAAATGAGTGAAATGGGATTACTCTAGTTACAGCAGAAGAAAAATGCCAGATCTGAGGTCAACCAAGAATTGTTACATCAGTGGCTATCCTAAGTAAGACACAATTGAATTATTTGAATGGGGCAATAACTGAGACTAAGTTTCATTTAACACTCAATGAAGATGTGATAAGGATAGACTGTTGCAATAAGGTTTTTCAGTGTTCATTTCTGGAAAATTTCTATGCATTCCTGAGTTTAATGGAACTGCAAAGAGAATACCTGTTGAGAAAACAAGTCTTAGTTTAGAATAATCACTTTATGTCCTTGATTAGAAACAGGTGCGAGTAAATGCACACTGACCATTTAGAAGGACAAAGAGACACAAAAGTAGCAAACTTGAATTTTTTTTTAATCCATACTGGATTTTTAGAATTGAAATTACTGTGATAAACTGAACAGATTTTTTTAAAAAAATTGCCTGGATTCTGTTTTTCTTCAATTTTCTAGTCCTTCAGGAGGATATCTGATGTGACCATCTCATCTTTTCCTCAACAAGCTCTTTGAATTGCTTTAGTACACTTGAGTTTTATTTATATAAACCAGAACTGTAATAACATGGAAGAGAGATCTCTCGTCATAAATTCTTGTCCTCTAAAGAGACAATATATTCTCCTTTTGCCAAAATATCTCGCCTCACATTGGATTACTGGAAATTTCCCAAACATCTTGTGGTGTTTCTTATATTCATACATGCCTGGAATACCTTACTCCTTTCATCAGAGCATAAAGAACCACGAGGAAGTGCTCTGAAGTCAAACTCCCCTGTTTAAAATCCCAGTTACACCATTTCCTCATTGTATGATATTTAGCAAATTGCCCAACTCTCTAAATTTTAATGTCCTCATCTATAAACTTGGAGTACTACTAATAGCTACTCATAGAGCTGTTGAAAGATTAAATAAGATAAACCATGTAGAGGATTTAGCTAAATGCTTAGCTATAGCATACAAAGAATGATGGTAATTCTTATAATTGTTATCATTATCCATATAAAAATTATGTTCGGCCTCTTTGAGTAATACAGCCGTTTCAAAATCTTGGTCACAGGCTCTCATGATACTTTGAAGACTAATGTAGACTAAAGTCAAAAGCAGACTGAAATGTCAAATAATTCCTTAAGGTTGTCCAAAGATTCAATGTGGAAGGATTCTAGGAACATAAAAAGGGCACAGGGATGCTTTATCTTGGTGACTTGGCTGAAACTAGCAACTCTTATTCTCACCTATGGACATATCTAAATGCAGTGACATTTTGTTAGTATTTCATTAAAAAAGATGATTTTAGTCTCAGAATCTCAGAAGCGAAAGAACACTCTTTATTTGTACTTAAGTCTTGTGAGAATTCATTTCCCTAGAGGGCTATTGCCATTAAAAGTATTCCCTGATTCTATTTAATAACTATGGCCACTTATGTCCGGAGATAAGTAAGTACTTCTTACTAGCTACTGGTACTACTTACTAGCTATGTGACTCCAGACAACTTACCTAGCTTCTATGAATCTTTCCTTATCTACAAAATGTATAAAATGATCTTAATAATATCTCTCTAACCTGGTGTCTATGAGTTTAAGATATATATCACATCTTGTACACATACTATGTATACGCACCATATGTAGGTAGTATATAGCATAATGGATAGTTGATGTTAGCCGCCAAAGGGTAAATACAAATATGAATATCTATATCAAGATATCAACATCATAATGTCTGTAGCAGGATATCTGCTTTTTTATCATCTTCCCCAAAATCAGCACAGAAGCCTTACCCTGAATCAAATTAAACCTATTCTAGTTAAAATATAAGTGTTTACTTAGGAAATATGTATTGTGTGCAAGACCATAGACAAGATTTTATGGAGGAGGCAAGAAGCACAGTCGTTGTTCCTGTTTTCAAAAATTTACTCTCAAATTGAAAACACGACGCTTAGACATCTCAAGAGTTATGTGATAACATGGCAATAATAAGTACTGCCACAGTGCAGTATTGCATTATTTGCCTGTTAAATGTTATTATCAACAGATGCAAAATTTTCACCTGGGAAGGTCTCTACCACCCCTTGAAAAGCCAAAGGTAATTACGGTTTAACTCTTTGGGGACTTCCCATAATTTTCAGGGGAAAGCCTGTACTTCTGTTCAACAAGGTCTACAGACTCTTCTATATCTGTCTTTCTTTTCTGGCTTTATCTCCCTCCTCTCTGCTGCAGTGAGTTCTGTGTCTCTCCTTTACACACCAGTCACATCCTATGTGTACATAATTCACCACAGTGTTTGACTGTAGCCTGTGTTCTGTGTTCTGACTCTCTTTGCCACTAGAATATGAACTTGAAAGCAGAGGTCTTGTTCTTCTCTGGACCTGTGTATAGAACACAGTGCTTGGCATGTAGTAAGAGTGTTCTAAGTGGGTGTTTGATAGGTTTTTATCTCAAAAAAGGTGGTATTTTGACTGGGCTTTGTCTGTTACAAAGGAATGTCTCATGCCAATTAACTCAGGATGAAGAAGGCTCTGATAACAAGGAGGATCCCATGGAGAAGAAATACAATCATAAGAGACCAAAGAAATTACAATCACTTTGGCTATAAAGTATAAATTACCCAAATCCTATTTCAGTGAGGTCAGTAGGTATACATTTTTTAAACTAGAGAGATAACGTCTTGCACGGTCAACACTGAAATTCAATTTTGATAAGTTTTTAGGAGAATCAGTTGTTATATTTTGGTAACAACTTTTTCTGCTCAAATAATGATAGTAGGCCTACATCTCTAATTACTAGAACTAAAAGTCTTCATATGATCAGAATGCCTGTGGAAGGGAATGTTCTGGGCAATTATATTTCTTGATTGGACAGTAATTATAATAATAATTTCTTCTATTTTTTTCACTACACTGTCACAAATCAGGTTCCTTTAATATTGACAAGACTGTTATGAAATAGCTATAGTTCTTATTTTTCACAGAGGAAAACTGAAGTTACTAGAAGTGTGAATGGTCATAATACAATCACATGTTTTTGTTTCTATCATGTAGAATATCTTTGTAAAATGGGAAAATTATAACAATGTAGAATTGGAAAATAACTTTGAAATCTTTTTCCATTCTTACATCAAGCTAATTACCTGCCTTATGCAGAAGAAAGAAACTTACCATTTGAAAGAAATAAGTCCTGTGTCCTTCATAAATACCCAAATTCATAAATAACAGTATAACTACTTTTTAAACAGAGTTTTTAAATTATTTTTGATCATCCCTAAATAGTCAGCAATGAGTGTAGAATGACAGAAATGGATATGGAGAAGCAGATATAGGCAGCAACTTTATCCTCTTAGTACTGTGATTCAAATTTGTGACATCAAAATCACGAACTGCTAAAAGTCATGAGTCTTTGAGGTGGTTTTTGAAACCATAAAGAGTAAATTTACAAATGTCAATCCATTGAAGATTTATAACCCTTTACTTGACATTTAAAGGCTTTCCAGGGCTCTAGGGTCTTGTATCTGAATCTAATTTCTAGTTTTGTGGAGGCATAGAAGGACAAGTTAAAGGTATATGGAGTGAAAGTCATAAATTGATTGATAAACAAGTCGTTAGGGATCCAAGAGAAAGATCTTTATTTTTTTCACTAGCCTGGTATATCTTGATTGTTATTTTTCCTATCCTGAAAACAAAGAACAACAAATAAAAATTTCTCAATATTTCCACCACATTTTCTCTAGTATTCTTACAGAGTTCCCTAAAGTAAGGTATTAAAGACTGAGACCAGTCTGGCTAAGAGAATTATATTTATCTAAATATGCAGTTCCCTACATATCAAGAAAGTATATACATTTTTTAAGAAAGAAATTGTATTTCTGAGTTGTTACAATTTAGACAGTTGCAGTAGTATCACAAGTGTTTTTACTCTTTTTACATTGGTTGCCTCTAATCTCTTCTTCATATTGCAAGCATGGTGTATTTTGGAATGTGGACATGATCATCTCACACCCTTACTTAAAGTAATAGCCTTTTCTTTGGACTTTCTTAGGATAAAGTCACAGATGTCTCTTAAGAGGATCTGTTCTATGGGCTGGCCCTGATTATCTCTCCAGGTTAATCTCCAGGAAGCAATACCAGTCTCTGAACAGGGGCCGCCCTGCCTTTGAATTTCTCCAAATGACTATGCTCTTTGCCCTAGATCTCTCTACCCAGATCTCTCTTCTCTATCCCTCCTCCCTACTGTCTTTTTTGTAATTAGCACATTTTTCTTTCTTCCCATCACTCTTAGTTTCCTCAGAAATATATTTCCTCTCCATAGCATTTATCACAATTGTAAGCTTACTTTATTTGTGTAATTACTGATTTTTCTATGCTCTGTGCAGGACAGTAAGCTGTATAATGAGAGAGACTGTCTGCTTTACTGACGTTATATCCCAGCACCTAGCAGTATGTTAGGAACAAAGTAAGTGCTATCAGTGGGCTAATACAAGGATTTGTAGAAACCGAAAATATATATGCCTCATACTATGTAATTCAGCCATGACTAGAGAAGATAACTGAATATGAGCTCATAAGACTGAATTGGTAGTTAATGAAGAAAATTGAAAGACTGGAAATCTTTTCACATAGTGGTTTGAGCTTTTAATTGATAGGAAATTGATAGGTAAAGAGAAGTTTCAAAAATGCTTGCCTACTAGAAATCAGAAAACATAATTTTCTCACCTTATAATTAATAGAGTTTTGTCTAAGTTCCTGTTGGATTTATAACTTAAAGGATACTGTCATAGTCAATTTTGGCTTCTATAACAAATTACCATAGATGAGTGGCTTAAGCAACAAACATTTATTTCTCACAGTTCTGGAAGCTGCAAATCTGAGGCATAGGCACTAGCCAGTCAGGTGTCTGGTGAGGGCACTTGTTTGGTTTGCAAACGGCCTGTCTGCTCATTGTATCCTCATATCGAGGGGTGGGGTAGTGGGGAGAGAGAGAGAAAGAGAGAGAGATCATCTCTCTCCCGTCCCTTCATTTAAGGTTACTAATCCCACTCATGAGGGTTCCACCCTTATGGCCTAATTACCTCCTAAAGGCCCACCTCCAAATACTATCACATTGGGGATTCAGGCTTCAACATATGGATATTGGAGGGATATAAACATTCAGTACATAGCAGATACAATATTGTTATGGGAAACAGCATTTGTTATAATGTTTATTAGATAAAATGCTACCTGTTCACTTATAGTTATAAACCGTATCTGTCATAGGAGGATGATTTTTCCTTCTACCTTAGTGATAATTAATTTAGCCAACATCACTAATCTAGCTTTAATTAACTCAACTGATGAAAAAGGACCATGGGACTTCCCTGGTGGTGCAGTAGTTAAAAATCTGCCTGCCAATGCAGGGGACATGGTTTCAAGCCCTGGTCCGGGAAGATCCCGCATGCCGCAGAGCAAGTAAGCCCGTGTGCCACAACTACTGAGCCTGCACTCTAGAGCCCATGAGCTGCAACTAGAGAAAGCCCATGTGCCACAATGAAGACCCAACGCAGCCAATAAATAAATTTATAAAGAAAGAAAAAGAAAGAGGACCATGAAGTCCTTAAATTCATTAAAATGAAAATAACTAGAGAAATATTAGATCCTTATAAAATATATTTAGAAATAGAGTTAATTTTAAAATAAATCACAACACCTAAATATTGTCAAAATAGTGATATGTAATAAAAATGGTCTGTTAACAAAAGTTTTGTGAAGTTCTGGGTTAACCAAAGTTAAATTAGTTTCTTTATTGCAAAGTATCTCAGAATCTTTAAGATAGTAAGCTTCACTGTGTGAATCTTAAGGTGGGAATAGTGTAAACTGCATTTAATAAATTCATCTGAACACAAAATTCTTTTTCACAAGCATCTCCCAAAGAATATATACTTGAGAATGCTGATAGTGGGATACTTTCCATCTCTGTAATGGTACATTTCATGTCTTAGATGTATGAATATGCCTAGAGAAAGGAAAGAAAGAGAGATAAATCCTTTAAAAACAAAGTGAGAATATCACACCTAGACAAATGGGAAAAGTCTTTCAAATTTAGAACTAGATGGAAAATGACACTCTAAGCACTTTCTATTCCACTCACTCAGCTCTGAATTTGAGATGTTATTCTTTTATTGTAATGTGTACACACTGACATATAAAGCCAACCCTAATGCTTGATAGTTGAATATGGATGGCACAGTGCTAATGATATTCTCATGACTGTGAGAGGAATCTAAATATTTTCTTCCTTGTATAATTGCACACTGAATGCCTGGTTTCGACAGATAATTTTTAATATTTAAATTATAAGGTAATTAAGTAGAACTCTTTTCAGGGACCCCTAGCTCAAGCACCAAATTGTATTAATTATATAAGATGCTTTGTTGAAAAATGTGGCCAGTTTAAATTCATATTGCCAAATAAATTTGAAAGAACACATTCATTAAATTCTTCCATTATGTTCTTGTCATTTCTGTTGGTATGAATGTTCTGACCTTTGAAAACGATGAACAATTCAGAAATTAAACATTTTAAAAAGCAGTATTAAATTGTGATTGAGGATACTGAGGAGTTGTTTTGATATTACTGACTTTTGTAATTTGTTACAGGTAGTTATCGAGTTCATCTAGACTTTCTCTCAATAAAAATAAATACACTTCAAAGTATCTGTAAAGCAGATGTATGAGCACTTTTATTGGAATTTCAAATATGGAGTCTTAGGTGTCTTTCTAAGCACCATGGTCTAATAGCAAAACAGGTTCTGAACTGTGAATCATAAAATCTAGTCAGATGGCAAACTTTGGTATTTTTTTATCCACCACATTCTGTTGCTTCTGATTTATTTACCAAGTACCTACATGCAGGAAGTAAATGCTCAGTTACCTTCTGGGTAATTAGTACTTTTATTCAAAGACTCACAGAACTTTTGGGTATAGTAACATATAAACAACTAACAAATAATGGAAATGTTTAAACACAGACTATTCAACAAGTGATGACATCACAGAAGAAATGTTATATGTGGATTTCATTGTGTCCACAGTGTTATATGTGGAAGAATCCTAAGTGTGTTATTATAGTTGGTCTTAGAACATGAGTAGGGCTTTACAAGTGTAAAAAGATACTGTTGTGAGGTTGGGATGGTAGTGGGTGAACCGTAGGATTGCCAGATTTGGCAAGTAAGAATATAGGGTGCGTTTGGAGTTCTTTAGTTTATTCGGTACTCCAAATTACGGGAAACCAGTACACACATGTGGTTGATTGACATTAACTTGCGTATTTAAGGGGTAATCCTGGGTCAGTACATCCTTGAGTTTATCAATGGTGTGGAATGCCTAGCTACCTATAATAGAGTTAAATGGGAGTCAGTGGGGCTCTGTATGTGGATTCAAACAATTAAAAGTTTGGAACAACCATTATGGGGTATGGCAACAATTACTGACTAGTACCTACCTAGAATTTCTTCATGACATTGAATTTTCAGCAAATTAGAAACTTTCTATTTCAAATATTCATATACTTTATGCAGTGTAGGAAGACACACAGATATACAGTTTATATAGATGCTTCTTACGTGTTTTATTATATTTTATAAATACTTTATTCTATTATGATATTAATACATATGCAATATAGGAAAGTATATAATACATCACATCAACACACAGAAATAACATTTTGTTGTTACATACTATGTATGAATATATAGATTTATAGGTAACTGTTATGTACATATGTAGCTATAGATAGGTAGTATTTTGATTAGCTTTGTACATTGCTTCTTGTACTTAGTATCACAAGGAGAGCATTTTATTTCATTAAAGTAATCTGAAAATATAATTTTCAGTGGCTTCATCGTATAATACTGTTTGTATTGATCAATACTTAAGCAATTCCCTATTTAAGATTTAGAATGCTTTTCAACTATGTACTGTTATAAAAACACTGCGGTAAGAATTCTTTAGCATAGAATTATTGTTTACATTTTTCATATGTTCTTAGGATGAATTCCAAAAACCATAATTAGTTGGTTAAAGCATATGTGTCTTTTAGATCTTGGGATTTATTTGGCCAAATTGCTTTCTAGAAAAGTTTTATGAATTTAACTCCTCCTGGGAGTGTAAGAGACTATTTGCTTCACTGTAAATTCACAAACATTCAATATTTTAAAAAATTCTTGACTGTTCTTGGCACTTGCATTTCTTTGTTATCTAGGAAGTTTTGTTAGAGGAGGCACATGTTTCTAATTCTACGAGTTATCTGCTCATCTTTCTTCCCAGGTTTCTATTAGGCTATTAGCTTTTATTTTCTTAATGATTTGCAACAAGTATTAGTATACTAATGTTTTTAACTCTAGGTCATATCTCTTGAAATGTATTTCCAACTTTGCCATTTGCTTTTCATAGTAATAAGATGTATGATATATAGTAACCTTAAAGTTTTATGTAGCCATATGTTTCAATATTTTATTTCTTCATTTTTCTTATGCACAGAACAGATTTCTTTAGCCAAAAAGTAGATGGATATTCATTTAAAACTTCTGGTATTTCACTTAATCTTTTTCTTTTTTATTAAACTCTGAACATCTGAAATTTATTTTGGTGTAAAATCTGAGGTAAGGATGTAACAGTCTACTAATTTAGGATAGTCAAGTCTCCCAGCAAAATTTATTGACTGACAAGGTTATCCCTTCCCACTTCAATTTATATTGTTTTATTTTTTAATGCATCAAGTTGATATAGATATAAACATTGACATATAATCTGTTTTGAGACTATCTATTCTATTCCTTTCATTTTACTGTTAACTCTTGAACTAGTTTCACACGTAATAAAGTTGTCCAGTTAGTGTAACATGAGGTGGCTACCAGGCCATCACTCTCAACCTCTCTCCTTGATGCCACTATACTTAAATGTCCAAAACCATTCCCCTGTTGATTTATTTTCCAGACAAACTTTAGAATAGTTATGTCAACTTCTTTTGTTAAAGGAATTTTATTGAGATGCATTCAGGACTATAAATTTACCTGGTAAGAACTAAGTTTTGAAACAATGGTCTCTTCCAGGAACATAATAATAACTAACATTTATTACATATTTATTATATACCATTATTTGAAGTCATTCCCATTTACTAACTCATTTAAAACCACATACCCTCACTTCCTTTGTGATTTGATTGAGTTCCAAGGCTTTGAATTCATTTTCTATGAGAGCATCCAGATTTGCCTTTCCAGTTATGAACACCCTGCCGAACTCTGTAAAATATATCCCTTTCCTACTTAACACCTCTTCTTGTATGTCTCATAGGCATTTAAAACTTGATATGTCCAAACTGGACTTCACTGATGCCTTCCCCATCTTAGTTAATGGCTCCATTTAAAAACCTTACAGTATCAATTGACTCCTTTTTTTTTAATTTATTTTTTTATATAGCAGGTTCTTATTAGTCATCAATTTTATACACATCAGTGTATACATCAATCCCAATCTCCCAATTCATCAGACCACCACCCCACCCCCTGCTTTCCCCTCTTGGTGCCCATACGTTTGTTCTCTACATCTGTGTCTCTATTTCTGCCTTGCAAGCCATTTCATCTGTTCCATTTTTCTAGATTCCACATATATGGATTAATATACAGTATTTGTTTTTCTCTTTCTGACTTACTTCACTCTGTATGACAGTCTCTAGGTCCATCCATGTCTCTACAAATGACCCAATTTTGTTCCTTTTTATGGCTGAGTAATATTCCATTGTATATATGTACCATATCTTCCTCCATTCATCTGTCGATGGGCATTTAGGTTGCTTCCATGACCTGGCTATTATAAATACTGCTGCAGTGAACATTGGGGTGCATGTGTCTCTTTGAATTATGGTTTTCTCTGGTATATGCCCAGTAGTGGGATTGCTGGGTCATATGGTAATTCTATTTTTTGTTTTTTAAGGAACCTCCATACTGTTCTCCATAGTGGCTGAATCAACTTACATTCCCACCAACAGTGCAAGAGGATTCCCTTTTCTCTACACCCTCTCCAGCATTAGTTGTAGATTTTCTGATGAGGCCCATTCTAACTGGTGTGAGGTGATACCTCATTGTAGTTTTCATTTGCATTTCTCTAATAATTAGTGATGTTGAGCAGCTTTTCATGTGCTTCTTGTCCATCTGTATGTCTTCTTTGGAGAAATGTCTATTTAGGTCTTCTGCCAATTTTTGGATTGGGTTTTTTTTTTTTTTTTTTTTTTAATATTGAGCTGCATGAGCTGTTTATATATTTTGGAGATTAATCCTTTGTTGATTCATTTGCAAATATTTTCTCCCATTCTGAGGGCTGTCTTTTGATCTTGTTTATAGTTTCCTTTGCAGTGAAAAAGCTTTTAAGTTTCATTTGGTCCCATTTGTTTATTTTTGTTTTTATTTCCATTACTTTAGGAGGTGGGTCACAAAAGATCTTGCTGTGATTTATGTCAAAGAGTGTTCTTCCTGTGTTTTCCTCTAAGAGTTTTATAGTGTCCAGTCTTACATTTAGGTCTTAATACCTTTTGAGTTTATTTTTGTGCATGGTATTAGGGAGTGTTCTAATTTCATTCTTTTACATGTAGCTGTCCAGTGTTCCCAGCACCATTTACTGAAGAGGCTGTCTTTTCTCCATTGTATATCCTTCCCTCCTTTGTCATAGATTAGTAGAGCATAGGTCCGTGGGTTTACCTCTGGGCTTTCTGTCCTGTTCCATTGATCTATATTTCTGTTTTTGTGCCAGTACCATATTGTCTTGATTACTGTAACTTTGTAGTATAGTCTGAAGTCAGGAAGTCTGACTGTTATCAGGGAGTCTGTTATTTTCCCTCAAGTTTGCTTTGGCTATTCGGGGTCTTTTGTGTCTCCATACAAATTTTAAGATTTTTTGTTCTAGTTCTGTA
Source organism: Grampus griseus (assembly GCF_964374135.1). NCBI lineage: Eukaryota > Metazoa > Chordata > Mammalia > Artiodactyla > Delphinidae > Grampus > Grampus griseus. The sequence goes on from NC_139002.1 coordinate 81,852,770, forward strand.
AAACATACCATTGGTAATTTGTTAGAGATTGCATTGAATCTGTAGATCTGTAGATTGCTTTGGGTAGTTTAGTCATTTTCTGTAGATCTGTAGATTGCTTTGGGTAGTTTAGTCATTTTCACAATATTGATTCTTCCAGTCCAAGAACATGGTATATCTCTCCATCTGTTTGTGTCATTTTTGATTTCTTTCATCAGTGTCTTAAAGTTTTCTGAATACAGGTCTTTTACCTCCTTAGGTAGGTTTATTTCTAGGTATTTTATTCTTTTTGTTGCAATGGTGAATGGGATTGTTTCCTTAATTTCTCTTTCTGATCTTTCGTTGTTAGTGTATAAGAATGCAAGAGATTTTTCTGTGCATGAATTTTGTATCCTGCAACTTAGCCAAATTCATTGCTTAGCTGTAGTAGTTTTTTGGTGGCATCTGTAGGATCATCTATGTATAGTATCATGTCATCTGCAAAGAGTGACAGTTTTACTTCTTCTTTTCCAATTTGGATTCCTTTTATTTCTTTTTCTTCTCTGATTGTTGTGGCTAGGACTTCCAATACTATGTTGAATAATAGTGGTGAGAGTGCACATCCTTGTCTTGTTCCTGATCTTAGAGGAAATGCTTTCAGTTTTTCACCATTGAGAATGATGTTTGCTGTGGGTTTGTCACATATGGCCTTTATCATGTTGAGGTAGTTTCCCTGTATGCCCACTTTCTGGAGAGTTTTTATCATAAATGGTGTTGAATTTTGTCAAAAACTTTTCCTGCATCTATTGAGATGATCATATTTTTTTATTCTTCAATTTGTTAATATGGTGTATCACATTGATAGATTTGCATATACTGAAGAATCCTTGCATCCCTGGGATAAATCCCACTTGATCATGGTGTATGATCCTTTTAATTTGTTGTTGGATTCTGTTTGCTAGTATTTTGTTGAGGATTTTTGCATCTATATTCATTAGTGATATTGGTCTGTAAGTTTCTTTTTTTGTAGTATCTTTGTCTGGCTTTGGTATCAGGGTGATGGTGGCCTCGTAGAGTGAGTTTGAGAGTGTTCCTTACTCTGCAATTGTTTTGGAAGAGTTTGAGGAGAATGGGAGTTAGCTCTTCTCTAAATATTTGATAGAATTCACCTGTGAAGCCATCTGGTCCTGAACATTTGTTTGTTGGAAGATTTTTAATTACAGTTTCAATTTCATTGCTTGTGATTTGTCTCTTCATAGTTTCTATTTCTTCCGGGTTCAGTCTTGGAAGGTTATACCTTTCTAAGAAATCAATTGACTCTTCTCTTTCTCTCATACTCCACATGTAATCCATCTGGATATATTTTGTTCTTGATATATTTCTTAGCACTTTCATTACGGCTACATTGATCCAATCCATCTCTCACTTGGATTGCTGCAGTGGCCTCCTTGGAGGTTTCCTTGCTCTGATCCTTGCTCCACTAGGGTCTTTTCCCAGTAGAGTAACCAGATTAAAGCCAGTCTTACAGTAACCTAAAATGCTATCCTAGCATTTAATTTACTTATTTAATTTTCTCATGATTTCTTTTTTTAAATTAATTAATTTTATTTATTTTTGGCTGCATTGGGTCTTTGTTGCTGCATGTGGGCTTTCTCTAGTTCTGGTGAGTGGAGGCTACTCTTCATTGCTGTGCACAGGCTTCTCATTGTGGTGGCTTATCTCATTGCATAGCACGGGCTCTAGGCACATGGGCTTCAGTAGTTGTGGCTCACGGGCTCTAGAGAGCAGGCTTAGTAGATGTCGCACATGGGCTTAGTTGCTCCACGGCATGTGGGATTTTCCCAGACCAGGATTCGAACCCGTGTCCCCTGCATTGGCAGGCGGATTCTTAACCACTGCGCCACCAGGGAAGCCCTATTTTCTGTTTTTCTCTCAAGAATGTATGATGCCCAAAGGCAGAAATCTGTGTCTGTTTTGTTCATGGATATGCCTAAGCACCAAAGGTAGTATATTCTTGGCACGAAATAGTTGCTTAGTTTTCATAAATTCACAAAACAGATATGCAACTCAATAAGCCATATACTATTATTGCTTCTACTTTTCAGATGTGAAGAACAAATAATAGCAAGGTGAAGTAACCCAAGGATACTTAATGGCAGTTGCAGAGCCAGGATTTCAGCCTAAGCACTGCTTCTGGAGTCTGAATTTTTAATCTCTAGACTGGGTATTGCAATAAACCATTATATTTTTTTCAGTTAGATTGTGGCTAATATTTTACTACCTTACCATTTTGAAATTAGGCATTACATCTGCCTTGCTTTGACCAGTGTAAAGCAGAAGTGGTGAAGGAATCTGTTGAACAATTTTCATCTTCCATTTTTCTCATGCCATGGTGCAGAGATACCAATACTTAGGGCCCTGAATATACACCATATGTAATAGATTGCCCTTCCAACTGACCAAGGACATGAAACATGTGTGAGAAACAAACCAAGCTTATTTAGAGGGATTACTTATCACCATAACATAACCAGTCCAGAATAATATAAGCATTTATAATTTTCTTCATATAGATTCACAGAATGATATTCCTAGGCAGTGGTTGTTTGTTTATGTGTGTGAAGTATATGTTATTTTGTGTGCTTTCAGGGTGGTATAATTTTGGCTTTAGAATGTTTGGTTGAAATATTTTTAAACATATTTCAGGTACTGTATTTCAAGTAAAGTAAGGCATCTGATATTTTTATACTGATCTAAACTGTAACTACTGTTCTTAAGATAAATTCAATCTAAGATGTTATACCTCAGTTCTCTTCCATTTCCATATATATAATTCTGCCACCTGCAAGTAATGCTAATTTTGTTTCATTTCCAATAGTAATATCTTATTTCTGTCTCATGCTTTATTACTTTCGAGAGAATGTCCAGATAATGTTAAAAAATAATGATGTCTTTGTCTTCCTCCTGATTTTAATGGGAATGACTATAGTGTTTCACTATAAGTATGTTGTTGGCATTTGGTTTAAAAATTTTTTTATCATGTCAAGGAAGTAACTTTCTATTCTGATGTTTCTACATGTTTCTTTTCTTTTTACCCAGATGTGGGTAAAATGCCTTTTTTTTTTTTACTTATTGAAATAACCACATGGTATTTACTTTAACCAGTAGGATTGATATTAATACATTAATACATATTAATACATATTACATTGATTCCCAAATGTAATGATGGTAGTTTTGAATTATTATCTTGCTAAATGACACTTCTCAGTAATTTTTTTCCCTGAAACCTTCCACCTTTAAGATGAGACTTATAGCCTCAGAAAAGAAGAATATGAATATTGCCTCTGGAAGGAGAAGATATTAAAGTAGCTTCTTCCAGACCTTAAGGGAAAATGAAAGCCCTTTCTGTTGGAAAGACGGGTTTCCAGGAAGAGCAATGTACATGGTAGTTTCTGGGGTGTTAGAGAGCACAGGCTGCTAAACATGAAATTCTTACTGTTCTATATGCACAGATGAAACTAGGCATGGGGAATAAAAATACTTCCTAATTTTTCCATATTTAATATGTTCTTAGAATTAAAAAAAACATTTTTACTACTAAATAAGGGCAGAAGTTTAAAGCTTCTGAATGGTGACTACTGAATACTTGCGGTCTAGGAGCTGGATATTTTTAGAGATTTTTGGCACATTATTTGGATGACAGATATGTTTAGTGAAGTAATCAGAAATCTTTGGTTGCAAGTAACAGAAATTCAGTTTAAAGTAATTTCTGAAAACATAATATTTATTGGCACTCTTATCCTGTTTGTGGTTTGATTTGGGGGGGCTAATAATTCTATAAATGATAATCTATAAATAGTATAGATTTTAGTAATAATCTATTAATATGTATAATATATTAATTTATATAATATATTTATAAATATAATGTATAATGTATTATAATAATATAATATATTCTATAAATAAATAAATCTAGTCCTAAGTGGAATCAAAGACTGCTCAATCTCTCTCACTCTCTTTCCATTATCTCGCATCTTTAATTCTCTCTACATGTTACCTTATGCCTTTCAGGTCTCTTGTTACCAAGAAAGGGAAGTCCTGGGTACTGGTAATTCCAATTAGAAGGTGGGGCAGGTAAGGCCCAGAATGATCTTCATTGGGTCATGTGCCTATTGCTGGCACCAATATTTTATCTTGGAGACAGGATGCTGTTGTTAGTGCAAGATGGGCCATATGTCGGCCCTTTGGCCGTGCGAGTGGGAGACTATGATTTTTAGCTCCCATGTGAAATACATGAGTGGGGACAGGGTGAAGCATTTCACTAAATGGGTATGTGGTTACCAGGAGAATGGAGAAAGAGCTCTTTGACTGCCCAAACTAGCAGATGTCTATTGCAACTGGGGAATCAGAAGTGATGACCAAAAATGTACTGATAATACAAAAAGACAAAGCTAGGATGCAGAGTAAATATAGGCTGAGTTAACCGTTCAAGAAAGAGGATGTAATCAATTGTCAGTTGACAACTGATAGGTGAAAAAGAGGAAGTAAAATATCAGTGAAGTGTTGATAGAGCAAATACAACTGGGATTTGCCAATTGAATGTCAATAATGCAAGAAGGGTTTAAGAAACTGAAGACAGTACAGCCTAGCGAACGCTTACGTTTTTGGTATTGGTAGATGTCAAATTACAAACTTATTAATTTGCTACTAATAGGAAACAAAATTTATGGTATGAGGAGGTCTGAGGATTTTCTGATTGAGACCAAAGGAAACATGGACTCTTAGGTGCTGATTGTAACTCTCTGCCTCCTGATCTGTGAGGAATCACAAACACTGCAGGCACAAGAAAAACATCCACTGAGTCATGGTCCATCTCTACTCATCTGCCTTCTACCTGAGAATGAATAACTGTTCTTAAACAGTCACACTGTCAAGAGACCATAAAAAAGAAGGTGGCTCTTAAAGGAATGGCTAAAAATTAAGTAGTGTTCCTATCAATAAAAAATTAAGCAGCATATTTGTTAAGTAGGGTATAAAATTACTGTTTCTATCACAAAAATTTATAGAGGTGAAAATAATAATCTATAAACAGTTGAAGATATTGTGGTTACATAGGAAAAGCTCAGATGAGATAAGATTTCAAATCAAGACAAAAGATGTATATATTAAATGATGTTTGTATCCATCCCCACATGCTCTCAACCTACCATTTCATTGTAGTCTTCACTGTGGAACCCAAATGTGCACAATTATAAGCTAAGAGCATCTCACCTCAGCTACTCACTTTCTGCTTCCAGTCTTCCAGTCTTCCATTCAGCCATTTTGATGCATTTGCCAACAAATATGAAGTAGTTATGGGTCAATCCTTGACCGTTGGGAAATGGAGTCCAGAGGATTCACACTTGCCTCTTCTGATCCTTAGGCAAATAGTTCTGAAGTGTGTTGTACGTGAATCCTCAGAGAATTCTAGCAGAATTGAACCCTAGTTACCCACAACAGGATCAGCTTGTAACTCACTCTTTGGATCAACTTCACCTGCTTTCTTCTCACACACCTTTTGGTTCCCTCCTCTTATTCTTTGGAATCACCCCTCAAAATAAACTACCCTATTTCTGCTTTTAAGGAAAACCTAAAATAAAACAACTGGATAAAGATGAAGCAAGTATGAATGTCACAAATGAATTCAGGGGGGTAAGAGCCAAAACAGATGAAGTTTGCATATTAAATGGAAAAAGTGATAAAAATGCTGGCTTTGTGAGTTATGATTTGGCCAGTGAAGTGATAATTCCACTGTTTTTCACATATGGTGTAATGTGAAGAGATTACATTTATGTAGTTTCAACTTTATTACGAGACACTCTACTACAGTGTATGGAGGCAAGTGACCAAGAGCAAACTAACTACTTAACTTCTACAAGCCTCAGTATTCTCATTCTATATAAAATATAAATAATGATAATATCAAATTCATTTGGTTGTTATAAGACCAAATGAAGTAACATCTATAAATCAGTGTTGTATTTTGAAAACACAAGGGCCAATTTCCCCTCCCTGGATAGAAGGAGAAGTGCCTTACATTTTATTCTGATGAATTAATACCCACTCTGAAAAGAGACGAGGATTCTTCTAACCAAAGTAAATCAATAACTATGTTAGTTATAAGAGGGTCACCCCACTGTTCAAGAATTTCTTAGGATACCCTTCTGCTGTTACTACAGCTGTTTTACTTCTACTTTATCAATACTATTACACATCATATATCATTATGATATTATTTGTATCTGTACTTTCAGCATTTGGCAAGTCCCTGAACTAAGTAGTCAGTAGATATTTGTTGAATGTGTAAATAAACAGTTTGCTAAATGTGAAGAGTGTGGCAATTCTAAAGAAAGAATTGACAACTATGATAGCATGGGAAATCTGCCAGCAGATGTGGCCTCCCTGGTAGCACCAGTTTACTATAGAGAAAACAAAGATTAATGTAGTCTGATATCATGACGTATGTCTACATATGTCTACGTATGTCTATATCACAGGAGGAGACAACAGGATATCTTAATATCTACTGGAAGGATCAAGCTTATTCAATTTCAATACATTAGAATGTTAAAGAAGAGATAAAACACCAAGTTACATTTAACTTACACAGCATGTTTCAAAAAGGTAAAGAATTTTAACTCTGACACTAAGACCACAATCTGGAATTCTAAAATGCTCTGAAATAAAATGGAATTCAGAATCTCACAAAATAGCACTTAGCCAAAAATACAACATACGTGGGTCTTTACCTGTAGTTGTTATCATATCACACAGAAAAAAAGGCAGTCTCTAGGGCAGAGCTGGGAAGGTTAAGCCACTGAGGCAGAACTAAATACTCCAAGGAACGCTGTTGGCTTTCAAGCCTCTGGACTGCATAGCCTGTTCTGTTTCCATTTATATACCCTTATTTTTAATTCTCTTCAATAAAACCCAATGTAAATGAGAATCTATTAATAGAGTCATGTAGCTGCTCATTTAAAGACCCAGATATTTCCTGTTAGAGTGGGAAGAATAACTTTCTATTAAGATCTCAATATCACAGATGCTTAATTTTGGAGAAATAATGATTAATTGAAGCACTGCACAGGACAGTAGACAGGCAGATGTCTCAACTGATCAAAGGCAGAACAGGAGGAAATGGTGACATGTGAACCTGGTGAACCTGATGTCAAACATTAATACAACTCTGGAGTGGATTATTAAGCCCAAGCATGATAAGCATTAAGAACAGAAGATGTCAACCTGGGTTCACTGGCAAAAGCGATGTCAAACTAGTCAGACTTTTAAAACGACTGTGTTCATAATGTGCCATAGGTTTACAGTGGTTAAATTTCATCAAAATATTTGATAAAATGACAAGACTTTGGAGCGGGAGAGTGTAGGGTAAGCTGAAGGCTGTCTGAGTGCACCATGTGACAATCTGATGAAAAAGTGTCTTTGGGTGAAGAAACAGCAATGGCAAAGGTCTTGAGTTGAGAAAATACTGATTATGTTCAAGGAACAAGGAAGCCAGGATGAATGGTGTGATATGAGCAAGGGAGAGAATAGTAGGAGATGTGGTCAGAAATGAGGGGACAGATCACATAGTAGTGTGATCACAGTAAGATGTCTGGTTTTTATTTGATTATGATAATAAGTTGTTGGAATGTTATAAGCAGGAGAATTACATGATATGATCTGATCTTTTCAAAATCACTCTAGCTATGGTGTAGAGAATTGATTATAGGGGCCAAGATTATAGGGGTCAATTTTACTATCTTATTATAGTAGAATCAGGAGGTAAGTTAGGAAGGTAATAGCAAGGTTCCAATTGAGCCCTGTGGTACTTTGGAATGGTGTCATAAAGGTGGAGGTAAGGGGTGGTTAGATTCAGGTTTATTTTGAAAATAAGATCAATGGACTTAACTCGTGATTCCATGTAGAGTCAAGAACAATGCCTGGAGGGGGACCTTCAGGATGGTGGAGGAGTAAGACATGGAGATCATCTTCCTTCCCACAAATACATCAAAAATACATCTACATCTCGAACAACTCCTACAGAACACCTACTGAACACTGACAGAAGACTTCAGACTTCCCAAAAGGCAAGAAACTCCCCATATACCTGGCCATGTGGCTGACAGGGCCTTGGTGCTCTGGCTGGGTGTGAGGCCTGAGCCTCTGAGGTGGGAGAGCCAAGTTTAGGACACTGAACCACCAGAGACCTCCTGGCCCCATGTAATATCAATTGGCGAGAGCTCTACCAGAAATCTCTGTTTCAAAGCTAAGACCCAGCTCCACTCAACAACCAGCAAGCTTCAGTGCTGGAAACCCCATGCCAAACAACTAGCAAGACAGGACCACAACCCGACCCATTAGCAGAGAGGCTGCCTAAAATCATTCTAAGTTCACAGGCACCACAAAACATACCACCAGACACAGCCCTGCTCACCAGAAACACAAGATCCAGCCTCATCCACCAGAACACATGAAACAGTACCTTCCACAAGGAAGCCTACACAACCCACTGAACCAACCTTATCCACTGGGGTCAGACACCAAAAACAACAGGAACTACAAACCTGCAGCCTGCGAAAAGGAGACCACAACCACAGTAAGTTAAGCAAAATGGGAAGACAGAGAAATACGCAGCAGGTGAAGGAACAAGGTAAAAACCCACCAGACCAAACAATGAAGAGGAAATAGGCAGTCCACCTGAAAAAGAATTCAGAGTAATGATAGTAAATGTGAATCAAAATCTTGGAAATAGAATGGAGAGAATACAAGAAATGTTAAAGAAGGACCTAGCAGAACTAAAGAACAAACAAACAATGATGAACAACACAAGAAATGAAATTAAAAATACTCTAGAAGGAATCAATAGCGGAATAACTGAGGCAGAAGAAAGAATAAGTGACCTGGAAGATAAAATAGTGGAAATAACTACAGCAGAGCAGAATAAAGAAAAAGGAATGAAAAGAATTGAGGATAGCCTCAGAGACCTCTGAGACAAAGTTAAACACACCAATATTAGAATTATATGGGTCCCAGAAGAAGAAGAGAAAAAGAAAGGGAATGCGAAAATATTTGAAGAGATTATAGTTGAAAACTTCCCTAATATGGGAAAGGAAATAGTCAAGACCAGGAAGTGCAGAGAGTCCCATAAAGGATAAATCCAAGGAGAAATGCACCAAGACACATATTAATCAAACTATCAAAAATTAAATACAAAGAAAAAATATTAAAAGCAGCAAGGGAAAAGCAACAAATAACATGTAAGGGAATCCCCGTAAGGTTAACAGCTGATCTTTCAGCAAAAGCTCTGCAAGCCAGAAGGGAGTAGCAGGACATATTTAAAGTGATGAAAGGGGAAAATCTACAACCAAGATTACTCTACTCAGCAAGGATCTCATTCAGATTTTATGGAGAAATTAAAACCTTTATAGACAAGCAAAAGCTAAGAGAATTCAGCACCACCAACTGAGCTTTACAACAAATACTAAAGGAACTTCTCTAGGCAGGAAACACAAGAGAAGGAAAAGACCTACAATAACAAACCCAAAACAATTAAGAAAATTTTAATAAGAACATACATATCAATAATTACCTTTAATATAAATGGATTAAATGTTCCAAGCAAAAGACATAGATTGGCTGAATGGATACAAAAACAAGACCCATATATAGGCTGTCTGCAAGAGACCCACTTCAGACGTAGGGTCACCTACAGACTGAAAGTGAGGGGATGGAGAAAGATATTTCATGCAAATGGAAATAAAAAAACCTGGAGTAGCAATTCTCATATCAGACAAAGTGACTTTAAAATAAAGACTACTAAAAGAGGCAAAGAAGGACACTACATAACAATCAAGGGACCAATCCTAGAAGAAGATATAACAATTGTAAATATGCACCCAACATAGGAACACCTCAATACATAAGGCAAATGCTAACGGCCATAAAAGGGAGAATCGACAGTAACACAATAATAGTAGGGGACTTTAACACCCCACTATCACCAATGGACAGATCATCCAAAATGAAAATAAATAAGGAAACACGAGCTTTAAATGACACATTAAACAAGATGAAATTAATTGATATTTATAGGACATTCCAACCCAAAACAACAGAATACTCTTTCTTCTCAAGTGCTCATGGAACATTCTCCAGGATAGATCATATCTTGGGTCACAAATCAAGCCTTGTTAAATTTAAGAAAATTGAACTCGTATCAGGTATCTTTTCTGACCACAACGCTATGAGACTAGATATCAATTATGGGGAAAAAATATGTAAAAAATACAAACACATGGAGGCAAAACATCACACTACTAAATAACAAAGAGATCACTGAAGAAATCAAAGAGGAAATCAAAAAATACCTAGAAACAAATGACAATGAGAACACAATGACCCAAAACCTATTAGATGCAGCAAAAGCAGTTCTAAGAGGGAAATTTATAGCAATACAATCCTACCTCAAGAAACAAGAATCATCTCAAATAAACAACTGAACCTTACACATAAAGCAACAAGAGAAAGAAGAACAAAAAAACCCCAAAGTTAACAGAAGGAAAGAAATAATAAAGATCAGATTAGAAATGAATGAAAAAGAAATGAAGAAAACAATAGCAAATATCAATAAAACTAAAAGCTGGTTCTTCAAAAAGATAAACAAAATTGATAAACCATTAACCAGACTCATTAAGAAAAACAAGGAGAAGACTCAAATCAACAGAATTAGAAATGAAAAAGGAGAAGTAACAACTGACACTGCAGAAATGCAGAGGATCATGAGGGATTACTACAAGCAACTCTATGCCAATAAAATGGACAACCTGGAAGAAATGGACAAATTCTCAGAAAAGCAAAACCTTCCAAGACTGAACCAGGAAGAAATAGGAAATATAAACAGACAAATCACAAGCACTGAAATTGAGATTGTGATTAAAAATCTTCCAACAGGGCTTCCCTGGTGGTGCAGTGGTTGGGAGTCCACCAGCCAATGCAGGGGACGTGGATTCTTGCCCCGGTCTGGGAGGGTCCCACGTGCCACGGAGCGGCTGGGCCCGTGGGCCATGGCCGCGGAGCCTGTGCTCTGCAGCGGGAGAGGCCACAGCAGTGAGAGGCCCGCATACCACAAAAAAAAAAAAAGAAAAATCTTCCAACAAACAAAAGCCCAGGACTAGATGGTTTCACAGGTGAATTCTATCAAACATTTAGAGAAGAGCTAACACCTATCCTTCTCAAACTCTTCCAAAGTATAGCAGAGGGAAGAATACTCCCAAACTCATTCTACAAGGCCACCATCACCCTGATACCAAACCCAGACAAAGATGTCACAAAAAAAACTACAGGCCAATATCACTGATGACCATAGATACAGAAATCCTCAACAAAATACGAACAAACAGAATCCAGCAGCACATTCAAAGGATCACACAGCATGGTCAAGTGGGGTTTATTCCAGGAATGCAAGGATTCTTCAATATACGAAATTCAATTAATGTGGTACACCATATTAACGAACTGAAGAATAAAAACCATATGATTATCTCAATAGATGCAGAAAAAGCTTTCGACAAAATTCAACATCATTTTTGATAAAAACTCTCCAGAAAGTAGACAAAGAGGAAACTTAGCTCAACATAATAAAGGCCATATATGACAAACCCACAGCCAACATCATCCTCAATGGTGAAACACTGAAACTATTTCCTCTAAGTTCAGGAACAAGACAAGGTTGCCCACTCTCACCACTGTTATTCAACATAGTTTTGGAAGTTTTAGCCACAGCAATCAGAGAAGAAGAAGAAATAAAAGGAATCCAAATCAGAAAAGAAGAAGTAAAACCATCACTGTTTGCTCTTGACTTGATTCTATACATAGGGAATCTTAAAGATACCATCAGAAAACTACTAGAGCTAATCAATGAATTTGGTAAAGTAGCAGCATACAAAATTAATGCACAGAAATCTCTTGCATTCCTATACACTAATGACGAAAAATCTGAAAGAGAAATTAAGGAAACACTCCCATTTACCACTGCGACAAAAAGAATAAAATACCTAGGAATAAAACTACCTAAGGAGACAAAAGACCTGTATGCAGAAGACTATAAGACACCGAGGAAAGAATTTAAAGATGATACAAACAGGTGGAGAGTTATGCCATGTCCTTGGATTGGAAGAATCAACACTGTGAAAATACTGTACTACCCAAAGCAATTTACATATTCAATGCAATCCCTATCAAACTACCAATGGCATTTTTCACAGAACCAGAACAAAAAATTTCACAATTTGTATGGAAACATAAAAGACCCTGAATAGCCAGAGCAATCTTGAGAAAGAAAACAGAACAGGAGGAATCAGGCTCCTGGACTTCAGACTGAACTACAAAGCTACAGTACTCAAGACAGTATGGTAGTGGCACAAAAACAGAAATATAGATCAATGGAACAGAATAGAAAGCCCAGAGATAAACCCATGCACATATTGTCACCTTATCTTTGATATAAAGGAGACAAGAATATACAATGGAGAAAAGACAGCCCCTTCAATAAGTGGTGCTGGGAAAACTGGACAGCTACATGTAAAAGTATGAAATTAGAACACTCCCTAACACCATATACAAAAATGAACTCAAAGTGGATTAAAGACCTAAATTTAAGACTGGACACTATAAAACTCTTAGAGTAAAACATAGGTAGAACACACTATGACATAAATCATAGCAAGATGCTTTTTGACCCACCACCTAGCGAAATGGAAATAAAAAGAAAAATAAACAAATGGGACCTAATGAAACTTAAAAGCTTTTGCACAGCAAAAGAAGCCATAAACAAGATGAAAAGACAACCCTCAGAATGGGAGAAAATATTTGCAAATGAAGCAACTGTCAAAGGATTAATCTCCAAAATATACAAACAGCTCATGCAGCTCAATATCAAAAAAACAACCCAATCCTAAAATGGGCAGAAGACCTAAATAGACATTTCTCCAAAGAAGTTATACAGATTGCCAACAAACACATGAAAGGATGCTCAACATCACTAATCATTAAATAAATTCAAATCAAAACCACAATGAGGTATCACCTCACACCTGTCAGAATGGCCATCATCAAAAAAATCTACAAACAATAAATGCTGGAGAGGGTGTGGAGTATAGGGAACCCTCTTGCATTGTTGGTGGGAATGTAAATTGATACAGCCCCTATAGAGAACAATATAGAGGTTCCTTAAAAAACTAAAAATAGAACTATCATATGACCCAGCAATCCCACTACTAGGCATATTCCCTGAGAAAACCATAATCCCAAAATAGTCATGTATCACAATATTCATTTCAGCACTATTTGGAATAGCCAGGACATCGAATCAACCTAAATGTCCATCTACAGATGAATGGGTAAAGAAGATGTGGCACATATATACAATGGAATATTTCTCAGCCATAAAAAGAAATGAAATTGAGTTATTTGTAGTGAGGTGGATGGACTAGAGTCTGTCATACAGAGTGAAGTAAGTTAGAAAGAGAAAAATACCATATGCTAACATATATATATGGAATCTAGAAAAAAAGAAAAATGGTTCTGACAAACCTAGTGGAAGGACAGGAATAAAGACAGAGACATAGAGAATGGACTTGATAACATGGGGAGGGTAAGGGTAAGCTGGGTTGAAGTGAGAGAGTGGCATGAACATATATACACTACCAAATGTAAAATAGATAGCTAGTGGGAAGCAGCCACATAGCACAGGGGGGAGGTCAGCTCAGTGCTTTGTGACCACCTAGACGGGAGGGATAGGTAGGGTGGGAGGGAGACGCCAAGAGTGAGGGGATATGGGGATATAGTTATATGTATAGTTGATTTACTTTGTTTTACAGCAGAAACTAACACAACATTGTAAAGCAATTATACTCCAATAAATATGTTAAAAAAAAAAGAGTAATTCCTGGCACATAGTTGGTCCCTGACAGATACCTTTTTAAAGAATTTGTGATGAGGTGAAAGAAAAGATAGGGCAAGCATGATTCTTACATGTAGACCTGAGGTGAACTAGAGAAAATTAAGAAGAAGCAAAGCTGGTCAAGAATCAGGAGTTTTTTTTTTAAAATGTGATAATTTAAGGATACCTGTTTTTTATATATCCAATTAAATTTCAAAGAGCAGCTTAATAAATAAGCCCATATATTTAACAATTATTTAGTGTTTAGTTGTATGAGATATTGGAAAATAAACTCTTCTCCTTGTTTTTGTCTTTACAAAATTTTTGTTTTCTGTTGGGTCTAGAGGAGAAGCCTAACCTGCTGGCGTCAGATCAGTAGAATTATTGATTGTTAAGAATCAGAGCTACAGATTTGAGCGGGCCTTGGGAAGTTCCAAAGGGTATATTGCTTTTTATAAAGGAAACATTTATTCTCTCAAAATTTGGAATGTTTAATTTGTTTAAACATTTGATCTGAAAGGCATGTTGTTTTAGTTTCCCGTTGCTGCTATATTTATCACAATATTAAGCATCTAAAAAAACTCAAATTTATTACCTTATAATTCTGTGTTATTTTACAATTCATGTTCCTTCAAATATGAACTGTAATATTTGGTAGACAAATTCTACATCTATCTTCTGGTTTGAAACATTTTAAATTTTATTTCTCTTCCACTACTTACATACTTTCTGTGACTGCTGCTTAGGACGTATTCATATCACAACATGACCTGTGACCCTGTACCGTCACACCACAACTTTGGATGATTCGGCACACTACATCGTAGAAGTATTTCTGGAAGTCATTCCTATAGTAGGAGGACCAGCAGTACCTAACTATGAACTTACGTGACTGAGACCCACATGAATAGGCTTCTGACCTCACTCCAGAACTGGGCTAAGAGCCTGGGCTAAAATCGGTGTCATCAGGGCTGCTGTTCTTTCTGGAGGCTCTAAAAGAGAGGACATTTTCAATCTCTAGAGGCTATTGGCACTCCTTGGCTCATGACCCCCTCCCATCTTAAAATCCAGCAATGGTGACCAACTCATTCTCAAAACATGTCCCTCTGATCCTGACTCTTCTGTTTCTGTCTTCCGTATTGGCCTCACCTAGATAGTCCAGGAATATCTCCCACTATTAATTCAGTTGATTAGCAAATTTAATTCCATATGCAACCTCAAAATCCCCCCTCTGCCATGTAACATAACATATTCACAGATTCCAGGGATTAGGATGTGGACATCTTTGAAGCACCACTACTATTCTGCTTATTACACATACCTGTAAAGTAAATGTCTTGGGTCAATATTCTGTAATAGAAGGAGGCCGATTTTAGGCACAGTCATTTCTTTCTCTATTGATTATTTCTGTGTATTTTATCACATTGGGGAAAAATATGTCAAGAAAACCGTAACAGGATTTGCAACATTTATGGACATTTCCATCAGAATATAGGTATTGATTACTGGGTGGAAGGTATGGCTCAAAATGACCCATAGAAATGCATATGTGTTTAGAACTTGCCTATCAGTGGCACCGCAAGCATCAGACTTATTAGAAATGGTCTTTTAATGGGAAACATGTTTTCCAATAAAATTTTTAAAATATCTGTCTGCACTTAGTGACTCCTCCTCCCATTCTCTTCCTCTAATTAGTATACAAACGACTTGATAACGCTTTTGATGGGCAAGATACATGATCCTTGCTTCTATTCCCACAGGCAGATAGAAAATTAAATATTTTCTATAGACTTCTGTCAGGCACTTCCAGACCACAATCACTACTTTAGTGAATGTCTCTGAAATTCTAACTAGCCAGGAAGTCTTGGCTTAGATAGATATACTTTGCTCAGGGAAGGCTTCCCTGTGACCCTCACCTTAAAATAACTCCCTCTGTGTATTTCTTCATAATCCTTTTCACTTTTTCTTCATACGTAGTACAGTTGTAAAGTATTAATTGTTTGAGTGATTATTTCCTTGATGTTTTTCGTCACTGAACGCAAAGACTGCCCCTATCTCATTGGCTACTCTGCTTTATCACTGGTGTTTCACTTGCGACCTTGACACTTGATGCTCAGCGATTGTTTGATGAGTAAATGAAATCAACAGACTTAACCTAGACACATTTCGCAACTGATTTATCTTGAAGTATTGATAGTAAAGTTAAGACTTCAAATGTAGCTATCCTGTAGGTACCCTATTCATTTTATTTTGAATTGCTTCCAGGGCATTTGATAATTTCCTTTAAAAAATGTTCAGGCTAAAAATTTCATGGTCCTGTGCATTACCGTGGGCCTAGACTAGCTATATGCCCACCTATTTTAAAATAAGTCTTAAATTATTGAGAAAAAAGACCTTGACCCTTTTGGCTCAACATCTGTATGGACCTTAAATTTAGTACATTCTTCTTATTAAAACATCTTAACTGTCATAACTTACCTCTAGACAACAGCAATCAGCATTTATTGAATGTTTACTGTAGGCCCGGCAGTATCCTAAGTGCTTTGCATTCCCATTTAATCATCACAACAATCCTGTGATATATGTATTATTCATTGACTTCATTTTACATACGAGGCAACTGAGAAACAGAGAAGTTAAGTACTTTCTCAAGGTTGTACAGCTGAGGCAGTTAGTCAGGATTCAGTTCGAGGCTGTTTTGCTCCAGGGTCCGTGCTTTAAACCAGTATAACTTATTGACTCTGCAAAAACTTCTAAAGCAATGGAAATATCTTTATTTCAGGTATTTCTTAAAGAATATACGCTAAGATGCACAACTACCAAATAGTTTTCCAAAGCTCAAAAATGGGAAATAATATCAAGGTGAGACTATTTGAAGAACAAATAGTCTGGACATTCATCTGGAGCAGTGATTCTCAACATACAGTCTCTAGACCAGCAGCATCAGTATCACAGGAGAATGTGTTGGAAATGCAAATCCTGTGCTAGTCAGATCTACTGAGTCAGAAACTATCCGGGGTGGGAGGGTACCCTGCAGTCTGGGTTTTAACCCAGCCCTCTGCATGATTCGAATGCATGCTGAAATCCAGGAACCTCTGCTCTCTTGCATGGGTGGGAAAACTATGGCCTTGGGCCGAATCTGGCATGCAAACATTTTTTTGCTGTCATCCCATTAGCTAAGAATTTTTACTTTTTAAAGATGAAAGAAATCAAATGAAGGATAATATTTTGTGACATGTTAAAATTATATGGAATTCACATTCAGTGTCCATAAGTAAAGGTTTGTTGGACTGCAGCCATGACCATGCATTTATGTAACATCTATGGCTGGTTTCACACTTAAGTAGCAGAGTTGAATAGTTGCAACAGAGACCGTATGACATGCAAAGACTGAATTATTTACCTCCTGTCTCTTTGCTGAAAAAGTTTGCTGACTGCCGATCTAATGGAATAGTGGTATTCAACCGAGCAAATGGGGCCATGGTGATTAAAATCACCTGCAAATCTCCATAAACCTACAGCTGTGGAGACCCAATGGAGAGCTACTGAATAAGAATCACCAAAGATGGAATTTAGGCATGTGTATTACAACAAAAACAAACCAAATTATGAGGTGAGTTTGAGATGCAGCCAGGATTGAAAACCCCTCTTCTAGATACACTATACTGTATTATGTCAGGTTTTCTTCACATCAATTCTAAAAGATAAATAATATTTATTCCCAAGTTACTGATGGAAAGACTGAGGTCCAGAGATGTTAGGAGCCTTGTTCAGTCACATAGGATTTGAGCCTTGTATTTGAACCCAGGCCTGAAAAAAAAATCACAAAACCAATGTTTTTTAACCCTCTCTTCTAAACTACTCTGTGTTTTCTTTTGTCTGAGGGTATCTTCCCTGGACCTCCCCCATTGCCTTTCTTTCTGTACTCTTTCACACTCTTTTGATGTCACTACTTTTCATGTGCCTGGTTCCCAGTTTTTTAAAGTTTTCTACTCTGTGTGTAAATTTTCTCCTGGCTCTAATTTTGTCTGTGATTTTAATTGTTTGGCGTTCAGCTCATTTCCATTTGCCTGCTATATCCCGTAGGTCCACCTTGACCTTGTCCCTTTGACAAGGTAAAATCCATTGCTCTGTCTAGCCTCTGAGAGCATATGAGCTGCCTTTCACAGGGCACTGGATTTCTACATCATGGGTCGTGCCCTCAGCTGATCTCTTAAACAGCATATTCTTGACATATTCTAATGTCAAGAGAGCTCTGTTTCTGTTCAAAGGGAAGGTTATTTACAATTTGGACCCCGATCAGAAGTAGGACCAATCCTGCTGCAGAGGTATAAAGCACCACTCACAAGGTCATGGGAGAATGATGCCTGTAGAGAAAGGACACAGGTCAGAGAGCAGCAGGGCACAACAGCCCTCATTAGTAGAGCAACACTTTACAGAGCCTACTGCTAGGAAGCAAAGACCCCCTGTACTCAAGACTCGTGGCAGAGATTTCTAGAGCTCTCTAGTATTTGAACTCTCCTTTTCTTGGGCACATGGCTAGACTCCTTCTTTGAGTGAAGTGTGGCCATAACATTGAGTTCTGTAAGGAGTGAGAGCAAAAGCAATGTGTTCAGCTTCCAGTCTTGACCTTTAAAAATCCCCGTGCCTGGTCCCCATGCTTTGCTCATCTGCCAAAAGGAGAAAAATCTGAGGGTCTAGAAGAGGGTAGAGACACAGCATGGTAGGAGCTTTGGTCTCAAAATATCTGCATGGAGTACACCCCAAACACACACACACACACACACACACACACACACACACACACACACAAATACACACACGCACGCACACACACTGACTACCTGCATTGGAATATGATGTGAGCAGGAAGTTTAATTGTGTTAAGCCAGTGAGATTTGGGGATTTATCTGTAATAGCACAGTGTTATTTACCTTAAATAATACAGTACTTAAAGTCAGTTCTGAGTAATCACATTAATCGAGGTGAAAATAGTATGAAAACAGGCATCAGAGCCTGAAACAAGGAAGTAACCAAGTGCAGGTGACTCAGACAGTGAGACAGTGCATTTCATGTACTAACCCATTTAATTGTCAAAGCACCCGTTTCGTGGATGAGGAAACTGAGGCATAGGGAAGTTAAGAAACTTGTTTCCAGTTACACAGTTTCAAGCGGCAGAGCTGAGATTCAAACCCCGGTCACTTTTCTCTAAAGTCTTTACTCTTGACTACTACAAATACAACATGCTATTTATACTTTTATAATCCGAAGATCATCCTGAGTTAAAGATTCCATACGCAACTATTAAGAGCCTTTTGCCTATGGTGAGAAAGATATTGTGCTCAGCAATTATAGGTCTGAGTTTTTTGAATACCTTGTAACAATGCTATTACCCCGCCCCGTATAGAGGAGAACACTGAAGTTTGACGGTTTAAGGTTCCAGAGCTGGTCTGAGCTGATATTCTTACCTAGATCTTCAGATTCCAGAGCCTGTGCTCTCATAAGCATGCTCTGCTGTCTTAAAGCTGTAGAAACAGCGCTTCTGAGCACTGTCTTCCTTCTGGCTGGGTGTCCATAGGATTGCTTTGTGAGTAGAATGACATAATGTATGGGAAAGTGCTCTGTAAACCAGGAAACACTGCACAAACATAAGGTCTGTTATTACTTAAGACAGAGAACAAACCAGGACAAGCCAATTGCATGTATTTCCTTGTTGTTCAGAGAGGGAGCTCACAGGAAGAGGCTGGCCTGGGGAATTCACTACCATCTGACTGTACGTTCTGCAGTTCATTCAGAGAACTGTGATTCGGCAGTTCCTTTCCTAAATTCTACTTCCCATTAATTGGGTGATACTCACTTAGAGGCAGTGCAGTAGGATCACCTCTGCCTCATGCACCCGTGCCTCATTGTCTCACTTAATGCCTTCTTAGTTCCGTTATTTATTTTCTTTAATATTACAGCAGGATGAGTCACCGTCCCTGCCGTTCCCAGTAGCACCCTCAAAGCCCCACAAAACAATAAGGTGATTTATGAGTCCATTTTCACCCAAATGCTGCAAAGCATTTGGAAGCTCATTTTCATGGCATTGGTCTCCAGATCAGGAACCCATTTCAGCTATCTGATCAGGGAAGGGGCTCTAGATCCTTTGACTGAGCCCCTGTACCGGAACCCTTCGGAAGCAGGGAGACACGGATGGCTGGATGGCTGGACAGGGCACAGCAGGTGGAGACGAGGGTCTGGGCACAAGCAGATGAAGTTTCCAAAAAAAGAGGTCACAAGCACAAACCTCAGGTTGTAAACTAATTCTTAGAGTGGGAACGCCATACATCTAAACCCGCGGTTCTCCACCAGAGAGCACTTTTGTCCCTTAAGCATCACTTGGCAAAGTCTGGAACCATTTTTACCTGTCACAGTGGGGCATGGGGAGGGGGCTTGAGGTGGTGCTACTTGTGTTTAGTAGGTAGAGGCCAGGGATGCTTTTAGGCATTCTGCAGTGCCCCAGGGCGTCCACCCCCAACCCCCAGCAAAGAATTAGCTGGGTCAATAGCAAGCATGCTGAGGTTAAGAAACCCTCTAAAACCAAGAGAAGGAGCCCAGTCCCATTCAGAATGAGAGTTTGAACTTTGGGGTCATGATGGAGGGATGGAGGGGTGGGTGTGATTGAGGTCTCTAAACCCTTGGCAACACCCACGTTTTCTTTTACCCAACGGTACGCATTTTGAAAGTTCAGTTCTGTCACTTTCTTTAACAAATATTTTTCCAGTTTTACTGAGGTAGAATTGACATAGAACCTTGTACAAATTTAAAGTGTACAACATAATAACCTTATATACATATAAATGAAGTTATTATGTTGTATACCTTAAACTTACATACTACATGTATATGTATATTTACCATAAGTTTAGTTAACATGCAACACCTCGCATAATTACAGATTATTTTCCTTGTGATGAGAACTTTTAAGATCTACTCTCTTAGCAACTTCAAGTATATAATACAATATTATTAACTATAGTCATCATGCTGTACGTTACATTCCCAGAAAGTACTTACTGTATAACTGGAAGTCTGTACTTTTCTGCCTGTCTTCACCAATTTTCCCAGCCCACCCCTAACCTCCCACATCTGACTTCCACCAGTCTGTTCTCTGTTCCTAGAGTTTGTTCTTTTTGGATTTCATATATAAGTTAGATCATATAGTATTTGTCTTTCTCTGTGTGCCTTGTTTTACTTAGCATAATGCCCTCAAGGTCCATCCATGTTGTTGCAAATAGCAGGATTTCCTTCCTTTTTATGGCTGAGTAGTATTCATGTATATATATATTTTGTTGTTGTTATCTGTTCATCCATTGATGGACACTTAGGTTGTTTCCATGTCTTGGCTATTTTAAATACAGGCATACCTCAGAGATATTGCAGGTTCAGTTCCAGACCACTGCAGCAAAACGAATATTGCAGTAATGCTAGTCATGAATCTTTTGTTTACATTATGCTCTAATCTATTAAGTATTCAATAGCATTATGTCTAAAAAATGTATATACCTTAATTAAAAATGCTTTATTGCTAAAAAAAATTCTAACCATCCTCTGAGCCTTCAGTGAATTATAATCTTTTTGCTGGTGGAGGGTTTGAAATATTACGAGCACTACCAAAATGTGACACAGAAATACAAAGTGAGAAAATGTTGGAAAAATGATGCCAATAGACTCGCTTGAAGCAGAGTTGCCACAAACCTTCAATTTGTAAAAAGTGCAAGTATCTGTAAAGTGCAATAAAACCAGGTACACCTGCAATGCTGCAATGAGCATGGGGTGCAGATACCTCTCCGGGATATATCTCTTTCTTAAAGAGGAAGTTTGTGAACTGAGGAAAGGGCAATGACTTTGATGCTGAACGGACCTAAATTCAAATGCAAGGGTGACCACTTGTTAGCTCTGAGACCTTAGAAAATGTTCTTAACCTCTCTGTGTTAAAATTTCAACACTTGCACAATGGAAATAGTAATAATTAGCTTGGAGAGCAGTGCTAACAATTAATAAATTGCTGAAGTTTCAGATTTTCTTCTCTGCTAGAATTGAAGTTCTTTGCTGTCAGAGCTGTAGTCTAATATCTGGGGCAGTGAGAGAGGAACAGTGTACCATTTTTGAGTGTCGACATGTGTCGATGACTTTATACCCATTATTTCACCTGATCAGTAGGACTTGAATTAGAATGGCTGCAGTGGTAAGAGGAGGGACACTGCATCACCTCCTCTGGAACAGAATCAATTGAGGTTTTCCCAGCAGGGTTCCTAATCATGCCTGTGCAATGAGGCTTAGTGTGTGTGTGTGTATGTGTGTGTGTGTGTGTGTGTGTGTGTGTGTGTGTGTGTGTGCGCAAAACAGATCTGACCCCTTAGCAAGATTATTCACAATTTCTCCCTTTGTATCTGTGACACCATCCTCCCCTTGCCATCCTTTCCTACTTCTTTGCCTGCTTTCTGGTCACCTCCTTGAAGAATTCATCTTTAAAAAAAAAAATTATATTGGAGTATAGTTGATTAACAATGTTGTTTTAGTTTCAGGTGTACAGCAAAGTGATTCAATTATACATACATATGTATCTATTCTTTTTCAAATTATTTTCCCATTTAGCTTATTACAGAGTATTGAGTAGAGTTCCCTGTGCTATACAGTAGGTCCTATTAGTGGGTTATCTATTTTAAATATAGCAGTGTGTACATGTCAATCCCAAACTCCCAATCTATCCCTCCCCCCTTGAAGAACTCATCTTAAATGACTCAGTCCTCAATCTTCTGTACCTCTGGTTCTTTCTTACTCATTCCTAATTAACACTCTTTCCATAAATGATTTCATATCCATCCAAGATTTCAACTGCCACTTAGAGGAACAAAAGCTCAAGAATTGTATTTCTAACTCAAATACGTATTTTAAGTCTTATTGAGCATCAGCTTTATAAAGAGAGGCAGTCTTGCGTAGTGGTTAACAAGTATATACTCGAAGGCATATCCAGAACTGTAGTAACATTTTGACTTTGGCACTTGCCATGTTAAATGGAACAAGTTAATCTCTACGAGCCTTCATTTTTAAAATAAAAAGATTAATACCTACATCACAGGACTTTTGTGATGATTAATATATGAAGGGTCTAGTAAAGTTTCTGATATTTAGTTAGAACACAAAATTCTTTACTCAACATGGGTATCTTAAAGGTAATTCTGTCCAAATGTAAATTGCTTTTTCTGTACTCTGATTCCCCCAGGGAGAAATCCTCCTCTCTTAACGTTTTTACCTCCAAGACCTATAAATTGTACCACAACTCTGTTTTGATTCTAGCCTTTCCTCTGAATTCTCATTGCTGTTGCCTTAGTTCAGGCCTTTATCATTTTTTTTACCTGATAACATTCAAACGTTTTATTCCACAAGATTCTTAGTCTGGCTCTAGCTTTTGCCTTTAGCCCTATCACTCTTCCACCTAGTGAACTCCAGCCTCAGTATTGCACTCACCTTCCATATGATCCCTTTTAGGAGACCTTCTCCATTGTCTCCAAAGAGAGCTAAGTGCCTCTTCCTCTGTGTTACCATACCACCATGCTCTCGTCTGTTTTAGTACTGTAGTTATTGTTGTCATTATTTACTGTGTTATAATTATTCGCTATGTGTCTGGCTAGATGTACTGAGTTTATACCAAGAATTTAATAAACATTTGTTTGCCAAATGAATGACCAATGAATGAATCAGTCTTCCAGTGTGAAAGTCAGCACCTATTGTTATCATAGCCCTTGGTATATAACTTTAGTATATTGTATCGCCCATCTTTTTCCACTATACAGGGCAAGCTAAGGTGTGGTATCATGATTTATTGATGTATGTATTTTGGAGGGAAA
Organism: Grampus griseus; assembly: GCF_964374135.1. Lineage (NCBI taxonomy): Eukaryota > Metazoa > Chordata > Mammalia > Artiodactyla > Delphinidae > Grampus > Grampus griseus. The sequence goes on from NC_139002.1 coordinate 81,876,599, forward strand.
AAGTAGAGGAATAAATCATACATACATACAAACATACGTACATACTGATTCCCAGTATACATGTAGCAAGAGCTGGACCTTGTTATTGGATTAAGTGAAATTACCTTTTGTTTATGTACCCAGCATACTCCAAGGAGCACTCACTGGCCAAATAAGTCTTCATAATTCAGTACCAGAGAGGTGCCTTCCTGATTTTATGAAATGAACTTTATAAAAGGGACTTCTATACATGGAAAAAGGCAAATGCCTCCAGAGACCAGACTTTCGGAGCTCTGGTTTCCTTGACCACAAAGGCTTGTCCAGCAAAGCGTGGTGTGGAAGGGTCCAGCTTTGGCAGCTAGAGCATTCTGGGTTCAAATCCTGAGACTTACTAACTTTGTGAACACAAGCAAGTCATTTAGTAGCTTCCAGTGGCCTCGTCTATAGACTAAGAATATTATACTCACCACATAAGATTTTGTGGGAATCAGTTTCAGGGTTTCTTGACATTGATATTATCAGGAGTTTAGGCTGGATAATTCTTTGTTGTGCAGGGTCACCCCATGCCTTGCAAGATGTCCAGCAACATTGCTGGCCTCTATCCATTAGATGCTAACAGGTGTGACAGCTAACAATGTCTCCAGACATTGCCAGATTTCCTCAGGAAAAGGCTGGGGGTGCGTGAGAAATTACACCTGATTGAAAACCGATTTATATATTATAATGTGTGTGGTATGACAAGAATAGAGTAGATGTTTCATGAATCTCCTTTTCCTTCCCTTCCTTAATGGGGCTAATGAAATTCCATATCAAGTACTCACATTACCTCAAAAAAATTTTTATGTCTACTAATGGCCACATCTCAGTGAATGTTTGATCTGAGATGTATGGTGTTTTTTTTCCAGCCCTTCCTGGCTCTTCACAACTGCTTTACTCGAGAAAACCTTAATTATCAGTGCAAAGTGATAATAGTCCGAATTTTCCAATGATGAAGCTTGGGCTCTAATAAGTGTTGTCTGTGAAGAAAGAAAAATAAAAATCCTTCTCTTAGTAGGAGAGAAAAGAGAAAGAAAAGGAAAAGAAACTACAATCCTGAGATAAATTGGAGGCTCTAGGTGTCATGGCAATGTGAGTTGAGGGATGATCGATTCTCCTAGATTCTGAGTGGCACATTCTGTGCACGGAGCGCTGGCTGACGTCAATCGGATTAAGTGGCCTCAGTGGGAGCACTGCATGCAAGATGAGTGAAACGCAGGCCCCAGGATTTGTCATTGCCTCAAACACAGCTTCCTACTTCCTAGTGAGAGGGAGGAGAGTCTGCGAATGAGGAACGAGAAGAGGAATGTTCCTGCTTAAGGAAAAGCTCTCCTGGTTTGTACGATTGCTGCAATACAAGTGAAGTCTGAAAACACTTACCTTTTTGTACATGCATTTGTTGAGTAATATCTCTAGCCAAGTGGCATTCTTTCCTTTTGGATAGGGCTATACAAATTCTCCTAGCTCTATTTTGAGAAATGGTGACAGACTTTCAAGACATTTTTCCCTTAAGGCATGAATTTAGAGAGAGCAGAGGCTCAGAGTTCACGAATAGATTTTGCCGATCCTCCGAAATTAATAATTTAAATGAAGTAATGTATTCAAAGGGCTTAGAATAGTGTCTGACATTATAATTCTGTATAATTGTTAACTAGTTTCACTATAATTACTGCTGTTGCTGCTACTGCTACTTTCACTTTTTGCCAAATACTATCCTTCAAGGGTCATCTAAGGAAAGATTTCCCTAAATCTCCAGGATAGATTAAGCTCCTGTCTTCTGTGATTCCACAGATATAAGGTATCCGTTCATAACGTACCCCATTCTATTAACATTGTCTGCTTACTGTTTTTCTTTTACTGAAATGAACTCTGGTTGCATGGTCTTATTTCATTTATTTTTTTTGAATCTTTAGCATTAGCAAATTGCTTGGTTCATGCATGTTTGTGTAATTCAGTTACTGAAAATACCCTCTCAGTGAACAATCGTCATGATTTTTCTAGATATTTCTAGAAATATTTCTATCTAGATATTTCTATCTAATATTTCTATCTAGATATTTCTAGATATTTCTAGAATATTTCTATCATGGAGAAAGCATTTCTGAATAACCAATCAAAGTGAGAAGAGCATTAGAAACTGTGTTTCCCCAAAGCATCATGGGCTTACTCTTAAGCAATGTGATTCATTTGAGTCCAGTGGAGACTCTTGTTCTCAGGACAGATGACCAGAGGTCCATGTATGGCCATGTGCAGTGAAGAATTACCCTTACTCAAAGAGAAGTTTAGCCTTTATCCTTGGCTACTAAGAGGTAATCTCTAGGTCCCTGGAACTTCTCTCTGACAGGAGAGTCTCTATTTGCCTGGGGGCTTTGGCCACCAGATAGTGTAATGATGTGACTTATGATGAGAGCTTTGAGACATACATTATCAGGAGAACTGGTGAGTATTACCCTGACAGTGTCCAAGAGGGGCTGGGTACCAGCAGTCAGCCATATGGATGGTATATAATTAAACCCCAATAGAAACTCTGGACATCAGAGGCTCAGGACAGCTTCCCTGGTTGGCAATTCTATGTGTGTGTATATTGTCATACTTTGTGGTCAGTAGAAAGTAACACTGTCTATGATTCCACAGGAAAAGGACAACCAGAAGCTCAGCATTTGGACCCCTCCAGGTCTACCCTATGAATCTCTTTGGCTAATTTTAACCTGTGTCATTTCCCTGTAATGAATCATGAGTGTAATAGCTTTCAGTGAGCTTGGAGAGTTCTCCTCGTGAATTATCAAACCTGAGGATGGTTTTGGGAACCACCCAAACTTGGTGTCAGAAGTGAAGGTGATCTAGCAGAGAATGTTCCCTCTAATTGTACTGTTGGCGAATACCATTGCATGTGGACCTGAGCGACCCCATTTTTGGTCAGTTGATGATATTCTCCTAAAGATCATTTCCCTGTGTCTAGGACTTTTGAGTCTACTGGAGACCTCAGCAGTAAATTTTCTTCCCCCCGTTACTGAGCAGAATTGAGTGATGATGGGGGGAAGATAGAATGAACACATTAATAGGGTATTAAAGACAGACTTTATATGAGTCATTTGCTCTTTTTTACTTAAACAGCTATAACCTTCGCACCATTTCTTTTTTTTTTTTTTTTTGTGGTACACGGGCCTCTCACTGTTGTAGCCTCTCCCGTTGCGGAGCACAGGCTCCAGACGCGCAGGCTCAGCGGCCATGGCTCACGGGCCCAACCACTCCGCGGCATGTGGGATCCTCCCGGACCGGGGCACGAACCCGTGTCCCCTGCATCGGCAGGTGGACTCTCAACCACTGCGCCACCCGGGAAGCCCACACACCATTTCTTAATATACACAAGGGTTATCCGTGGCTTGTGCTGTCCAAAGATGGCCACTTTTGCAAATCACTTGGGACTATACATACCTTAAGTGCATCGCTAGAGAATAGACATGATTTTCCAGAGCTGGATCCAGGATCTGATTAGGCAACTACACAGGATAGTTTGTCAACAGGAATAACTATTCCCATTCTTTTGAAGGCACAAGATTTTTTTGTTTTGTTTTGTTTTTTCCTATCACCCCTCCCGGATCTTCTTCCTTTTATCCAGGGACCAGTAACCAGACATATCCTTATAATAGAATAATAAGTTTATAAAGTCACAAATCAGAGAAGAACCTCAATTCTCAAATGCAGGTGTACAAATATATGACCTTCTTATTTATAACTTAACATATCTTCTATTTCAGGCCCTCACAATGTAAAGCTTGGAGGAATTTTAAATTACTCCTTCCTGAGATGTACCATGATTTCCAGGGGCATATGTATAGTTCCAGGGTTTTGTAGAAGATGAGAGAGAATATATTTCTTAGATATATCTAGATATAAAAATAATTGCTGAAATGTCCTTATCCATGGTCAGTTTAGTGGTGACTTTGTGGCTCTGCTTCTGTACCACTTTGGACCTTGAGACTTCTTTGTTCTGCTTCAGCTGACCAATTTCCTCTCTCAGATAATTACTACTTTCCAGGAAGCTACTGAGAAGTCAATGCTGTTCTTCTCATTCTCTCCCTCCCCTAACTCTAGAGCTGGAAGAGAATTTCTTCCCCCTGTTTTTAGCCTAAGTTCTCTCTTTTTCACACCAGTTTTCTAACTGTCTTAAGGACTTCACCTTTTGGAACACAAAAATTATTTTTGAGTTCTACCCTGTTACATCTGTCCTCTGAGTCAGCAAACAAAGAGCTAATTCCTTAAAATGGAGAAAAGGAAAGAAGGAAATTCAGATTGGGGAAAAGTTAAAAGAGATAATAGATTCTAAATCATCTCATTAAAACGTTGACTTCAATTCATAGTGTAAGATACACATTTAACATCATGACCAATTATCACTTGGGCGTACTACCACATGTATGTGGAAAAATACATTGGCATGGGACTTCCCCGGCGGTCCAGTGGTTAAGACTTCGCCTTCTGATGCAGGGGGTGTGGGTTCGATCCCCGGTCAGGGAGCTAAGATCCCACATGCCTCACGGCCAAAAAACCAAAACATAAAACAGAAGCAATATTGTAACAAATTCAATAAAGACTTAAAAAAAATACATTGGCATGACCGATTACCACATTTCTATATATATATACACACATACAGTGTCGTGTGCATATATACATACATATAAATACATGTATCTATGCATGTGTGTATGTATGTGTAAATATATGAAAGAAATACAAGTTTTTAAGAAAATGTTTACCTCTACTATATTGTATGTATTTCTTAAAAACTATTTTCCTCTATTCTATTGGTGATGGCCATCCACCAGACTGATCTTATGAGCACTGATGCATCGCAACTTAGTATTTGAAAAACACTAACTCAGTTATGTGGCAATTCTATTTGCACTGCTGAAATGGACTTTTGAGGGAAGTGGCTGAATTCTTTACAACTTTCAGGTCAGAGAGTCAGCGATCCATCAAACCGTGCAATTGGAAGGATTTTATTGCAGAGGATTATATTAAAGAAATTCCAACTCCTGTTAAGTCCTATGATTCTAAGTGCACAAGTTTGGAAAACTATAATTAACACCTTAATAATTGTTTTAAAATAAGTGATCCCAAGTCTATATCATTATTCTGGTACAGGTATTATTGTCCCTATTTTAATGACAAGAAAAGAAGGAAGGGAGGGAGGGAGGAAGGAAGGAAGGAAGGAGGGAAGGAGGGAAGGAAGGAAGGAAGGAAGGAAGGAGGGAAGGAAGGAAGGAGGAAGGAAGGAAGGAAGGAAGGAGGGAAGGAAGGAAGGAGGAAGGAAGGAAGGAAGAAAGGAAGGAAGGAAGGAAGGAAGGAAGGAAGGAAAGAAAAATTCTGGGAGATCTAACATCCTCAGTGTCACAAAGCTAGTAAATGCAGATGTGGATCCAAATCCGTAACATCAAATTGCTAGCCTCATTCACACTATACTATATACCACTTTGCCTTTTCAAATACTTTTAAGCTCAAACATATAAAATGCTTATTATGAGCCAGGCAACTTTATAACACCATTGCGTGCAGTGACTCATTTAATCCTTGCTGCAACCCTATAAGGTAAGTATTATTATTTTCCGCATTTTATAGAAAAGGAGACTAAGGAAAAATAGGTTAAGTTACTTGTCCGATATACAGTTTATTAAATATGGAGGCAAAATTCAAGCTGAGATGTCTGACTCAAGAGACTCTTCCGTGGAGACACTATAGGAAAGGCTGGTCCAAAATAATAAGAAATTGAGTGGCAACCTGTAACCATGAATATAAATTTTCTTATATTTTTAATTAATTATTTATATCACACCTCATTAAGATATAAAATTATCATATTGTAATATTATATAAACATATTATTTAAATGGAAATTTATAATATGTGATTTACATAATAATAGAATAATTTTAATGTCTTGTGGATGGAAATTTTAATAAAATCTATGTGGTTAAAAAGGTAAATTTTAAGTGAGGTAAATAAAAAGATACTTTTTTTTAATCAGAGAAGAGGGAAAATAATGGTGGGAGAAATAATGTGTAGTTATTACATGAGAATGATAAAAGGCCTTGTCCTTGTCCACTTGAGACAGAGAAATGATTTAGTGCAGATGCTCCTAGAAGGCTATGCAAAGAGGCGCAAACCACTTTTGATTATTCACAGGAGTGGTTTGGTAATATATACTTTGTAATCTAGCATGGAAAAATGTTCCAGTTCATAACAATATTTGATTAATGCTAAAGAGGATTTGCAGTTGTCCCTTGGTATTTGTGGGGCCATTGGTTCCGTGACCCCCATGGATACCAAAATCCGCAGATGCTCAAATCCCTTACAATAAAATGACTTAGCCTATAACCTATAACCAATGCACATCCTCATATTAAATCATCTCTAGATTACTTATTATACCTAATACAATGGAAGTGCTATGTAAAGAGTTGTAAATACAATGTACATGAAAGAAATAATTGCTTGTGAGAAGAAAATTCGAGTTTTGCTTTCTTGAACTTTCTGGAATTTTTCTTCTAATATTTTTGATCCCTGGTTGGTTGAATCTGTGGATGCAGAACTCTTGTATGTAGAGGGCTGACTGTATAAAACGGGCCCAAGGATTTTACAGTTCTATGGACTTATTAGGATTAAACTCACATATTTAAAATTTAAAAACCAATAAATGTTGGTAATATACATTAGAAAATAAGTAGAAGTGGAAATGGCATGAGTCTGATTGCTAGCAAGACCACGTTGGTTTAGTAGAACTGAGGTGAGAAACTGATCAAATTACTTAGATGACTTTGGGTGGAGAGTTGAATCTGTAGGACGTGGGTGCAATCTAGTACAGCAGGTCTTGAACCCTCTTTTTTTTTTTCTATTTTGCTCACCAAGTCACAGATTTCAATGCTCCTGTATAATTTGTAGATTCTGATGAAATAGCAGTTTTTCAAAGAAGTAAATTATAGCAATGATTTATAATCTAAACTGGGAAAAATTGAAAATAAAAGGCAGTTGTTAATAATTCCACTGTGACAATAAGCATAAAACAGGACTGTCCTAGGCAAACTGAGGTGTAAAGTCACAGGGAGAATGCTCAGCCGGTGTGGTTGCTAAAATGTAGAAGTTCTTTATCTATACCCATGAGAAAATGCCCAATGCTCCAAGTTCCCCAAGTATCTTAAAACTTCTGAACCATTTCAGTCTCTCCCCTAGGACTCACCAGGCCAACCAACCGATGATCCAGCAAATGAAGGGCTATGACTAAGACCTTTCATAGCACTACCACATCAGAGTCCTCATATCCATAGCTGGGTGACCATATTCCTGTTTTGTACCCTGTTATTATTATCAATAGTACTCCTTTTCAATCACAAAAATGCCCTAAGTTGGATGATAAATGTTATGACTACCCTATCCATTGGGCATTCTTTTTTCTTTTTCTTTCTGCTTTTATTTTTATTTATTTATTGGAGTATAATTGCTTTACAATGGTGTGTTAGTTGCTGCTTTATAACAAAGTGAATCAGCTATACCATATCTCCTCCCTCTTGCGTCTCCCTCCCACCCTCCCTATCCCACCCCTCTAGGTGGTCACAAAGCACTGAGCTGATCTCCCTGTGCTATGCGGCTGCTTCCCACTAGCTATCTGTTTTACATTTGGTAGTGTATATATGTCTATCCCACTCTCTCACTTCATCCCAGCTTACCCTCCCCCCTCCCCATGTCCTCAAGTCCATACTCTACGTCTGTGTCTTTATTTGCATTGGGCATTCTGAACAAATGCAGCAATCCTGGTTGGAGCAGGAAGACAGAATATAAACTTTTTCCCAGCTCCCAAATCTAGTTAAATAATGTAACAGGTACTCAAGTTCTGAAATATGGCATATAATAATAGCCTCCCAGTGTGGGTGGTATCCTATGGAGTGGGTCTTGCAGCTTTAGTACACAAAGTGATTTGCCTTGAAGCTGTGGACTCCTTTAAATGAAGATGAGTCAGGCAGTCCTTGGGGGCAAGAGAAGAGGATGTATATTATTGCACTGGAATTGATCCCATTTCCTGTGAATATTCTCTTCCCCGGAAATAGCATTTGGTCCCCAATAATTATTTTCAAACACTTTCTAAGTAGACACTGTATTGGCATATTGGCACTTAAAATTATGCTTCTCTTAAAACATAAAGATGTCCAAACTACCTATATATGCATATCTTGTCAGTACTACACAGAGTGATGTTCTTCCGGAAGCTGGAAGTGATCAGAAATGACTAAATTTGCTCATTCATAGCTTCATTCAACAATATTAAATATTTATGAACACCTATTTTATGCCAGGAACTGTCCAAAGTACTTAGAACACAACAGAGAACAAAACAAACAAAAAATTATTGGGGAGATTTGACACTTTTGAATAAGGTGGTCAAGGTAGTCCTTGTTATAAGGTGAAACCTGAGCAAAGACTTGAAGGAAGTAAGAGATTTAGCTTTACTGAATATTCTGGAGAAGAGAATTCCCAGAAGTGAGAGTAAGTAGTATAAAGGATCTGAGAGGTTTTGTTTAACTATTCGAAGACATGTGGAGGTGGGTGTGGCTTGAAGCAGAGAGAGCAGGAGATGGGGCCAGACAGCAAAGAAACAGGGCCCAGATAATGCAGTCATAAAGGCCATTGTAATTATTTTGACTTTAATCTGAGAGAAATGGGAAACCATTGGGTGGCTTTGTATATCTCTGTGACATTAGGTGACTTACATTTTATAAGGCATACTTTGGCTATTGTGGGTTGAAAATAGACAATACAGATGCTGTTAGGAGCCTATGGCAGAGAAATTTAGAAGTGAGATGGTGGTGAGTCAGAACAGGTAGTCAAAGTAGAGGTGGGAATATTCTCCCTGTATTTTACATGTACAGAAACAAGAGCTCCTGAGACATGAGAAGTATGGGAGAAAGTAAGAAGGGAGAAGTCAGTGAAAATTCTGATGCATTTGTTTATTTGTTTTACTGATCAATGTTGCCATCATTTGATATAAATAAGATGGTAGATAGATAGGATTGGGGGTGGAATATATAAATTGGCTAAATTTAAGGTACTTTTGGACATCAAATGAATATGTCACATTAACAATTCCAATTAAGAATGAGAGACAGGAATTAATATCTTATTTAGTTTTTATTATACACAAAAACTGTTTACCAGAACATATAAAATTATGGAAGGTGTCATCCCTGCCTCTTCTTAATCCTGTGAATCCTAAGCTATTGATTTCTTTCTCCTCTTCATACCCACATTCTTCAAAAGCACAGTTCATACTCACTTCCATTTCTTCACCACAGATCCTACTCCTCAACTAGCTGCAATCAAGCTTCTTTCTTTACCAGTTCCCTAAAATTAATCATCCTAAGTTAAAATGGAATATACATGTTTTTTTTAACATCTTTATTGGAGTATAATTTCTTTACAATGGTGCGTTAGTTTCTGCTGTATAACAAAGTGAATCAGCTATATATATACATATATCCTCATATCCCCTCCCTCTTGTGTCTCCCTCCCACCCTCCCTATCCCACCCTTCTAGGTGGTCACAAAGCACCAAGCTGCTCTCCCTGTGCAATGTAGCTGCTTCCCACTAGCTACCTGTTTTACATTTGGTACTGTATATATATCAATGCTACTCTGTCACTTCGTCCCAGCTAACCCTTCCCCATCCCCATGTCCTCAAGTCCATTCTCTACATCTGAGTCTTTTTTTTTTTTTTTACACCTTTATTGGAGTATAATTGCTTTACAATGGTGTGTTAGTTTCTGCTTTATAACAAAGTGAATCAGTTATACATATACATGTGTTCCCGTATCTCTTCCCTCTTGCGTCTCCCTCCCTCCCACCCTCCCTGTCCCACCCCTCCAGGTGGTCACAAAGCACTGAGCTGATCTCCCTGTGCTATGCGGCTGCTTCCCACTAGCTATCTACCTTATGTTGGGTAGTGTATATATGTCCATGCCTCTCTCTCGCTTTGTCACAGCTTACCCTTCCCCCTCCCCATATCCTCAAGTCCATTCTCTAGTAGGTCTGTGTCTTTATTCCTGTCTTACCCCTAGGTTCTTCATGACATTTTTTTTTTCTTAAATTCCATATATATGTGTTAGCATACGGCCCAGGAATACGTCTGAGTCTTTATTCCTGTCCTGCCCCTAGGTTTATCAGAACCATTTTTTTTTCGATTCCATATATATGTGTTAGCATACAGTACTTGTTTTTCTCTTTCTGACTTACTTCACTCTGTATGACAGTCTCTAGGCCCATCCACCTCACTACAGATAACTCAATTTCGTTTCTTTATATGGCTGAGTAATATTCTATTGTATATATGTGCCACATCTTCTCTATCCATTCATCTTTCGATGGACACTTAGGTTGCTTCCATGTACTGGCTATTGTAAATAGAGCTGCAATGAACATTGTGGTACATGACTCTTTTTGAATTATGGTTTTCTCAGGCTATATGCCCAGTAGTGGGATTGCTGGGTCGTATGGTTGTTCTGCTTTTAGTTTTTATAAGGAACCTCCATACTGTTCTCCATAGTGGCTGTATCAATTTACAGTCCCACCAACAGTGCAAGAGTGTTCCCTTTTCTCCACACCCTCTCCAGCATTTATTATTTGTAGATTTTTTGATGATGGCCATTCTGACCTGTGTGAGGTGATACCTCATTGTAGTTTTGATTTGCATTTCTCTAATGATTAGTGATGTTGAGCATCCTTTCATGTGTTTGTTGGCCATCTGTATATCTTCTTTGGAGAAATGTCTATTTAGATTTTCTGCCCAATTTTGGAATGGGTTGTTTGCTTTTTTGATATTGAGCTGCATGAGCTGCTTGTAAATTTTGGAGATTAATCCTTTGTCAGTTGCTTCATTTGCAAATATTTTCTCCCATTCTGAGGATTGTCTTTTCATCTTGTTTATGGTTTCCTTTGCTGTGCAAAAGCTTTTAAATTTCATTAGGTCCCATTTGTTTATTTTTGTTTTTATTTCCCTATCTCTAGGAGGTAGATGAAATAGGATCTTGCCGTGATTTATGTCAAAGAGAGTTCTTCCTGTGTTTTCCTCTAAGAGTTTTATAGTGTCCAGTCTTACATTTAGGTCTTTAATCCATTTTGAGGTTTTTTGGTGTATGGTGTTAGGAGGTGTTCTAATTTCTTTCTTTTACATGTAGCTGTCCAGTTTTCCCAGCACCACTTATTGAAGAGACTGCCTTTTCTCCATTGTGATCCTTGCCTCCTTTGTCATAGATTAGTTGACCATAGGTGTGTGGGTTTATCTCTGGACTTTCTATCCTGTTCCATTGATCTATATTTATGTTTTTGTGCCAGTACCGTATTGTCTTGATTACTGTAGCTTTGTAGTATAGTCTGAAGTCAGGGAGTCTGATTCCTCCAGCTCTGTTTTTTTTTTTTCCCTAAAGACTGCTTTGGCTATTCAGGGTCTTTTGTGTCTCCATACAAATTTTAAGATTTTTTGTTCTAGTTATGTAAAAAATGCCATTGGTAATTTGATAGGGATTGAATTGAATCTGTAGACTGCTTTGAGTAGTATAGTCATTTTCACAATATTGATTCTTCCAATCTGAGAACATGGTATATCTCTCCATCTGTTTGTATCATCTTTAATTTCTTTCATCAGTGTCTCATAGTTTTCTGCATACAGGTCTTTTTTCTCCCTAGGTAGGTTTATTCCTAGGTATTTTGTTCTTTTTGTTGCAATGGTAAATGGGAGTGTTTCCTTAATTTCTTTTTCAGATTTTTCATCATTAGCATATAGGAATGCAAGAGATTTCTGTGCATGAATTTTGTATCCTGCAACTTTACCAAATTCATTGATTAGCTCTAGTAGTTTTCTAGTGGCATCTTTAGGATTCTTTATGTATAGTGTCATGTCATTGTCAAACAGTGACAGCTTTAATTCTTCTTTTCCGGTTTGTATTCCTTTTATTTCTTTTTCTTCTCTGATTGCTGTGGCTAAAACTTCCAAAACTATCTTGAATAATAGTGATGAGAGTGGGCATCCTTGTTTTGTTCCTGATTTTACAGGAAATGGTTTCAGTTTTTCCCCATTGAGAATTATGTTGGCTGTGGGATTGTCATACATGGCCTTTATTACGTTGAGGTAAGTTTCTTTTATGACTACTTTCTGGAGAGTTTTTTTCATAAATCGGTGTTGAATTTTGCCAAAAGCTTTTTCTGCATCTATGAGATAATCATATGGTTTTTATCCTTCAGTTGTTAATATGGTGTATCACATTTATTGATTTGTGTATATTGAAGAATGCTTGCATTACTGGAATAAACACCACTTGATCATTGTGTATGATCCTTTTAATGTACTGTTGGATTCTGTTTGCTAGTATTTTGTTGAGAATTTTTACATCTATGTTCATCAGTGATATTGGTCTGTAGTTTTCGTTTTTTGTGACACCTTTGATTTTGGTATCAGGGTGATGGTGGCCTCATGGAATGAATTTGGGAGTGTTCCTCCCTCTGCTATATTTTGGAAGAGTTTGAGAAGGTTAAGTGTTAGCGCTTCTCTAAATTTTTGATAGAATTTGCCTGTGAAACCATCTGGTCCTGGGCTTTTGTTTGTTGGAAGACTTTTGATCACATTTTCAATGTCAGTGCTTGTGATTGGTCTGTTTATATTTTCTCTTTCTTCCTGGTTCAGTCTTGGAAGGTTTTGCTTTTCTGAGAATTTGTCCATTTCTTCCAGGTTGTCCATTTTATTGGCATATAGTTGCTTTTAGTAATCCCTCATGATTCTTGTATTTCTGCAGTGTCAGTTGTTACTCCTCCTTTTTCATTTCTGATTCTGTTGATTTGAGTCTTCTCCCTTTTTTTCTTGATGAGTCTGCTTAGTTGTTTATCAATTTTGTTTATCTTCTCAAAGAACCAGCTTTTATTTTTATTGATCTTTGTTATCTTTTCCTTCACTTCTTTTTCATTGATTTCTGATCTGATCGTTATGATTTCTTTCCTTCTACTAACTTTGGGGGGTTTTTTGTTCTGCTTTCTCTAATTGATTTGGGTGTAAGGTTAGGTTGTTTATTTGAGATTTTTCTTGTTTCTTGAGGTAGGATTGTATTGCTATAAATTTCCCTCTTAGAACTGCTTTTGCTGTGTCCCATAGGTTTTGGGTCATTGTGTTTTCATTGTCATTTGTTTCTAGGCATTTTTTGATTTCCTCTTTGATTTCTTCAGTGATCTCTTTGTTATTTAGTAGTGTGATGTTTAGCCTCCATGTGTTTGTATTTTTTACAGATTTTTTCCCATAATTAATACCTAGTCTCATAGCGTGGTCAGAAAAGATACTTGATACGAGTTCAATTTTCTTAAATTTAACAAGGCTTGATTTGTGCCCCAAGATATGATCTATCCTGGAGAATGTTCCATGAGCACTTGAGAAGAAAGTGTATTCTGTTGTTTTGGGATGGAATGTCCTATAATATCAATTAAGTCCATCTTGTTTAATGTGTCATTTAAAGCTTGTGTTTCCTTATTTATTTTCATTTTCGATAATCTGTCCATTGGTGAAAGTGAGACATTAAAGTCCCCTACTATTATTATGTTAATGTCAATTTCCCCTTTTATGACTGTTAGCATTTGCCTTATCTCTTGAGGTGCTCTTATGTTGGGTGGATAAATATTTACAATTGTTATATCTTCTTCATGGATTGATCCCTTGATCATTATGTAGTGTCCTTCTTTGTCTCTTGTAATAGTGTTTATTTTAAAGTCAGTTTTGTCTGATATGAGAATTGCTACTCCAGCTTTCTTTTGATTTGCATTTGCATGGAATATCTTTCTCCATCCCCTCACTTTCAGTCTGTAGGTGACCCTAGGTCTGAAGTGGGTCTCTTGTAGACAGCATATATATGGGTCTTGTTTTTGTATTCTTTCAGGCAGTCTATGTCTTTTGGTTGGAGCGTTTAATCCATTACATTTAAGGTAATTATGGTCCTATATAATTTATGGTCCTATTACCACTTTCTTAATTGTTTTGGGTTTGTTTTTGTAGGTATTTTCCTTCTCTTTTGTTTCCTGCCTAGAGAAGTTCCTTTAGCACTCGTTGTAAAGCTGGTTTGGTGGTGCTGAATTCTCTTAACTTTTGCTTGTCTGTAAAGATTTTAATTTCTCCATCAAATCTTCATGAGATGCTTGCTGGGTAGAGTAATCTTGATTGTAGGTTTTCCCTTTCATCACTTTAAATATGTCCTGCCACTCCCTTCTGGCTTACAGAGTTTCTGCTGAAAGATCAGCTGTTAACCTTATGGGGATTCCCTTGTATGTTATTTGTTGCTTTTCCCTTGCTGCTTTTAATATTTTTTCTTTGTATATACTTTTTGATAGTTTGATTAATATGTGTTTTGGTGTGTTTCTGATTGGATTTATCCTGTATAGGACTGTCTCTGCTTCCTGGACTTGATTGACTATTTCCTTTAGGGAAGTTTTCAACTATAATCTCTTCAAATATTTTCTCAGACCCTTTCTTTTTCTCTTCTTCTGGGACCCCTATAATTTGAATGTTGGTGCATTCAGTGTTGTGCCAGAGGTCTCTGAGACTGTCCTCTATTCTTTTCTTTTTATTCTGCTCTGTGGTAATTATTTCCACTATTTTATCTTCCAGGTCACTTATCCATTCTTCTGCTCCAGTTATTCTGCTATTCCTTCTAGAGAATTTTTAATTTCATTTCTTGTGTTGTTCATCACTCTTTGTTTGCTCTTTAGTTCTTCTATGTCCTTGTGAAATGTTTCTTGTATTTTCTCCATTCTATTTCCAAGATTTTAGATCATCTTTACTGTCATTATTCTGAATTCTTTTTCAGGTAGACTGCCTATTTCCTCTGCATTTGTTTGGTCTGGTGGGTTTTTAACTTGCTCCTTCATCTGCTGTGTGTTTCTCCGTCTTCTCATTTTGCTTAACTTACTATTTTGGGGGTTTCTTTTTCGTAGGCTGCAGGTTCATCGTTCCCATTGTTTTTGCTGTCTGCCCCAGTGGGTAAGGTTGGGTCACTGACTTGTGTAGGCTCCCTGCTGGAGGGGACTGGTACCTTTGTTCTGGTGGGTGCAGCTGGATCTTGTCTTTCTGGTGGGCAGGGCTGTGTCCGGTGGTGTGTTTTGGGATGTCTTTGAACTTAGTATGATTTTAGGCAGCCTCTCTTCTAATGGGTGGGTTTTTTCTCCTGTCTTGCTAGTTGTTTGGCATGGGGCATCCAGCACTGGAGCTTGCTGGCCATTGGGTGCAGCTGGGTCTTAGCATTGAGATGGAGATCTCTGGGAGAGCTCTCACTGATTGATATTGCATGGGGCTGGTAGGTCTCTGTTGGTCCAATGTCTTGAACTCGGCTCTCCCACCTCAGAGGCTCAGGCCTGTCATCATGCCAGAGCACCAAGACCCTGTCAGCCACATGGCTCAGAAGAAAAGGGAGAATAAAAAGAAAGAAAAAAAATAAAATAAAATAATTAAAATTTTAAAAATAATTAAAAAGATTAAAAATTATTAAAAGAAGAGAGGAACCAAACCAATAAACAAATCCACCAATGGTAACAAGCACTAAAATCTATACCAAGGTAAACATAAAAATCAGAAACAAGTCAGCTGCACACAGCAAACCCCAGCCTACAGTTGCTCCCAAAGTCCACCACCTCAGTTTTGGGTTGATTCATTGTCTATTCAGGTATTCCACAGATGCAGGGTACATCAAGTTGATTGTGGGGATTTAATCCGCTGCTCCTGAGGCTGCACCAAGAAATTTCCCTTTCTCTTCTTTTTTCGCACAGCTTCTGGGGTTCAGCTGTGCTTTTGACCCCACCTTTGCGTGGAGGTTGCCCTTAGGCTTCTGTTCCCGCCCAGACAGGATGCGGTTAAAGCAGCGACTGATTAGGGGGCTCTTGCTCACCCATGCCAGTGGGAGGGATGAGCGCGGTAGTTAGAATTGGAATGCAGGGCAAGCGTGCCACGGCAGAGGCCTGCATGATGTTGCAACAGCCTGAAGCGTGCCTTGTGTTCTCCTGGGGAAGTTGTCCCTGGACCTCAGGACCCTGGCAGTGGTGGGCTGCACAGGCTCCTGGGGCAGAGGGGGGCATGTGGATAGTGACCTGTGCTCGCACACAGTATTCTTGGTGGCTGTAACAGCCGCGTTTGCATTTCATGCCTGTCTGTGGTGTCCAAGCTGAGTGCTGCGGCTTGCACCCGTCTCTGGAGCTTGTTTAGGTGGTGCTCTGCCTTCTTTTGGGAAGTCTGAGGTCTTCTGCCAGCCTTCAGTAGGTGTTCTGTAGGAGTTGTTCCACATGTAGATGTATTTTTGATGTATTTGTGGGGAGGAAGGTGATCTCCATGTCTTACTCCTCCGCTGTCTTGAAGGTACTCCCGGAATATTCATGTTGTCACTCTGAAAGTTCTTAGATTTTTTTTTTTGTGGTACGCGGGCCTCTCACTGTTGTGGCCTCTCCCGTTGCGGAGCACAGGCTCCAGACGCGCAGGCTCAGCGGCCATGGCTCACGGGCCCAGCTGCTCCGCAGCATATAGGATTCTCCTGGACCGGGGCACGAACCCATGTCCCCTGCATTGGCAGGTGGACTCTCAACCACTGCGCCACCAGGGAAGCCCCTTAGATTTTTTTTTATATCTTTATTGGTGTATAATTGCTTTACAATGTTGTGTTAGTTTCTGCTATACAACAAAGTGAATCAGCTATATGTATACATATATCCCCATATCCCCTCCCTCTTAAGCCAGCCTCCCACCCTCTCTATCCCACCCCTCTAGGTCGTCACAAAGCATCAATCTGATCTCCCTGTGCTATGCAGCAGCTTCCTTCTAGCCATCCGTTTTACATATGGTAGTGTATATATGTCAGTGCTACTCTCTCACTTCATCCCAGCTTCCTCTCCCGGCCCCGAGTCCTCAAGTGCATTCTCTACGTCTGTGTCTTTATTCCTGCCCTGCCGGGTTCTTAGTTCTTATATTACTTGACCCCCTGTGACATGGAACAGTGTTGAACACTTTCTCCTTCTTGAAATTGTCTTTCCTTGATTTATGAGATAGCTCTCCCTGTGTTTCTTCCCTATCTCACTATTATTTTTCATTTTTTCTAAATGTGTTGTTTCTTCTGTTCATGCTTGAAATGCTATGTTATCTCAAGTTCCATTGTTAGCCTTCAAATTGTCTAAGTCAACATCTTCTCTCTGAGAAGTCTCCTTTTCTTCCAGAGCTTCAACAATCACCAGATATGCTGATGACACTAAACTCTATCTCTAGTACAGGCCTTTCTCTTTAGCTGGGGACTCATTCAGGCAGCTGTTTGCTGAGTATCTCCAATGGTGTATCCCACAGGTAGCTCAAAGTCAACGTGATCTCTACTTTCATTCCTGTTGGACACACACAGAAACACACACAAACACATAGACACATGAGTTTCCCTTCTCAGTTAAGGACATTTCCTTCCTAAGCAGTCCCTCAAGCCAGAAATCTTAAAGTTGTCCTAACCCCTTTCTTCACCTACATAATGAATTCTACCAATTTTAAGTTTTTAATATATTCCAAATCTCTCTCCTTTTTTCCATTCTCATCTCCAGATTTCCCGACTCTTTTCTTAAGCCAGCCTCACATGCATACCCACCAGATATTTCTGGAATTGTTACTTAAAAAGATGGTACTATATGCTAGCGAGCTCAGATGATAATGTTAATATTAAACTGTGTTGACTTGCTTTCTCTATGAACTTCTTTTAAATTCATGACTTTACCAGCTTTGACCATTAGACGTGAGGCTTCTGTTGTCCAAGAGGAATGGATCAGAGCAGAACCAAAGATCTAAACCCTTCATTTTCAGTGTTCAAAAGCAGAAGTCCTGCTATAAAGAGGTGCAATTTTTGTAAGAATACTTCATGAGGGTTTTTTTTTTTTTTTACTCTTTTTAGAAGTGATAAATCCTCTCTGAGCTGGAAGAGTAAGAGAGATTTAGAGAAGAGAGCAAAGAGTATGATTGTTATGTTGTCTATAATTTATTTGAAAATACTTCTGGAAGAATAAGTTTTCAACCTTTTTTTTTATTACTTCAACCCATAGTTTGAAGTACATTATACACTGAAATTTAGTATGTACACACCACACACACACACACACACAAACACACATGCAAGTGTCAATACACACATACACATATAACTGATATAAACATATTAAGGGAAGTATTTACCCTTCCTTTTCATGTCCCTGTATTTTGACATTTTTTCTATTACATATCATTTTGTAAAACTGTTGCTCTTGATACATAAAATTGTTTTCGTTACTTATTAATGATCACTGAGAACCCCAGTTTGGAAAACACTGATAGGGTGACCTAGATACATGTGTAGGTAAGTTCATTTTAACCTACAATCAGATGGCAGTTAGTTAGCATTTAAATCACCCTAATCATAAATCTACATTCCAGGGTTAGCACCAAAAAATCCTGATCAGGGTTTCTTGTTTCCCCAAGACTTCATAGCAAGTACTTCAAAAGCTTTCTAAAAATGCACTAACAAATTGGCTGAGGGATGTAAGAAACAACTTCTGGGTTGAAAGTAAATATTCTAAATATGAAATGTATACAAATACTGTATAGGCATGTCTGCTCTTGCATGAATGGAATTTGAAAAATTATAAAAACCTGATAGGCCCAGCAGCCAAATTTGGAATTGTACATTTGGTCTAAAAATTTATACTGCCTGGGTTTTTACCCCTTGTCCTCTCCAGAGCAAAGTTACCCTGTGTGATCTACCTATGGTCATATCTGATCCTGCCATAGAATCATTTCTGCATTTGCCTCATAATAAACCTTTCATTCAAGGTTTGTTGAGGGCTTAACAGGGCAAAAAGCAGAAAGTATTAAGCATGCAGGACAGGTTGTATGACTGCTTTTGGACCTGTGCTAAGAAATGTTCATACCTGTGGCAGATATCGTACTAGACTTGTTCACATTATAAGAAAACACTTGGTAGTGGGGAAGGGCAAGGAACAGGAGATTTTCTATCTCTAAATATCAGAGCAACCTGATATTACCAAAAGAAAACAACATAAAAATTGTGAATGGTCAACTTAGCCTATGGCGGTTTTGCAATATAGTTATTAGTGGGTGTTTGAGAATTGCTACAACTTGCTCATTTTTGCAACTCAAGTGTCCTCCAGGTAGATAGGGGCCAATAAATACTCCAGATGAGTGGAAGTTGAAAATAAGAGACCTGTTTTCCACTTCCTTTCTGGAGCCCTAAAAGGTGATAACTTCACAGAATTTCCAGGATCATCATCACATAAAATGACGGGCAGCCTGGATGCTAGGCAGAGAAGACTTGAAGCCATACCAAGCTTCCTGAGATCTCAGACCCCATGGGAGAGCAACCAAATTGCCAATCAAACTGAAAGCGTTAAAGTGGTTAGCTAAAGTGGTCTCAAGGTCAGGTTAGGGAACTCAAGGTCAGAATTTCTGGAGCACAACATCAGATCTTCTTCAGCACTTCCTAGGTGTGCATAAATAAGTTGCTTAATGCTCTCTGCAGCATGGTTTCCTGACCTATATGAGGAGAAGGATGTATACCTTTCAGTATTGCCGTGAATATTCATTGGATAGTATTATGTAGAGGGCATTTGCACATAGTTTATAATTATACATATGTGAAGTCCAATTTGCATTGATGTCAGAAGAATAACCACTTTTGTCTTTTCTAAGAGATACACTGAAGGCTCAGTTATGAATTGAAGAAAAGAGAATTAATCTTTATTGAATGTCTCTATGCCACATACTAAGGTAGACACTTCATAAATATATATCTTTAATCAGCTCAATACCCCTGATCAATGGATACACTTCTTACAGCCAGTTTATAGATGAGAAAAGTAAGACACTAAGCAATTTACCCATTCACAGAGCGTAGACTTGGTTAGGTTTATATTGAAATTGAAGTTTGACTTTTCAGACAGAGAAAGACAAATATTGTAAGATCTCACTTATATGTGAAATCTGAAAAAAACAAACTCATAGAAACAGAGATCAGATTAGTGGTTTCCAGAGGCGTGGGAGTGGGGACATTGGGTGGAGGTGGTCAAAAGGCACAAACTTCCAGTTATAAGACAAGTAAGTTTTGGGGGACATAATGTACAGCATGGTGACTACAGTTAATAATACTGTATTGTATATTTGAAAGTTGCTAAGATAGTAGATCTTAAAAGTTTTCATCACGAGGAAAAGTACATTTGTAACTATGTGAGGTGGTGGCTGTTAACACTATGGTAATAATTTTGCAATATAATACATTTATCAAATCTTTATATCATATACCTTGAACTTATACAATGTATGCATTAATTATATCTCAAAAAATTGGAAAATATATATAAAAACAAAATTAAACAAAAAATGTCTGACTTTAAGAGCCGTCCTCCATGCTCCCTCTTGATGTTACCACTTTAGACTAAGCTGGATACTATGTGAGAAAAAAGTAATAAACCTCCTGAAGAAAGAGAACAAGCCGTGCACATTATTTTTAATAGCATTCTGGTATGTACAAGAAATAATTTATATTATCATTTTTCCAAGGGAAGTTTAACAAAGATTTCAGAAATATCAGGTAAAGAAAAAAAACTATTTTAAATAAATTATATAAATATCTTTGTGGGATAAAGAAGCGTTTTTCAATTTTTACCTTTCTTTAAAAATAACCTGCTAGCATTACAAACCATCAGTATTTTTTCTTTCAATTAATGCTCAACCAATAGAAATCATACTGCTCATGTTTCTTTTAATAAATATTAGAGGATACTAAATAAGTTAGAAATATAAAGCTTTGTGGTTCCTGATTGTTATATTGTTTTTCAGAGTTAGAAGTAGATTAATCTCTTTGGGAACTTAGTAGCCTTTTATGGATACCACACTGCATTGCAAAACTGATTTTTCCTTTTTGGCTTATATGTAATGATTTAACGAAAGAAAACTTATGAGTGGCTACATCTAATCTTAGGTTATTTATGTCTCACAAGATGTCCCTATTAAACTATCATATTCCACCATCTAGGGAAGCCAGACCCTGGTCATAATTGCCCTTTGAATAAGATAACGTTGTGGGAAGTACACACGAAACACATATGCCACTTGGTGTAGGGCCTATTGCTTAGTTAGTGCTCAATAAGCGTTCTTAGTGCTGTCATAGTAGTAGTTGTTATTTCTGTTATCATTATTTTATTATTGTTAAACTAGGGAGAATAATTCAGTGGTACTATATCCATAAGAATTATGTTTCGTAGCTGTAGGTATCAAATTGGCACGTTGATGATGGTGGTGATAACAATAGCAGTCCATTATTTATAATGTAATATACATGTTTATATTTAGATATACCTTATGTAATCCTTACTGTGATTCTATAAGAAGCTTCTTTTATTTATTTATTTATTTAATTTTTGGCTCTGTTGCGTCTTTGTTGCTGCGTGCAGTCTTTCTCTAGTTGCGGCGAGCAGGGGCTACTCGTCGTTGCATTGCAGGAACTTCTCATTTCAGTGGTTTCTCTTGTTTTGGGGCATGGGCTCTAGGCTCATAGTCTTCAGTAGTTGTGGCACACAGACTCAGTAGTTGTGGCTCATGGGCTCTAGAGTGCAGGCTCAGTAGTTGTGGCACAGAGGCTTAGTTGCTCTCCGGCATGTGGGATCTTCCTGGACCAGGGCTCGAACCCATGTCCCCTGCATTGGCAGGCAGATTCTTAACCACTGCACCATCAGGGAAGTCCCAAGATGCTTCTTTATTAACACCATTTGGCATATGAAGGAATTGAGGCTCACAGAAATCGGTATATGCCCAAGCTTATATAGCCATTAAAAGTCTGTTTCTGATTCTCTTCAAGGTCCGTTTATTTTCCATTTCTCATGCTGCCTCTCTTATGCCAAACTCCTTTCAAATCCTTGGGATATTAGTCACTGGCTCATGAGGCTTTGAACTCAGCAGTTTGACCAAAAAGATATTTCTATCACCATCACAAGAAGGGCTTTACCATTGCCCAGCCATGCTTAAGGAACCATTTAATTCCATCTGAGTGTAGTCTCCACCTGTATTCCCTCTTCTTCTATTTTCTAGAAAAAATGTTGGAGAATTGGTATTATTTCTTCATAAATATTTGGTAGAATTTACCAAAGAAACCAACCAGGTCTGGTGCTTTCTTCTTTGAAAACTTACTCGTTTTTGATTCATTTTCTTTAGTAGATATCAGCCTACTTATAGTATCAGTTTCTCCTTGTGTAAGTTTGGTAACTTGTGTCTTTCAAAGAATCGGCCCATTTCATCTAGTTTATCAAATTTGTGGAATTGTTTGCAGTATTCCTTTATTATCCTTTTGATGTCCATGGGACCAATAGTAATGATCCCTCTTTCATTTCATTATTGGTGATTTATATCTTTATTTTTTTCTTGGTCAACCCGGCTAGAGGATTATCAATTATATTGATCTTTGCAAAAGAACCTGTTTTTAGTTTCATTGATATTTTTTCCCCTATTTTTAATTTGTTTTGAATTTCTGCTTTATTTTTATTGATTTATTTTCTAATTTTTATTATCACTTTTCCCTTCTTGTTTTAAGCTTAAATTGCTCTATTTCACTAGTCCTAAAATGTAAACTTAGATTATTGATTTTTAGATCTTTCTTCTTTTCTAATATATGCATTTAATTATATAAATTTCCTTCTAAGCACTACTTTCACAGCATCCCACAGATTTTGATAGTTGCATTTTTATTTTGTTTTAATTTAAAATATTTAAAAATTTGTGTTCCTCTTCCACTTGGGCCAGAGGGTTATTTAAAAGTTTGTTGCTTAATTTCCAAATATTTTGGTATTTTTCAGCTATCTTTCTGTTATTAATTTCTGGTTTAATTGCACATTTTCTGAGAATGTGCTTTGCATGATTTCTGTCATTTTAAAGTATGGGGATTTTTTGGTCCAGAATGAGATCTATATTGGTGAATATTACGTATGAGCTTGAGAAGAATGTGTATGCTGCTGTTATTAAAAGGAATATTCTGTAAATGTCAATTAGGTCAAGTTGACTGATAGTGCTGTTCACGTCAGCTGGGTTTTTACTGACTTTCTGATAGCTTGATCTATCATTTGCTTAAAGAGGAATGCTGAAGACTCAAACTCAATCGTGGATTTGTATCTTCTTCCTTTCAGTTCTACCAGTTTTGGGGTCAGTCACATGTTATGCCACTCTGTTGTTTGGGGCATACATGTTAAAGATTGTTATACCTCCTTGGAAATTTTTCCCTTTTATAATTCTCCTCTTTACACCTTATAAATTCCTTTGTTTTGATATTTGCTTTCTTTGGAATTAATTACTACCCTGGCTTTCTTAAGATCTTTAGATTAGTGTTAATATGGTATATCTTTTTCAGCCTCTTTATATGTACCTATTTGATTATTTATATTTAAAATGGGTCTCTTGTGAACAATGTATAGTTGGGTCTTTTGTTTTTGCTTTTGTTTTATCCAATCTGACAGTCTGCCTTTTAATATGTGTATTTAGACCATACACATTTAAAGTGATTATTAGTTTAGCTGGATTACTATCTACCATGTTTGTAACTATTTTCTACTTGCAGCATTTGTTCTTTGTTTTTCTTTTTTCTCCATTTTTGTCTTCTCTGGTTATAATTGAACATTTTATATGATTCCAATTTATCTCCCCTCTTAGTATGTTAATTATACTTCTTTATAAATGTTTTAAACCTTGCGTTAAAAATTTTGATATACATTTTTACCAGACTATATCCACCTTCAGTGACACTATTGCTACACTATCCTTGTGTATAGTATATATCTTACAATATCATATTATAGTATTTCCAAATCCTCCCTTATAACATCACTGTTGTTAATTTTACTTATCCCTATGCTATAATCACACAACGCATTGTTACTATTATTATTTTGAACACTTATTGTTTAGATCAATTAAGAAAAGGAAAAATAATATTTGCTTTTACCTTATATTATTCCTTATTTAATGCTCTTCCTTTCTTTATGTAGATCTACGTTTTGCCCCTATATTATATTCCTTCTCCCAAAAGAACTTCTTTTAACATTTCTTGTAGAGTAAGTTGTTTTTGTTTGTCTGAGAAAATCTTTATTTCTCCTGTACTTTTGAGGGATAATTTTTGCTGGATATAGAATTCTACACACCACTATATATAACAACAAGGATTTACTGTATAGCACAGGGAACTATATTCAATATCTTATAATAACCAATAATGGAAAAGAATCTGAAGCTGTACACCTGAAACTAACACAATATTGTAAATCAACTATAGTTAAATAAAAAAATTGTAACAATGTATGGTGATGGATGTTAATTAGACTTACTGTGGTGACCATTTTGTAATATATATAAATATTGAATCATATGTTGTACACTTGAAACTAATATGTTATATGTCAATTATACCTCAATTAAAAAGGAGTAAAGGACAAATTAAAACAAAATTTTTAAATAGGATTCTAGATTGTTTTTTCTTTCAAAACTTAAATATTTCCTCCACTCTCTTATTGTTAGCCTGGTTTCTCATGAAAGGATTACTTTAATTCTTATCTTTTTTCTTTTATAGATAAGGTATTCTTTTTTAACTATTCTTAAGATTTTTTTTTTCTCTATCTTTGGTTTTCTGCAGTTTGAATACAACATATCTAAGGATCTTTTTGTTGTTGTATAACCCTACTTGCTGTCCTCTGAGCTTCCTGGGTTTGTGACTTTGTGTCTGTTATTAACTTCTTGAAAGTTCTTAGCCATTATTTTTTCAAATACTTCTTCTCGTCCATTTTTCTTTAATTTATTCTTTTGCTGTTATTGTTAATGGTGATGATGATGTTAGAGTGAGAGAAATTATTTTTTTAATTTCTATGGCTCAGATGGAATGAGGAACATTCACTTTGTTCTCTTGAGGTATGGGAAGCCGGTTTCCATATAAGATGTTTGACTACTCTAAGCCCATTTATGATGGAGGATCTACATGCAGGTGTTACTGTCAACACTCCCAGTATCATAGCCAGCAGCAACTTCCAGTCATCTGAATGATGCATCTAAGATAGGAATTAGCAAATCACAGACCATGGGCCAAATCAACCTCTGCCTATTTTTAAAGTTATTTTATTCAAATAAATAAACATATGAATTTAGTTACATGACATTTATGACTACTTTTGTACTAAAATGGCAGAACTGAGTAATTTTGGCAGAGACCACGTAGTCCATGAAACCTAAAATATTTACTAGTTATCCCTTTGGAGAAAAGATTTGCTAACTCCTGATGTAGGACCTTAAGCCTACTTGAGCCTTCAGATGACTGCAGCCCCAGTTGCCATCTGAATAAAAATGCATGAGACACTCTATGCATGAATCAACCTGATGAGCCTTTCCCAGATTCCTGATCCACAAAATCATAAATAAAATAAAATTGTTGTTTTATGCAATTAAGTTCTGGGGTAATTAGTTGTATGGCAATAGAAACAAGAACAACTGGCATCTGGTTTCTGACTGTCAAGAAGCTCAGCATCGTATTCAAGGTCTAGACTGAAACTAAATCAACCCCAGAATCTTCTGTGGGGGACTATTTGCTGGAACCACTTCTTTTTTTAATCAAATACTATAAGTCGGAGTTTGATCGAGAAAATAGATCCACATCAGTTATGTTAACAGCAAGAATCCTATGTAAGGAGTTGGTTAAATGGACATGAAAGGACTGGCAAGTCAAGAGGAGAACTCTGAAATAACACAGAGATACTAACTGCCAGAAGCAACTACCATTCTTAGGGAAGGGGGAACAAATGGAGGAGATTGTGATGATTAGAAGCTTGAAGCTTTACAGGACAGGATCTGCAGAGCTTGCCTACTGACCTCAGAAGTATAGGTGCTGTCTAACTGATTCTGGTACTCAGGAGCAAGGAGAATAGAGACCCTGTGGAACTGAGACCCACACCTCGGAGCATGGCCCAAATTGAGTTGGTGCCTCTGGAGCTCCAAGAAGGGGCCATGCAGAGCTGAAACTCAAAATGAAAGGCAGGCACTGGGTAGCTGGTGCTACATCTCAGAGAGAGCTCTATGAAATTTATTCTGGGAATATGAAGGAAAAAATTGAAACTTGTGAGACAGGCTGGGACCTGGGACTTGGGACCCTTTGCTGCAGTGCTTGCACATGGACAAATGTCTCCTCAAGCAACAAAATGCAAAGAAACTATAAGGAAATAAAAATAACTGCATGCATTCACAGTTGGAATAAATTATGGACAAAAAGACCAAAAACCCAACTGCCACTTCTGAAGAGCTGGGAGCAAAAGCAGGGTACAGTGCATGCCCCCTGCACACAACACCACCAAAGGGGTAGACAAACTACCTAAGCCACCCCTCCGGCCCAACCCCTGGACACATCCATACCCTCACCCCAGCTGAGGAACCAGCTGAGGAACCAGCTGAGGGAGCGAGCAAGGGAACATGTTAGTTGTTCTCGCCTCCCCCTGCTGCAGCAGGGACCCCAGTAGAGCCTTGCTTGGATTTCTTGTCTGGCCTCTTATCAATTTCTATAAATTAAGGAGGCCAAGTACCCTGGTCAGTAACACTTGAAGTAGTAGGTCCTGCTAGTATGAAGGAAAACTTGCCATGGAGATGCAGAAAGGAAAAGAAATCAAAAGAGGAAGGAACAAGTCCCTTCATCTTTGTAGTCTCCCTTTAGCACCATTTATAGGCAGAACCTAGTAGGGAACAACCTGGTA
Source organism: Grampus griseus (assembly GCF_964374135.1). Classification (NCBI taxonomy): domain Eukaryota; kingdom Metazoa; phylum Chordata; class Mammalia; order Artiodactyla; family Delphinidae; genus Grampus; species Grampus griseus. Next base: position 81,903,451 of record NC_139002.1, read on the forward strand.
AAACACACATGCTTCACCAAGAACCCTGTATAGGAGGGTGGTTTGGAACTCAGATCCTGTAGCTTAATAACTCTTAGACCCTTATTATGGAGATTCCAGCTCCTTTTCCACTCAAAGTATCCCCCTAGAAAGTTTTGTAAATATACAGGTAACATATTTTCTGAGCTACTGTGTGACATCCACCGTATTTCTTCCTCTCTTGTTCTAGCCCTTTTCAGACATTTGAACTTGAAAATAAGAGACAGTGGCTTCCCAAATGTTTCTGCTACTGGATCTGTTTCCTGGCACTAGTATTACTTCTTACTAAAAGCTCCCGTGGCATTTCAAGTGTGCTAATACTATTCAGCTGTGCTAGAGATAATTCCCATCCACTCTACCCTCATCATTTACCCCCACTAGAATAATAACTTTGTATCATTTAGGTCTCAGATTCAAGCCCAGGAAACTAGTTTTGCTAACTTAGGCAAAGAGGAATGTGTTAGAAGGACATGGAAAGCCCAGTAACTGGGACATCACTTGGATCTGGGTAGTTGGAAATGATAGTCACTTCAGATCACTAATGGGGAAATGAGTCAATTTATAATACTTATAAATACTTTCCAGTCTTTGTGTCACACAAATCAAGATCCAGATTTCAGGCGGAGAGAATCTGATTGACTTATCTTGTTCAGGTGCCCACATTTTGGCCATGGAGAACAGTACACCTTGAATGACAGCTAAGCTAAGATAATATGCAATGGAGGAGGGGCAGTTCCCTTAAGTAAAATCAGGATATTCCTTTCAGAAGTAAGGGGAATAGATTCTTACCTGATAGAGGTAGCTTACCCTCTCCTGTCACCATTTGTCGTGATTACCCAAAGGGATAAAAATGTGTGCATCTCATGGTTGTAAATCACTTCTCATATCCTTTTATATGTCCTTTTGCCTAGGACTCAGTCCCTTGTCTCATACAGATATGGCGTGCTCAGTCTGATATCACCCATACTCACACCTTCTGCACTCCTACAACGCAAGTCCCATCTCTTCTAATCATCCACCCCAAGTTCTGTCTTCACCCCATTTAAAACAGGAATAATATTTTACTATAGAAATTTGCCTCTCTTTTGATTACTGTTTGTGAATTTAAAAGACCAACAATGTAGTCAAGGACTTACTTTAAACATGCTTTCAAAAGCATCCTAGAAAATAACACAGAATTTTCACTTGCGTTGAGACAGCCGCTCAAGTTTCAGCATTCTTTTAGATGAGCTCTATGGATTTTGCTAACATGCAAGAAAAGAAAAAAAGAAGTGCTGGTGAGTCAAGGATACCTGAATGGATGATGAAAATGTATTTCAAATGTTAGAGTCATTAGTTATTTCATAAGCTAACAAGAATGCTACAGGCTCTGTGGCTTTGACATTACATTACCCCACTGATTGCCATAGTAGATTTTCCCTAATCTGACTGACAAGACAGGCATGCGTTTCCTCCTTCACTTTTCCTAGGGTTCATCCTAAAGCCATATGATCATTTGATGGTATCTAAATTTATAACTGAATAAATGTTTTCCTTTCTGAAAACTTAATAACCAAGTCACATATGTGTCTTTGATTAAGGAAGAAACTACCATCCATCACATTTTAATCTGTATGTACATATTAAGTGTCTATAATATGTCAGGTTCTGTGATGGACACTAGGAAACAAATGATGCCTAAGACAGGTGTACTCTCCACCCTTTTAGAGCTTAGAGATAGGGGAAGGAAAATATGTTTGACGATTTTAGTCTGCTGGATCCTAGGATTGCCATATTCACCAAATAAAAATACAGGAATTCAATTTCAGTTTCAAATAAAATATATTTTTTTAGTATAAGTATGTTCTTTGCAATATGTATGATATCTTATAGTTTCAAAATTGCTATTTATTGGAAATTCAAATTTTACTGTGCATTCTCTGATTCTCTTGCAACTCTAATGGCCAGTAAGATAAAAGAAGTATATTTGGAGGTATGTATTTGTTTTTCTAACAAGGATTGACTCCTAGATCAATTAATGGTAGTAACAATTATATTAAATAACAATATTAACAATTAATATAACAATAATGAGTCAATCTGAAGAAAAGATATGTAGTACATCTCCATGGGACTTTTTCTGTAGGTTTATATTGCAATGAATAACTCAATATCATTATGCAAAAGGATTATTTTTGTATTTGGAGAAAAATCCCATTTCCTGAAAAGGACAGTATTCTGCTTCCGGGATTCCATGAGGCACATGTAGTGTTGTCACCTGTGAACGTTGCTGGAACTAATCATAAGACCACTGCTCCCAGCAGAAGTGCAGACTATGAGGTGACTTTTGGGAGTACCACATCAACCCAGGATTTTCAATCAATATAGAAAATCCTGAATGTGAGACATTAAAAACTGGGTTATAAATTATAAAAAATGCAGTCTAGTGGAAAAATTAAGGTCAAGAGGAAACTTGGGTGACAATTCCAGTTCTTTTACTAAAAGTGCCTGTCCATTATAAGTCTATGCAGTGTCTGTTGCTGTGTCTTGCATATAGTAGGCTGATGAAAACTGTTGACTCAATTTGGGTATCTCTGTCTTTCCACGTCTATTTCTTCATCTATTAAGTGACCAAAGTATATTAAGATTTACAGCTGTGACCTCCCAGTAACTAGATTGTAGTTACTGGTCTATGGGAACTGCCTCATTTTATTTGAATATCTTTAATAATGATTATATCTGGCATTTCTTTAGTGCTTGATAAGTGTGTTTCCAAGCTAAATCTCTACCTGCATATATTATTTTAATCTTTACAACAACTTGAAGAGATAGAAGCTTTATTATCTCCATTGTACAGATTAAATAACTGAGGCTCAGAGTATTTATTTTTCCAAGTTCAGTGGCTAATAAATGATGGATATGAGATAAAAACCAAGGCAGTCTGATTCCAGAGCATGTACTTTTGATCACTAATGAATTCAGTGCCCAAATGATAATAGCTACCGGTTTTTGAGTGCATTAAGTACTTTATATGCATTATCTTATTTAATCCTCACAGGAACCTTATGAGCACACTAGCTTAAGGAGATCAAGTAACTTGGTCCAGGGTCATGAAGTAAGGAAGTAGCAGAGTCAGGATTCAATCCTAAAGCTTTCTAATTCCTAAATCATGTTCATAATGACTACGAAATGCTGACTATTTCATTATATACAGGAGGAAGCTGTAGCTTCTAGAAATTAAGAAGCTGACCTAAATTTGCACAGCTAGTTAGTAACAGGAATAGGACTAATAAATACACTGTCTGTTGATTCCTGGTCCAATGAACTTTTGATTATTCCTTTGCCTGCTTTCTCATTTCATTGCTCGTAGCTGATGTTAATTAGTTACAAAATTTAGAGATACTCTTTCTCCAAATCACACTCTGCTGATCAAGCTTAGGAATGCTGACTTCCTCATAAAATCATAATTTCTATCGTAGTCCTCTATCCAGCAGACGATGATATCTAGCACCTCTACCTGACCTTGTCAGTTCATAAATTATAGGCTGATAAATTTCTTAAAAGGTCATGTGTTTTTTTAAATTATAAAATGTATACATAGTCAAAAATTACAGTTTCAAATAAATCATCTCATCTGTTAGCTGTAATAAAACTTGGGTTTGTGGCAACATTCGATAGAGATACCAGACATCTTTAAATTACATTTATACTTATGATTTTGTCATTGGTAAATTTACTTAAGTGAGGATTTCATAAAGTATGTTCCGCATAATGTTAGTTATTCTGCTAAAAAAGGGGTTCAGGACCAAATGCATTTGGAAAATACAGCATAATATAGCTATCTATACATTTATAGTTTTAAGGTAATTCCTATCAAAATCACAGGAAGGTTTTGTGTTGATGTAGATGAGATTATTCTAAAATTTATATGGAAAGCCACAGGACCTAAGATAACTAAAACAATTTTGAAATAGAAGAGTAAAGTAGGAGGAATCATTCTAGCTTATAGCTGTAGTGGTCAAGACAGAATGGTATTGGCAGAAGAATAGACACATAAGTCAATGAAACAGAATACAGAAGCCAGAAACAGATCTACGCAAATATGCTCAACTAATTCTTTTGTTTTTGTTTTTTCGTAAATAGCAGATTTATTGAGATATAATTTTTTACTGTAAAATTTACCCCTTTAAATTGAAAAATATCTGTGTTTTTTAGAATATTAACATAATTGTGTGACCATCATCACTATCTATTTAATTTTATTATTATTTTTAAAATATTTATTTATTTATTTGGCTGTGCCGGGTCCTGGTTGCGGCTTGCAGGATCTTCTTTGCGGCATACAGGTTCTTAGTTGCGGCATGAGGGATCTAGTTCCCTGACCAGGGATTGAACCTGGTCCCCTGCACTGGGAGCGTGGAGTCTTAACCCCTGGACCAGCAGAGAAGTCCCATCACTATCTATTTTAGAACAAGCGATTTCATCACCCCCAAAAGAAACTCAATATCCATTGGCAGTAACTCCCTATTTCCTCTTCTCCTCAACCCCTGAAAACAAACTATTTTCTGTTTCTGTAGATGTGCTTATTCTGGACATTTCATACAAATGAAATCAATCTGGTATTCTGTGACTGGCTTCTTTCACTTAGCATAGTGTTTTCAAGGTTTATCCATCTTACAGCATGTATCAGAACCTTATTCCGTTTTATTGCCAAATAATATACCATTGAGTGAATATACCATATACCACATTTTATTTACCCATTCATCATTTGGGATTGTTTCCACTTTTTGGTATTCTGGTTTTCATGCACCAGCTAGCTTTTTTTTTTTTTTTCCCACAAAGGTGCTAAAGCAATTCAGTTGAGGAAGGATAGACTTTTCAACACATGATGCTAATGCTGGCTGGAACAATTGGACATCCATAAGCAAAAAGTGAACCATAACCTGAACCTTACATTCTATGTAAAAATTAACTCCCAGTGGATCAGGGACTTAATCATAAATGTAAAACTAAAAATATTTAGGGAAAAAACCTTTTAAAAAACTTTCAGAAAAAAATAGGAGAGACTCTTTGGGAGCTTAAGCTAGACAGAGTGCTTAGACTTGACAGAAAAATATGATCAATAAAAGGAAAAATCGATAAATAGGACCTTATCAAAATTTAAAATATTTACTCTGTTAAAGGACCTGTTAAGAGAATGAAAGCTACAGACAAGTATAAAATATTTGCAAACTACATATCTGAGAGTAACTGTGCCTAAGAAAATATAAATAACACTCAAAACCCAACAGTAAAAAGAAAACAATCCAATTAGATAAAGGGTAAAATACATTAAGGCATTTCACTAAAGAGGCTATACAGATGGCAAATAATCACATGAAAAGATGTTCAACATCATGAGCTAGTAGAAAATTGTAAATTACACTACAATGAGATATCACTATAAACCTATAAAATGGCAAAAATAAGAAGATAGTGTTGCGCTTCCTTGGTGGCTCAGTGGTTGAGAGTCCGCCTGCCGATGCAGGGGACACGGGTTCGTGCCCCGGTCCGGGAAGATCCCACATGCCGCGGAGTGGCTGGGCCCGTGAGCCATGGCCACTGAGCTTGCGCATACGGAGCCTGTGCTCCGCAACGGGAGAGGCCACAACAGTGAGAGGCCCGTGTACCGCAAAAAAAAAAAAAAAAAAAAGAAGATAGTGTTAACAGCAAATGCTGATGAGGATACAGGAACACTGGGTCATACATTTCTGGTGGGAATATAAAATGTTACAGGCACTCTGGAAAGTAGTTTGACGGTTTCTTATAAAACCAAACATGCAACTACCATATGACCCAGCAATTGCTTTTTAGGGCATTTACTCCAGAGAAACGAAGACTTATATTCATACACAGTCCTACTCAGGAATGTCCATAACAGCTTTATTCATAACAGCCAACAACTGAAAACAACCCATATGCTCTTCAACATATGATGGTTAAACAAACCATGGTCTATCTAAACCATGGAATTCTAATCAGCAACAAAAAGGAAGAAACTGCTGATACCATAATAACTAATGAATTTCAAGGAAATTATGCTGAGTGAAAAAAGAAGCTAATTGCAGATGATTATATACCATATGATTCTATTTATATTTATGTAACATTCATGAAATGACAAAATTATAGAGGAGAATAGATTAGTAGTCTCTAGGGATTATGGGTGAGGGAGAGAAGGTAAATGGTGTGGCTATAAAAGGGTAGCTCAAGGATCCTTGCTATGATGGAACTATTCTTTATCTTGACTGTGGTGATGATTACAAAAATTCACGTGTGATAAAATTGCATAGAACTTAATACACACACCCCCACCCACAAATGCACACTCAAATGAAGACATGCAAATCTAGTAAAATCTGAATAAGTAAAGTGGATTGTATCAGTTTCCGGGTTGTGATATTGTATTGTAGTTATTCATGATGTTACCATTGGGGGAAACTGGATGGAGAGTGTATAGGGTCTCTCTATATCATTTCTTACAACTGCATGTGAATCTAGATTTACCTAAAAAAAATTAAAAAGAAAACTTCTTAAGCTGGAATTTTTGATTCTGAAGTTGATTTTTCCAAGGGGAACAAAGGTTGTCCTCTCTTGAGTGTTACTGAAGAGATGGTAGAGAAAGAGTACTTCCGTTTCCTCTGAAGAAAGAATAAGTAATTTTAATTTTGGTAAGAAGACATGTAAAATATCACTAAAGCAGCACTATAAAGTCCATCTTAGCAGCCAGTGTAATCTTTCTAAAATGTAATTCAGGGCGTGACTTACCTATGCTGAAAAATTCCCAGTGGTTTCCCATTGCACTTAGAATAAAAATCAATTTTTTTGCCATGGTCTACCTGGCCCTATATGATGTGACTCCTGCATACTCTATGATCTGATCCCATCTCCTTAAGTTCTTTGTATAAGTTATCTGTCGGTGTGCAATAAGCTACCCCCAAAAGCTATCACCAAAAGCTCAAAACAACTCACATTTATTATCTATAATTTCTAGGAGATAAGAATCTGGGCATAGCTTAGCTAGGTGCTCTGCTTCGAGACCTCTTAGAAGACTGAAGTCTAGGTTCTAGCCAGCGTTGGGGTGTCATTTAAGGGCTCACTTAAGGAAAAATCTGCTTCCAAGCTCGCTTACATGGCTATTGGGAGGATTTAGTTCTAAAGGCTGTTGGATTGAGAGCCTCAGTTCCTTGTGGTTTGTTGGCAAGGTTACCCTCAGTTCCTTGCCATCCAGCCCTCTCTGACATGCCTCTTGTCTCTTTAAGACTAATAAGAGAAAGAAAGAATCTACTGGCAAGACAAAGGTCACAATCTCTTGTAACTTAAGTCCAAAAGTGACATCACCTCAATGTTGCTGTATTCTATTGGTTAGAAGCAAGTTAGTCAAGGGGAAGGCATTACACAAGGCCCTGAGCAACAAGAGGTAGAAATCACTAGAGGCCACATTAGAGTCTCTTATCACACTGGTCTTTTTGCTATTCATTGTCTATCTGATCCAAGGTTATTATAAAGCTGAATTCTTCTCATTTTGTAGGTCACAATACAGTCAGAGTTAACTGTAGAGATATCTCAACATCTCTAGAGGCAGGAGTTGGGAGTGGAGGTATATCAGGCTGGTCAGCTAGTGAAGTGTGGCCCTAAATAGTTAAATTGAGTTAGGCTGGCCTTCACTGAAGATTGGAAACGTCCATACAAGTGTGATAGTAAAAGGTTATGGAAGGAAAATAATATTTATTAAATACCTTCTATGACTCAGGCACCATGTCTGTTGTTATGCAACCAAAAAAAAACAAAAAACAAAAAAAGGTATTACAATCTTATTTGGAAGGTATCTTGATCCTAACCTCTTAAATAATGGAATTCAGGGCCCAGAGATATTAAGTAACTCCTAAGATTACACAACTGGAAAATGATTCAAAACCCAAGTTTTTCCTGACTTCAGTGACTGCCGCTGTTCCATACTGTCTCCTGGGATGTCAGATAGTTTTGGAGTCAGTACTTCTGATTTTGGAGTCAGGGTGGACCAGGCTCCTGTTTTACGTGGACTCAGCTACTGAGCTTTTTTCAGGATGCAGTGATGCTCCTTTTTGCATTCTGCTGCTCCCTAATGTTCATAGCTGTAATTGCATCTAAGCCTACAGCCTGGCAGAGGTTTCCAAGGAAAGAAGACAGGAGTCTGACAGAACATAGATCAGTCAGCATTGCAAGGAAATAAAGGATTTGCTTGGGAGAAAGGAAGGAAGGGAGGGAGGGAGGGGGGAAAGGAGAGAGGCAGGGAGGGAGGAAAGAGAAAGCTGTGATTGGGTCAGAAGCTGAAATGCAGGTATAGATCAGCTGCCTTTTGTCCAGGCCTGCCTAGAAGAAAATCTGTCTAGAAATTAGGGGAGTACACTCTGCATGAGGTATTGGGACTCTGCCAGGAATCAAACAGCTATGGATGAAATGACCTCTCCTCTCGTGCATTTGGAGAACATATGAAAGTTGGGAGAAGAGCCAAGAGTTGATTAAATAGTGAGGACTGGGCCTGCATCGTGTAAGGTTATTACTCGTTATAACTTAATTACAAAATAGTAACTATAATTATAAAACATAATAAAATTAACTTTCAGAGGCATTATTGCATTGTATTATCTAAACAACCCTGTGAAATAGAATTTTCATTATCCTCATTTTATAGGTGGGGAAATTGAGATCTTAAGGCAATTTAGAATTGCTCCTATTCACTCATTTAAAAGTGTCAGACCCATATAGTACTTCATATCTTCTGATTCCAGACTTTGTCCTTTTCCTGTTATATTGTATCTCTGTTGTACCTATCTGTCATTTCCAAAGTATCTTCAAACCTACTTGCTCTCTCTCTGGGTGGTCTTCTGGATTTTCTAGATACTTTTTGGCTTCAGGGTCTAGTTGCATCTTCTTAGTCTTTAAAATAAAAGGTAATTGCTCATGTGTGATAAGTTTTCACATCTAAACCACCAACACCCATGCTTTCCCCACATACTGGTAAAGAATGCTTAGAATATTTGAGGCCATTCTGCACAGACTATACAGAGAGATATCAATGAATTTCAAGAATCTGTGTTCTTGATCTCCTGTGGGAGGAGTCGGCAGAGTGCCTAACTAAGGGTTAATTGATCGTGCTTCCACCCCACTCCAACCCAGCAGGAGTTTCCCTACCACCCCACACTTCTATTATATAGGTCATAAGGAACGGAATTTCCAAACCCACCAATGATTCACCAGATTAATATAGACCAGAGGTAGTAATCACAGTTTGGAGATGAGAGAATGAGAGCACACTGACTGAAGAAGTAAAGGGCAGTTTAGAAGAGAGGACAAGGGGCTGCTTCCTCATTGTTTTTCCTGTCTGTCTGCAGTTCATTGTGTTCTTGAAAATGTTACTTTTCCAGTACCTAATGAATGATACATCAAGGGCTGCCATGAAACTGTAGGGAGAAACTTTATGGTATGACTCATGAGCCTTGCCGAATTACAGATCTTTTCTCATTAGTCTGATTAAAAACCTAAGCTCATTATGGCTCAGGAAGTGATTTAGTTTCAATGCCTTTTGGTTATGTTCCTTTTTTATTTTCCAGGAGCACATATTTTGGCTAAGAATTCATTTTCTATTTTAAATGGTTCTAAATTTCAATTCTTAAAATGTGTGTTCATTATCATATCGTTCAGACCTGTAAGTGTTCTTTTTATCCTTTAAGGACTATTTTTTAAAAGCAAAAGTGATTTTGATTTTATCTTATGTAACATTTTTCCCCCACAAATGAACTGTTCAAGGAAGGTTTTTCGATTTTTTTTTAACTTTTTGAAGAAAATAGACCCATAATATTGTGGAAAGAGAATGTTGGCTTTGGAGTTAGACCTAAGATAGATTCATACCTTAGCCATCTCCTACAGTCTCATCTTGGTCAATTCACTTAAAATTACTCAAGTCTCAATTTCTCCATCTTTTTGTTTGTTTGGTTGGTTGGTTGGTTGGTTTTTTTTGCGGTACGCGGGCCTCTCACTGTTGTGGCCTCTCCCGTTGCGGAGCACAGGCTCCAGACGCACAGGCTCAGCGGCCATGGCTCACGGGCCCAGCCGCTCCACGGCATGTGGGATCTTCCCGGACTGGGGCACGAACACGCGTCCCCTGCATCGGCAGGCGGACTCTCAACCACTGCGCCACCAGGGAAGCCCTGTAATTAAGTTTTGATAGTTATAATATTCATGGTGAGAGGCAACAGGTATAAAATGGAATACAGTTAGATAGATTTTCTTAGAAAACTGGGCCTAAAACGATCCAAGTGGAAAGTTTCCATTGTTTTCATGGTCACAGTTGATCAGTCTCCTTTATCTTCAAAATTTTCAGTTTCCCGTTACTCTTATACAATTTATTTTATGATGAAACCTAAAGTCCCATGGCCTAGTACACTTTTTTTTTTTTTTTTCCCGTACGCGGGCCTCTCACTGTTGTGGCCTCTCCCGTTGCGGAGCACAGGCTCCGGACGCACAGGCTCAGCGGCCATGGCTCACGGGCCCAGCTGCTCCGAGGCATGTGGAATCTTCCCGGACCGGGGCACGAACCCCTGTCCCCTGCATCGGCAGGCGGACTCTCAACCACTGCGCCACCAGGGAAGCCCCTCAATTTCTCCATCTTTTAATGAAATAAGAATAATAGTTCAATAGCATTGATATAAAGATTAAATATGTTAATATATTTAAAGCATGTGAAATAGTAAGGGCCCAAGAAGTGTTAGTCTCCCTTACTTTCTCTGCTAATATGGAGTTATAGGGCTTTTATACTTTAGTGCTAACAAAAAATTAATCAAAGAAGCTGATGAATTGATTTAGAAATATCTCTGATATAAGGATTTAAGCGTGTGTTTGCATGTCTCTGGGGACACATGTATGATTCTAAACGTTGACTGAGTGTCAATTGCTTGAAACTCAAGATTATTTTTCATGAATTCTACCTGGCACAAAGCAGGCAAGGAGTCATGGTCTATGTTAAGGTATGTTGGAAGGTGGCATCCCAACGAACTTCTCAGAGAAAACAGTCTATTTTTTCAGCCTTGGATATAGCCTGATGCTAATCATGAAGGTATTTACTGTCTACTGAGAACTAGAATCCCAGACTGTGTTCATCTTACTGGTAAATTGAAGATATCAAGACCCTTTGTGATATGCAAACATGTCCCTTGTCACTGAGTAGTATTCTCCAAAACTACAATACCATGCTTCTCACTATGGGGGGGGGGTGATTTTGGCCTTCTAGGGGACATTTGACAATGGCTGGAGGTATTTTTTGGTTACCACGAACGGAGGGGCAGTACTGGTATCAGGAATACTGCTAAACATCCTACAATGCACAGAACAGCCTCCTAACAAAAAATTATCTGGCCCACAATTTCCATAGCACTGCTATTGAACTCTGGCCTGATAAAATCATCATTTCCCTCAAGCATTTGAAATACTCACTTTCAAAATATTTTCTTGATGTCATGTGGAAACAGCCAGAGGCTTACAAAGTTTGAGGGGTTGTCATGGCTATTGAGTAGAGATGTGACCAGCTGCACTTTCTTTCCATTCAGTGTTGATCAAGTGAAAACAGGTCTAAGGTACAAGAAGCCTAGTTTGAACGGAGGAATAGCTTCCTCTTAGTAAGTTAATCTTGGTTGATTAAGTGTTGTTAATCTTGGCACTGGAATTTTAAGATAGACTTTATCTTAAAACTGGAATTTTAAGATAGAAATTATTTTCTTTATAATATTTCACATTGATGGTCATCCCATCTTGCCATATCCCCAGTTGGCTATGATTAGAAAAATTAGTTAGATGGCAAGAGAGCTTGGCTTGGATTATATCAACTTTTGCTAGCTGAAACTGCTGTTAACCCTACCATCTTTAACAGTTTGACTTTCCAACAAAAGTGCCCCTTTACATTATAACAAAATTCTGGGTAAATACACTGGTTTTTTTTTTTTTTTTGTCCTTTGAAATAATTCTTGATTGGCTTCCTCCCAGTATATGACTTTAACCTCTATCTTATTACCACACTTTGGGTATCCATGACAGTCTACAGAAGGCTTCTAAACACAATGAGAAAATGATGTAAAATGTTTGGTTCATGGCAAATATTTCTGAAACTTTCTGTAATTAAGTTTTTGTTTGTTTCTTTTGTTTTTGTTTTTGTTTTTTTTTTGCGGTACGCGGGCCTCTCACTCTTGTGGCCTCTCCCGTTGCGGAGCACAGGCTCCGGACACGCACGCTCAGCGGCCATGGCTCACGGGCCCTGCCGCTCCGTGGCATGTGGGATCTTCCCGGACCGGGGCACGAACCCGTGTCCCCTGCATCAGCAGGCGGACTCTCAACCACTGCGCCACCAGGGAAGCCCTGTAATTAAGTTTTGATAGTTATAATATTCATAGTGAGAGGCAACAGGTATAAAATGGAATACCGTTAGATAGATTTTCTTAGAAAGCTGGGCCTAAAACCATTCAAGTGGAAAGTTTCCATTGTTTTCATGGTCACAGTTGATCAGTCTCCTTTATCTTCAAAATTTTCAGTTTCCCGTTACTCTTATACAATTTATTTTATGATGAAAACTAAAGTCCCATGGCCTAGTACACTTTTTTTTTTTTTTTTTTTTTTGAGGTACATGGGCCTCTACACTGTTGTGGCCTCTCCCGTTGTGGAGTACAGGCTCCGGACACGCGGCGGCTATGGCTCACGGGCCCAGCCGCTCCGAGGCATGTGGGATCTTCCCGGACCGGGGCACGAACCCGTGTCTTCTGCATCGGCAGGCGGACTCTCAACCACTGCGCTACCAGGGAAGCCTGGCCTAGTACACTTTAATCTTAAGTATTCTGTTTTCAAAATCAGGGCTTTATCAGTGTTTTTGTCAGTTGCTACCACAAAGACTCCAAACATTTAGGCTTTAAGAAATCTACCCAGTAATTAAAAGGATATAACAAGTAAAACAAATTTTAATACATCCATCCAATGGAATTCCAGATGGGTATCAAAAATATAAATTGATTTATATGCATTGGTATTAAAAGGTCTCTACATCATATTAAATGGTAAAAGAGACTTCCCAAATAACATGATCTTATTCGTGTAAAAACCACACAGATACAAACATGTCACAGAGAAAATGCCTAGAGGATATTCCTCTAAATGGAAATAGGTGTCATTTCTTGGGAGAGATGTGGGAATTTTGTCAGATTTTTATTCTGTCCCATATTTCTTTCTGTATTGGTGAAATTTTTACAATGAGTATAAAGTCACTTTATAATAATATAATAATTTAAAATTTTCAATTTCAAAACAAAATCTCAGTGAGATACAGAAAATTACCATGGCTTGCATCAATTTACTCAATAAATGTTTGGGAACACTTGCTATGCATTAATAACTGTGTTTGTCACATGCTGCTTATCAAACAGAGCCCTTGTATAGTTTGGAATGTTGTGGGAGAAATAGATATTGATCAAATAATTCTATGAATAAGTACAAATTAAAATTTTGAGCAGGTGTATGTATGAAGGAGAGTTTGCTAGTAATATAAGAGTATATGATAGGGGAAACTTGACCTAGATCATGAGCTCAGGTCTTTCTCTAAGGAATAAAATGTTATCTAAATATAAAAATTAAGTAGGAACTGAGTGGACAAAATGGAGGAAAGACCATCTTAGGTAAGGTAAACTGCAGGTAAAAAGACTTTCTGGTAGGAAATACATTGGTACATTCAAGTGATTGAGAGACAAGCAGTGTGGTTGGACCACAACACGAAAGGGACCTTGGTGAGAGACAAGGCTGGTAGGGACAAAATACTACAGGGCCTTTAGCTCATATTCTGAGCTTTTGAGATTATAATTTTGAGACTTTGAGATTATAATAAGCATAATGGGAAGCTATCTATTTCAGAAAATATAGCAGAAAATTGATGTGTTTGAATTACTATTTTGGAAACATTACTCTGGCTCCAGTGTAGAAAATGATGCCAGAATAGCAAGAGAGGATTCATGCAAACCAATCAGGAGCCTATGGAAGGACTCGCTGTGCACTCCCATCACCTCATGTAACAGTGGCACGCATAGTGGCCATTTTTCTTAACATGTTCGGAAGTACATGAGTTGTAAACAACATTAGGGTCACCTACAAAGAATAATTTTTAAAAAATCATCAAGAAACTAATGGAGTTTGATATCTGTGGAAGGAACACACTTAACGATACTTTGAAAATGTGCAGCCATTTGAGTCCAATTCTAATAACTAGAATGTAACTTCAGAAATATAGCATTGGAATTTGAGTGTGTTTCTGTAAGCTACAACTTTTCAAAAGGATGGAGTGACCTATATAGAGCCCAGAGGAAAGAAGAGGCTAAAAGCAAGATTTTTATCAGTGTGTTTCTCGTTGATCTAAGAGTGGTCTTATGCCTTAATCATTTGTAATCTAGTCTAATTGCAAGGTATATGTTGTAGAGGAGATAGATATGTTTATTCAACCCCTTTTGCTCTGATTCCATGCTCACTAAGCAGCCTTCTGATTATAATTCGTCTTCCTGTATACCATCCTACAGGACAAGAACATGTTGCTCAGCTGAAATGAGCCATTGTGATAAGATTTACAGTTGTATTTACTATTAGACACTATTAAATGGGCATAGTTGTCTCTTACTGGTTTAATTTCACAAGTCCCTCTGACTTCAGAAGACATCACTTTTGAACAGATATGACAGAGTTGAGGGTCTGGTCCTACAAAGTTGAAGATGAGATTCTAGAGTTTTGGGAGCTCAAATATTTTTCCTGTAAACTCTTCCTGATGGACAAGCAATCGTCCCTTAGCCCCCCAATTTACCTTGAAATCCATTCTTCTAGCAATAACTTTCTAACAAACTAGTCATAACAGAAGCATAATATCTATGATTGGTGTTTACAATTCCTGAAAGCCCAGTCAGTTGTCTTGACTGGAAGTCATAGGTGGAATATTGCTGGTAGCTGGTTGCTACCAAATATATAAACAAGTCAAGATAGTGGCTAAGAGTGAAGTGGATAGAGGTAGATCCATCAACATTTGAATCCAACTCTGCCTCTTTCTACCTGTGGGACAGTGGGCAAGTCACTTAATCACTGGAGGCTGAGCGTCTTCTACTATAAACTGGGGATAATTTTGACCTCCAATGAATGCCAATAGAGGTAAAGTGAAATAAAATATCCAAAGTTCAAAACATAGCACCTGATGGAGTAGGTTTTCCGTAAATGATAGCTTCTATTATTGCTATTTTTATTTCTTTTGCCGCTTACAGCTCTAAAACCTTATCTTCAAGCATATCTAGAGAGATTCTATCTCTCATGTCTCCAAATCATCCTTGGCATGTGATCCTGTGCTTTGCCTGCCCTATCCATATTTTACTTCTCTTTTTCATCATCTTCTCTGCTCAGCCATAGTTTCATGGTGTAAAATAGAGATGTTCTTCAAGTACTTGCACTCTTGTCATATATTTTAACTTCTGCATCTTGGAGAATATGCCTGTGACACAAAATGCATGTTTGATATTGATGTAGACCTCATCGGTAGAAGGAATTTAATGAGTATATCTTGCAAGTCTACTCAGATAAGCAATAAGAAAAGACCCGGGTGTTGTCACCAAAAAGAGGCGAAAGTAAAATCCCTATCAAACACTGGGGTGTTTTCTCTTTGATCTGCCCTGCTTGTCTTGAGCTGCACACCAGCTATCTGGCAGGCAGTACTTCTGCTTATGAAGATGAAGAGGTGCAGTGACTTACCCCACAGGGAGGGCAAAGATTAATGAAGTGTGTGTATAAATTCTAGGAATATGAGAGGCAACAGTCAGCCTTTTAATAGTACTTTAATTAACACTGATATAATGCATTAACTAACCCTCAGCAGCACGTTTTGACTCATTTGTTAGTCGTGTTCTTAACAGCAGCTGTTCCACTGTATCAAAAAACATTGCTTCTTTATTGCATGTTAAAGAGCCCAGAGCCATATAAAGCAGGCTGCAATGCAATCATGCTATTTGGCTGAGAATGAAGGTGAAAAGAACACAAAACATTGAAAGTGTAAATACATTTCAAGTCATTACCTACATCTTGGGTTATAGCAGCCTTCCTGCACAGCAAATTTTACATGGAACTTCCCTAACAATCCGTGATACTTTACACCTCCTTTATGATTAACCTAGAACATAACCTAGAAAAACTTTCTCATTATTCAAAAGCTAGGTCACATTTTACTAGTTTCCTCCATATTTATCCACGCTTGTTAGATCACCCTTGTTCATGCTTCTGTTACCTATTTGCTTCTATTCTTACATTGATCACACTATTTTATAAGCATCTGTTTAAACGTATCTGAATATCCCACTAGACTTCGAGTCTTGAAGGCTGAGGCTGTATGTTACCTGTTTCTGTGTCTCCACAGTCTAGCACCATGGTGGGTATCTGGTAACCTCTCAGTAGATGTCTGTGGTCTTAATAAATAAATGAAAAATCAATTAATAGAATGTACATAGTTTACTAAGAGATTTTATTTACATCTGAATTATTCTTTTATGTCTTTTAGATTCAACAATCCACAAAAAATAATGAAAATTATATTTCTAAGAAAGATTGCCTCTAATAATATCTATAATAGAAAAATAAATATTACTACTTAGACTGTAGCCTTGTCTAACATAGGGACTAAGAATCCATTCCATTCTGTTTACCATGACAGATCATTCTGACTGTCCAGTGGCTGAAAATTCTGCTAAATGTCATGTTTAAGCAACAGTTTAAAAGGAATGCCAGATGTTAAGAAACAGAGAAGTTGCCTTCTCAGCAAATTTTCCAATACCTATACCTTTAAAAATTCTGCTCTCTTTTTCTAAATCACATGCTCTATCACTTGCCTGCTAGCTTAACTGTTTTCCACTTTTCAAACTCAGCTTCACTGTATCTTTGGGGCAGACTCTCATCTATAATACTCTGTACCCACACTCATCCAAGTAAGTATTTTATATGTTAATTGATTGTTCAAGAGAGTGTTTGTCACTAATCTTTTCACTTTTGGAGACCAAGTTTTTTCATCTTTGTATTTCTTCTTTCTGTCAGAGTGTCTAAGGCATAGTAGGCCCTCAAAAGCATTTGATGGATAAACAGTTCTTTAATGTAAACAGTGGCTTTGGGTTAGGGCTGTGTTTAGTTTCCATGATGATTGCATTTTAGTAGAATCATTTTCTTGTCAGTGATAATAAATGTATTTTAAAACACAACTGAGTATATGAGAAAAGCTTCCAAAGCTCGGCTTGTGTTCTGCTGCTCCATCTTTTCTATGTCATTCTTGAATTAAAGCTCACAAGGAGTTTAGTGCTCCCAGCATTCTATCACTCAGTAGCTTACTTGATTTACTGGAATGACCCAATGCAATGTTCATGTCTTTAAAGGATGGATCACCCAAATACACAGACACTCTTGGGAAATAAACCTAATAGAGACTTTAACCTCAGTTCTGGAAACCCTTTCACCATGAGGAGTCATTTTGTATCACAGCATAGTTACATCTGATATGTGGAGATTAAAAAAATAAAGATTCCTTGGCCAGTTACAAGGCTCTGTTCTTCATTGTTTTCTTTTCAAATATGAATAGCTATGGGATTTGATCAATCATAAGCCCTGTGATGTTTGGCATTACTTATGGAGTTTGGGTTTGCTAAGTTACCATATAAGTTTTATTTATTTCCTTATCCAACTGGGTTGCTCCCACCAGGTGAATAGTGTTCTGAATTATTACAGTAAGTTTGGACAATTGAGTCTCTGATTATTGAAACTATTTTCCTGACTCTCTTCCTAGAATAAGAGTTCCTTGAGGATGTAGACATTTTCTTATTCATCTTTGTATTTCTGTTCTCTTAATGCATAGTACTAGACATCCTCCAGTATTAAGCGTTTAATAAATGCTTGTCATTGGAAGCTGTTGTTGAATTCCCATATACTTCTATGCTTTTTTCCCACTATTAAACATGATCACACACACAGACATCATTTGGGCTTAAAGTCAATTTTTGAAGCCTAAATTGCTATGAATTTCATCTCTTTGTCCTATCATTAGTTGCTGACTATACATTCTATATTACATTTTTCATTTTATGAATTGTGACTAGTAGACACTATGATTCTTCAGAAGGTTTCATACATATCAAAATTAGAAAACTATTTTGATATAAAGCATGAAAGATATCAGTAGTAATTCCTCCTGCAAAGCAGAATTGCATAGTGGGAAAGAACATAGTTGCTAATTTCAGACTGATGGAGATAGCAGGGTTTGCTGTTAAATAAGATGAGATGTGGGGGGAAAAAAGCATTCTAATTGTGCTTAGAATGTAGGTTCCATTTATGAAGATGGAGTGACCATAGGAGGACCAGTATTTTATAGGAAACCAGTTCTTTGGGTAGGTTTGGTTGTAGGTGCCCCATAGCCATCCAAGTTAGGGATGTTGAGTAGGCAGTTGGATACATGTCTCTGAAGCTCAATGGAGCAGTTTCCCACTAAAGGTAAAATTAGGGGTGTACCAAAAAAGATGGTATTTCAAACCAGAAGATGGAGTTAAACATTCCATAGCTGTTGGAGGTTATTATTACTGTAGTGATCATCATCATCACCATCACCATCATCATCATTATTATCATTATGTTAGCCCTGTTTTCCTATGTGAGGGCATCAGAATCATGGCTCTCTTTGGAGATATGGTCTAGTATAGAGGTTGTGATGTTTAAATAATTGTTTCGTCTCTATTTAAAGCAGACATGACAGTGGACTGGGGACAGAGAGTGCAGCAATCCTATAAAACGTAGCTGGAAGAGTAAAGACAATTTGGGGGTTGAATTAAAACATTGTCAGGCCTAAAGGTCTTTTGAACCCATTTGCAAACCTGATCAAGGATAGTTGGAATAAATTAAAGCTAAGCGACAAAACAAACACTTTTATGTCCCAGGGAGAGATGGTTTGAGTAATTAAGGGCAGGTCTGCACTTTTATTTCAGTAGCAAAATATTTGCATTGCATATTAGTACTGTGTTAATCTGACAATTGGTTTCTTTGCTCACAATTTCCCTTCTTAGTCACTGATACTGAAAATGATTCAGAAACCTCATATAATAATAATCTCTCAGCAAAATTCATCCAATTTAGGCGCCATTCCAAATAAATCCATTTATCTGGTCATTTTCTATTGAAAGTAGGTCTGACTGCGGTCAACAAGTAGCTTGCAAGGTCAAGTTCTTTTTATGGATTAGAAATTAAAATTTCTAATTTTAATTAGAAGTGGGATTTAGCCAGTCATTTCAACATATATTTTAGTTTTTAAAAATAATTCCATAATATATACTACTATTACTAATATTAACACATTAACTTCCAGTTATTTGTACGCACTATGCCACAGTGTTTAGTGTATGTACTAAACACTTTGGGAATGTTATTTTATTTAATCTTGACAACATCCTTATAAAATAACCATTCTCCCTGTTTTACAGATGAGAAAACTAAAAATAAGGAAGCTGAGCACTGTATTTCTCAAAGCAGATATTTAGATCAGTAGGTCTGGAGTGAGGCCTCAGATTTTGCATTTCTAACAAACTCCTGGGTTTAGAGACTTGGCTTTAGAAACTAAAGGGCTTGACCAAAATTATTTTTCTGGCCCAAAGCTGCTACGTATAGCCTACTTATTTTTAACCCAGTTTTATCCCATTGTCAAAAGAATATTCCTTTCTTAAAGCTGAGCTCCTTTCCCTAGTATCCTATGGCAACCCAGGCCTTTAAGGGGGAGAAGCCTACTTCATGTTTTCTGTATGTGAGTCTGTGAGTGTGTCCTAATGCTTAGACTTCATATATTTCCTATAACTGCTCCTTCCTCCTGGATAGCCAACCAAATCATGGGTCCAGCGTTCTGCTTTTAGAACCTACCTATTCCCTTATCCTTAGTGAATACCATAAACTTTGTGCTTCTTTGCCCAGACTCTAAGGATCAGATTCAAGGGCTTCCCTAGATTGCCTATGGAATTGCCCACACTCCCTTCCCATTCCCCCACTCTTCTGGCTTTTTTTTTTTTTTTTTTTTTTTTTTTGCGGTACGCGGGCCTCGCACTGTTGTGGCCTCTCCCGTTGCGGAGCACAGGCTCCGGACGCGCAGGTTCGGCGACCATGGCTCACGGGCCTAGCTGCTCCGCGGCATGTGGGATCTTCCCGGACCGGGGCACGAACCCGTGTCCCCTGCATCAGCAGGCGGACTCTCAACCACTGCGCCACCAGGGAAGCCCCATCTTCCGGCTTTTTAGATTATCATGCAGAAGGTGTGGAGGAGCCAAGAACCCACTGCCCTCTCGATACTCACACCTCCTACCCTTTCCCCTGTGATGCTTTTCTCACTTATAGCCTCACTCATGCCATTCATTATTCTTGGAATACCCTTTTGCTTTAAGTCTACCTTCTCTCCTCTTTTTCAAAGGTTTTCTAAAATCTCACCTCCAACAGTAAAGACTTCCAGAAATGAAGCCCTGTGATTATTCTCGTCCTAAGGCTGATGAGTAACATTCACATTTTCCTTCCCACGAACCACAAACACAGTCACTTTCCTTAATATAAATGTCTATATAATTAGTCTTTCCCATGAAACATTCCCTTCTATAGCTTTGTGTGTTGTGGATTCATGACATTAGAGCTAGAAGCTACCTTAGATTTTATCTAGTTTTCTGCAACTAGACAATTAAGCAGAGAAAGCACTGATAGAAAAATTGCTAGATACCAATACCATTGTGAGATTTAACTAAGATAAAGAAAGTTATGGGCCTAGCAGTTCAGGTACATGTTAAGGGGTGAAAGAAAACACTAAAACACAATTTTAATAGTACAGTTTATTAGTACAACTGCTGAGAACAAAAATAGTTCAGTACTAATTCAGTACTCTTTCCACTCAACCACACTGGAATTAAAGCATTTAAATTCCCAGACTATGACAGTAATGGTATAAAAGTAAGAGGCTGGGTTTTTAGGATTCAAGGTAATAAGATATTCAAATCTTTCTCTGGTTTCTACTGTTAAGACATACCTGTCTGGAAATATTGGTTGAGGAAATATGATCAGGGAGCATTCCCTACTTTTTAAAATTCAGAGGAAGGACAGGGCAAGGTAGACCTGAATGAAGGGCCCTGAACTAGTCGGAAACAATAATAAAGACCCTTAGGCATCTCTAGTGCATCTGCAGCCAGAGGGTCGCCCTCTTCAGGGGTATTTGATTGATCCTCTGAAATTGTCCCATCAACTTCCCAAGGAAAAGGGAAAGGAAATAGTGCCTCTTCCTGTATTCCAGACATGGCTTTATACACGTCAGAGTTCCAGTTGTCTGATGAAACCACCTTTAATTATAGGCATCTGAAATTGGGCACTTCTAAAATAGAACTTCTCTTCTTCTAATTGTTCTCTACCTCCCTTGCTCTCTTAAAATCATTGATTCAGCCCCCTGAATTAGGGCATTTGATGTCATTTTTGAGGTTTGCCTCTTCTATAATCCCTTCTCCCCATTTAAGCAGTATATAGAGTGTCAGCTATAACTAGAGATTTTTTTAGATCCATTTTCCCCTGTCTATCCGAAATGCCACTGTGTTAAATCCAGTCCCTCATCACCTCTCACTTGAAAAACTGCAATTATAACCAAATGCTCTGGGTGCCATTCCATTTTTCAAATGACAAAAAGTTATCACAAGTTTTTTTTTTCTTAACACAATGCTGATCACAGCACCCTTTGGTCAATAGTTACTACTGGCTCTCTGTCTTTTGGATTAGTCCTCACTTCTCTTATTAGCAGAGAAGGGCCTCTGTAATCTGACACAGCAGAAAAATCTCTCCTTGATAATATTATGTAACTATCAACCAATAATACTGAGCTGAGTCCTGAATACTAGGAATCAAGGAGGCACAGATTATTTTGGTTTGACTGTTTTTCAATCTTCATTATATACAAGATGCATAGTTTGTCTTTAGTCAGAAAATACTATGTAACCTTGAACCATGAAAACAGTGAATCAGAGTCTGAAAGTTTACTTTTGAGTAACTATTGGTTGGCACTCACTTTCTAAAAGGAGATATGGTAGACATTAGTAGCTTGAGGTGGGTTAAATAACAAAGTACGTAGTTTATGCTTTTATATCTTTATCAAGTGTTCTCATTGTCTTTTGTGGAATATCCGTTTGTGCATTGGAAAATATTTTAATTTCAGTTGGCTATCTGGTAATATTTAACCCGGCACAGGAAATTTCTATGTGTGCTACCTATAAATAAAAGGAAATTTCTTAGTGTTAGTGAATTATTTGACTTTAAAAATGTCTAGATAAAATATCACAGGAAAGAATAGTTTCTTGGCCTGCTTCTATGAGAACTTCTTTGGGTGAATACATTTGCAGAGACGTATGAAAGCATTCATTAGAAGTGAATCATGGTGTACTTTCTTCAAATAATTTTCCATTCAAGTGACACTTAATGCATAGTTTATACATCTGGGGCCAATAGTTACATGATCCACATTCCATGAGGAGTACCAACAATTTATAAGATGCTCCAGGTTTCCTGAAAGTAGAGCATATTATGTCTATATAGATGATAGGGAAGGGAGTGAAATGATAAGATTGTCAGCATCCCTTTGATGTCTTTTAAACAAAGATTCTAACAAACATTGACTCATTTTCACTCCAAGTGATATTACGGAAGAAAAATTTTGTTTGGGTCTTGGGATCTTAGACATGCAATGAACCTAGATTTCATTCCAACATTTTTTTCATTTTTGTAGTGGAAATATTTTTGTTCTTCAGATCTCAGCCTCATTAAATTTGCAAGCTACAAAGACATATAAATAGCATTCAGTGCATTTGTGCATGTGATGAGCTCAGTAATTTCCAAAGGCCTTCACCAATTTACTACACTACAGCATACAAAAGTGGGAAATTTATCTCCTGTAAATTGCCTACCTGCTAATGCTGGATACCACTGATAATAGCTATCTTCAATATATTTTTAAATGGAGAAAATTATGATTCAATTACTCTGTAAAATTATTTGTTTGATGAGAAGTGCTATCACACCTCCCTTAATATACCATAGAAAGTAGATTTTTTTATTGCTCATTAGTTTTTTGGTCGAACTAGATTCTTCATCATTCAGGTATCTTTCTGAGATTGAAAGTTAAGCATTTTAGCAGATGTGTTTAAGTCCTTCCACCACTACAAGAGTGGGAAGAGGTTGGAGGAGCTACTGAAGGAAAGGTCCTACATGGTGGTACCCAATTAAATTATAATAATTGCATTTTATTATGACTCCTTCAAGAATGTCTCAGGTAGAATGAGAATTATAGATCTGAACAAATGAAGATGGACAAGAGAATGGTAAATATAGTAAGGGAACATTCCCATGGCATAAAATATGGTTACAAAATATTTAAAGATAATTTATCCTTAGCATTTATTGAACAGATTTTCTGCTTACTGAGAGGTTTTATTTTTCTACTCCATCACCTCTTCCAAAATCCCATTAAGAATTTTTTAAAAAGAAGAATTATGGAGAGAAGGAAAGGAAGCTTATTTCCCACTCTCTTCAAACCCCGACCCCCCAAACTTCACAGGAATCAGGGATGCTTGAACTACTCTTACCTACTTCTCTTCCGGTCTTCAAAGGAATTAAGTGCCTCCCTGACATTTCCTGGGTGGAACAGTGAGAAGATAGCCTCCTTCCTCTGGACATTTGCACATGCCTCTGAAGTCTCACACAGAATTAATTACAGTGAGACATGGGGGGAGTGTTTCCAGTGATTCTCCAAAGAAAGCTCAGAAGTCCCAGTGAGGCTAAGTAAAATAAACCCTTGGCACTACAGATATCAGCCCATGACTTGAGCTGAAAAGGAAGTAATCTAGTGGGTATGCCAATATTTTAATCTTCCCTCAGATTGTTCTGAGTCAAGAAAAATCCTTGACTTAAATATTGTGAGAAACACAGTGATGGGGATGATTATATTATAATATCACACAATACATAAATATGAACTGCATTAGAGTTCCTGAGATTCCAGAGGTCCCTAACAATGGTAAAGCACAGAAAATCATGAAAACTACTACCATCAATCTGATCAAGAAGTTGCAGCTGCATGGCTTTGAAGTCTTTTAGGTTAGGGACCAAACTGTCATACCATTGTTAGGCTCCTAGGATCTGGTTTCCCATAGCAAGAGCCATTTGATCAACAGATGCATGCTTAAACTTGCCGCCTGCTGCCAAAACCACTCTGAGTTGAAATAGAGTGCTTGTTGTTGCTTTTTACTTTCTATTTGTGGTTTTTTTTTTTTTCCTTTTAGGGGTAGCAAACTATACCTTGGTTCAACCTGTTCTTTTATTTTTTTAATTGAAATATAGTTGATTTACAATGTTGTGTTAATTTCTGCTCTACAGCAAAGTGATTCAGTTATACATATATATACATTCTTTTTTTAATATTATTTTCAATTATGGTTTATCACAGAATATTGAATATAGTTTCCTGTGCTATACAGTAGGACCTTGTTGTTCATCCATCCTGTATATAATAGTTTGCAACTGCTAACTCCAAATTCCCACTCCATCCCTCTCCCACCCCCACTCCCCCTTGGCAACCATAAGTCTCTTCTCTACATCTGTGAGTCTGTTTCTGTTTCAAAAAAGTTCATTTGTGTCATATTTTAGATTCCACATATAAGTGATATCATATGGTACTTGTCTTTGTCTGACTTACTTCACTTAGTATGATAGTCTCTAGGTCTGTCCATGTTGCAGCAAATGGCATTATTTCATTCTTTTTTATGGCTGAGTAGTATTCCATTGTATATATGTACCACATCTTCTTTAGCTATTCATCTGTGGATGAGCATTTAGGTTGTTTCCTTGTCTTGGATATTGTGAATAGTGCTGCTGTGAATATAGGAGTGCATGTGTCTTTTTAAATTATATTTTTGTCTGGATATTTGCCCAGGAGTGGGATTGCTGGATCATATAGCAACTCTATTTTTAGTTTTTTGAGGAACCTTCATACTGTTTTCCATAGTGGCTGCACCAACTTACATTCCCACCAGCAGTGTAGTTGCAACACATTCTTTTAAAACCAGGTAAACCTGGATTTGAACCTGGAATTCACTTATCTACTTATTTGGCCTTGGGAAATTTACTTACCCTTACTGAATTATAGTTTCTTTATCTGTCATGTGAAGATGCCAACGAGCCACACCACTGAAGCCTGCGTACCTAGAGCCCGTGCTCCGCAACAAGAGAAGCCACTGCTATGAGAAGCCCGCTCACCACAACTAGAGAAAGCCTGTGCACAGCAATGAAGACCCAACACAGCGAAAAATAAATAAATTTTTTTTTAAAAATTGAAATATATTAAAAGTAAGAGCTTTCTGGGTGCATTATAACATATAGACCAGTTGGTTCCTAACCTTAACAACATAAGAGAATCACTGGAAATGCATTAATATGTTTTTGGTCCTCATTCCTCAATATTCTGATTAAAATAATCTAGGTTGGGTCCTCAGCATCAGCATTTTTTTAAACATTTCAAGTGAGTAGCCAGTGTTGAGAATCACTCATCTCAACAGTCTGACCTAGGGGTTAAGAACATAGACTTTGTAGTCAGACAGACTGAAAGTTGGATCTTAGCTCTCTCATGGGCTATGAAATTTTGGGTGTTTGTTAAACTTTCCTCACCTTCAGTTTCTTCATCTATAAAATGACTTGTCAATATTTACTTGAAAAGTTGTTATGGGAATGGAATAGGATAAACAAGTTTACTTAGGGAGGGCCTGGTACTTAGTCATTGCTCAGTGCTTTTTATTAGTGTGATGATTAAATTTCTCAAGAATTTTAGATGTGCCTCTATGGTAAGACCATAAGACTATGGTAAGACTAGCCAGGAGACAGCATTTTTACTAATATTTTACTTAAATTTCCAAATTCAAATGTATCATAGATATCAGTAATAATAATTGCAAACATTTATTAACTTCAGTGGTATGTGCCAGGTGCTATGTTGAATCTTTTATAAACATGATATTTTTAACCTGCTCAAAATTTTGACATGTGCTTTAATCCATTTTAACAATGGAAGACACAGATTTTGAGAGATTAAAATCTTTTCTCAAATCATCTGGTATGAAGAGTTGGGACTCAAATCCATGTCTGAGCATATCTAAACTCAGACTTTTAACCATTATACTATATTGCCACCAAAACAACAAATCTGTACAAGATCAGTATACAGTCCCTTTAAACAAAACACTCTTTTTCACTTCTTTTTTTACTAAACTCAGAGAATAAAAAAACAGGACCAACTCCATAGAAGTGAGAACCATGCATTGCAATCACACAGGAGCCTGCACACAAAAGAACCCAATGCTCAGAAGGATCCTATGCTTAGAATTTTACTCTTTGCAATTGCCACCTTGAAATACTTAGTAATTGTCTCTTTGGATTTATGTTTTGTGAGTGAACTCGAATAGGACAATGGAGGATGCACTGGGGACTTGGAGGCCTAGTTTGTATACAGTCCTGTTTCCCACTGCCTTTCTGGGATGGGGCCTCAGTAACCCGTTCCCTGCTGCCTGGTGCTTGGGGTCATCACAGCCTCCCCCTCCATGTTCTCATCCCACTACTACTCCTTCCATCCTCCCAAGTTGGTGACTTGGTCACTTTGGTTGGGGGATGAGGAGGACTGTATCTCTGCCCCTGGCAAGGGCCTGTGCATGGTTGCAGGAGGGTTGAGTTTGTGTACACATCATGTGATATCTCTGGGCAAAGCAAGAAGGCAGTCATCCCCAAACTTATGTGACAGTGGTTCATTCAGCAGTAACTTGGCAGGGACCTCTTCCTCATCGTATTTCCGGATACCTAGCACCTCCTGATGCGGAAGTTGTAATCTCTTGGTAGTCATCCATCTGCTTTGGTTTGAGGTGGCACCCCCATGGAAAGAATAAGTTGACCCCTCCAACCCCAACTGGCACCCTGCATTTTCATTTGACACTGGCCCCTCAAATTAAGTAGCTATCCCTGATGAAAATTATTAACAAATACAAAATAGTCCCGCAAAGGTGGGGTTGGGGGCAGGTTTGGAGTGTTTGGAAAGTACAAAGGCAATGCGAGGCTACCACAGCCTGATGGAACCCAGGCTGGAACAGTGTGCCCAGGGTTTAGAACCATGGGCTCTGGAGTTTTAAATGTTCTCAATATCAATCCCAGTCCTGCCATTTATTACTTGTGTGATTTTGGGTAAGTAACTCACCATCTCTAAGCTTCAGTTTCCTCTTTTGTAAACCTAGCATAATAATCACACTAACCTCATGAGTTTGATTTAGGATTAAATAAGACAAGTGTGTGAAGCAAGTTTTTAGCAGTGTCTGAGACATAGTTAGTACTGGATAAATGTGGTTTTTACTATTTCTATTTTCTTCTTGACTCAGTGTCTCTCTTGCTGAGACCAAGTTTGTTGCATTGAAGTATTTGACCAGGACCCTATAAAGAAGAAACAATTGCTGGGAAGTGTACCCCTTCTTATTTCTCACCCCACTTTCTAGATCCCACCAAAAAAAAAAAACACCCATTTCATTTCCTATTTTTTCAATCAAATTCAAGGGAATTGTAATTTCTTACAGTACACTTTCATCAGCCATCTCAGAAAACATATTATGTCTGAAATGAAAAGTTTGGCTTTGCTTTCCTCATTTTCTGCTCCCTGAATGCCATGATTGCAGTAGAATAAGAGAAGCATTGAAATAACAACTTCATCCTGTACATCCTCAACCCCCAACACGACCCACTTGAATATCCACATTCTTCTTCCTTCTTCCTCCCCTCACTCTCTGGGGATGTCCATTCACATACTCATGCTAATAATATTCCTTGAAACATTTAAGATGCATTTCCAAGTGACAGGAAGGGCTACCATACAAAAGCATCATCTTTTTTTTTTTTTTCCATTCCCCAACACATTAATTGGTTGGATTGATTTTCTGGACCAGCAAGGAAGGGAAATATGCATTAAAGAAAGATTGATAGGATAACACAATTGTTTGTGTTTGGAAATGCATTTTTTTTTCTCAGAAATAAATCCTCAGGACATCAGGAAGCCTAGAAATATCAAGAAGTAGATTCCTTGCCTTAATTCATCTCATCTAGGTTAAAATACAGTCTTCTGAATAGAAATTATGTTAACAGATGATATTAACCAACAATCATCCAGAGAAAATATAAGTGAAAATAAACATACAACAAAGTTTAATCCTGTGAATGGTTGAAATTAAAATAAGAATGATATTTCTCTTTGCATTTATCAATTTAATAAATTTTTCTTAAAATTCATTTTGTTGGTGAGGGTATAGCAAGGTATATACCATTATAAATCACTAGTGACAAGGTAATCCATAAAACTTTCCAGACTGTAATTTTAAAAGTATGTTTCAAAAGTCTCAAAACTGCTAGGTCTTTGAGTTCCAATTATTCCATATCTAGGAATGTTGCCTAAGAAAATGATAGGAAATGGGGACAAAGATTTATACAGGTTCCCTCCACTATCTGAAAGTAGAACATCCTATGAAATCTTTCATATACTGAAACGGCATAAAGTGAAGAAGCAATTTCCTTAGGACACATCTTGCTAATGCATGCACAAAATAAATTGAGATAAAGCACAAATGCTCACAGACACAGTTCAAAACTGTAGAGGCTCGATGCTGAGACTCTGCGTGTGGTTCCCTGGGAAGGAGCTTGGCGGTGCCACTCATGCTGCTCAGTGTGTGTGATGCTTCTATAACAGCTCCCTGCAAAACAAAGTCTAAACGCTGTTATCTGTTTTTGCCTTTTTCATAAAAGCAAAAATCCTCTTCAGATTTCTTTTGGTTAGCAAAAACAGGTACTAATATAGGTCTTTCTTAAAAGCAAAGTGAATGAACTTTGCTTTTAAGAAAAAAGCAAAGTTTCAAAATGAACTTTAGAAAAGCGGGGGATACCTATATATCAAAATATTTGTTTGCATCATCAGTCATAGTAGTAAATAACTGACCACAAGCTGAATATCAAAATATATGGGATGAATAAATTATTATTTTTTATTTTCTCTCCTCTAATCCCCTCTCCCCTGGAATTTATACTCCTCCCCTTCACTAGGTATCACTGTCTCTTTTAGTTGGTAGTGTTTATCTGAGGATAATAAGGCAAATGGGAGGAAAGGTCCTGCACTACTGGTGTAGCCATGATCTGCATTTGAGCTCCCTTGGAGTGCATTTGTGGGTGATCCTCATCATTAGGGATTTTACACCTTTCCTTCCCTTACTGTGGACAATGTCTCCACTAAAGAATCTACTTGACACATGGTCTGTTGGAGGTCTCATTACCCTTCTATGCAATACTCATGTCAATCTTTTTTATAATGGGTACAGGGAGGCTATCTTTTATTTAGCACCCAATTGGTCCACAAGAAATAATATACCTTGCCTGAAAATTCTAGATATCCATGACTTTCCCAATGGAGTCACCTCTTCTTTTTCCACCATCACAGTAGCTATGTAGTCAAAAGTCGTTCAATCTTAGACCTTTCCAGGAAAAGCGTTGGCACCAGTTGCTGTGCTCCCACAGACACTAGGGAACAAAGGTCAAGCTTTTCAAGTGGTCTTCTGGAGTCTCCTCTCACTTGTCTTGAAGGGAAATGGAAGTACCCTCTCCTTGCCCTGTGAAGAACAAAGTATGTAACCTTACTCCAAATTGCTTTTCCAAGGAAATTTTCTCTCCCAGACTTCTAACCTCCATTCTCTTATATGTCCTTGAATAAATGCTAAGCCACAGTTGTTGAAAAAATAGATAGGGGCTACCTTCTTCATAAATTCTTTTTTTTTTTTTCCTTTGGCCACGCCACACAGCTTGCAGGATCTTAGTTCCCCAACCAGGCATTGAATCCAGGCCACAGCAGTGAAAGCGCCAAGTCCTAACCACTGGACCACCAAGGAATTCTCCGTAAATTCTAAGGTAGTGTAACACATCCCTTTGCATGCTGGAGTCGTTGTCATCTGTGATCTTGCGAGCTCAGCTCAAAGTGAGACAGAAATAGCCTTATTTTTACATTCTTTTAAATTATGCATTAATTGAGGAGATATAAAATAATATGACAGAACACAGGAGATACAACAATCTAGACCTGGGATCAGTGAAGACTTGCCCAAAGAAAGCAATCGCCAAGCTAAAATCTAAGCTATAAGTATGAATAAGTAGAGTGAAGGAGATGAGTAGAATAATAGTAAGACAAAAAGGCCACCATTAAAAGAAAATATTGTGCAAAAGCAAAATAGTATAACCAATTTGGAAACAGTTTGGAAAGCAGTTTCTTATAAAGTTAAACATACACTTATATGATCCTATATGATCCCACTCTGAGGTGAAATGATAACTTATATTCATACAAAAACCTGTGTGTAAATGATTATAATGATTTTATTCATAATTACCCCAAATTGGAAGCAATGCAAATATCCTTTAATTGGTGAATAGATAAACTGTGGTACATCCATACAATGGAAGACTACTCGGCAGTAAATAGGAGCACATTATGAATACAGGCTCCAGCATGGATGAATCTCTAAAGCATTATGCTAAGTAAAAGCATCCAGACTCAAAAGACTCCATGTTGTTATGATTCTATTATATGTTTTTCTGGAAAAAATGAAAACTGTAGGGACAGAAAACTGATCATTGGTCACCAGGGACTGGAGGCAAGGCCAGAGGTTGACTACAAAGGGTCATGAGGGAATTTGGAGGGTAATGGAAATGTCTATATATTGATTATGGATATATTAGTCACATGATTCTTCATTTGTCAACGCTCATAAAATGGTGTACAAAACAAGGTGCATTTTTTTGTGTGTAAATTATACCTCATGTTAAAAAAAGGAGTATGGTTCCTTTGAGGAACTGAAAAGTAGTTACTATAGAAAAAGAGTGAGAAGCAGGGAAGGTAAATGATGAGGCAAGAAAGATACATGGGAATTGAGTCACTAAGGTCTTTACAAATCATGTTCAGGAATCCAGACTTTATCTTTAAAGTAATGGTGAACTATTGAGGGGTTTAACTTGGTGACAAATCATTTTAGAGGGATCACTCAGCCAGTAGAGCTAAAGCAAGAAGACTAATTGAGGTGTTAGACAGAAATGGAGTAAACCAGGTAGGAGATATTGCTTGCCTGAACTAGGAAAATGTGGTGGGGATTTATTCACTTTTTAACAAATAGGTTTGGAGTGCCTGTTATGTTATGGACACTGAGCTGGTTCTTGGAAACAAAACGGTCAGTAAAAAACAGACACATTCTTGGACCTCTCAGAGCTCACAATCTGGTGGCAAAGGCAGCAAGTACATAATTTTGTCTGTAATAAATTCTAAGAAAAAAAGGTAGTTATTATTATGAAAGCCCCTGAAAGGGGGCTGTGTCAGACATGATTAGTTACTCACCCAAAATCTCTTTCTTACTAATTCCATTGTGTTCAGGGCACTTATGTGTTAGCTTCTAAAAAACATTATCTCCCAGCTTCCCTAGCAGTTTGGGGTGGCCATGTGACACAATTCTGGCCAGTGATGTATAAGTGGAAGGATGCTGGGTATTTCTAGGATGGTTTTGCTTTCCTGATTATAGTCTCTTCTTACCGCATTCTTTCTTCTTTATCACATGTCTGGTACAGTGGTCACTTAATGACGACATCAATATTTGTGTTGGTATGGCAACTGTTTAATGAATATTTAAATTTAACACATGATAATACTTCTTGATTGTTACTTTTATGGGACTTGTGTTTGTTCCCCACCATCCCCACCCCTGTCCCAAATGCTCAACAGAGATTTAGACGAAAGGTCCCTCATTCATGGCATGGTTCACCCTATTAAATTTCTGGGTGTTCTCTGTCTCGTATCCACTACCTAAATAACAGTGGTGGAGGATTTGGGTTCCTCAAGCCCAGAGCAGGTAAATATAGTGGGGTTTTATTGGGGGGTGGGGGTATTGTTTTTTTCATGTGTGACAATGCTAATTAACTGGTGCTAGTATTCCCAAACATTATGTTGAGAAGGATTCTGTATCAACAGGAAAGAGGATTGTCTCAATTAGTCATGTCTGCCATGTACACAGGAAGATTTATAAAAAATCTTTTTCATTGTCATGATGAAACCAGTCCCTCTGAAGAAAGGAAGAGGAGACGAGCCTTTTAAATAAGACTTGTATGCTCAAGAACACAGAAACAAGATGAGATAGTTCTTTGGAGCC
Source organism: Grampus griseus (assembly GCF_964374135.1). Classification (NCBI taxonomy): domain Eukaryota; kingdom Metazoa; phylum Chordata; class Mammalia; order Artiodactyla; family Delphinidae; genus Grampus; species Grampus griseus. The sequence goes on from NC_139002.1 coordinate 81,935,847, forward strand.
TTACAAGAGCCTGACTTACATTGTTGCTGGTCTGTTGCAGACAGATAGGCCTGAGGACAGGGACCACTCACCCAGGAACGAAATAATAGTGTGACACCCGTGGAATGGGTAGCCTAAGCCCTGATACCAGAACCTTCATTCTTATCAACCTTCACATTAGTGAGTCCTAAAACCCTCTGAGCAGTTTTTCTTGCCCGAACCCATTTACTATCTCATGGAAGCCATTTTTTTCCTGCCCAAAGGAGGTGAGGAGAGGTGAGGAACTGGGGCCATGAGGAAAAGGAGCCTTCTCTGCCAAGCAGTCAGGATGCAAACTGGAAGGAAAACAAGCCAGGAGGTTAACTTTGCCTAGTTTTAGGTACAAATTACTTTATTTTAGTTTTGGGGGAAGTAAAATGAAGCAATTCAAAAAGAAGAAAGAATTCCGGAAAGAAACTCTATTCTTACCAACCCAGCAGGGATGTACACTTCAATTGCTGAGAGGAAATAATATTAGATGTAATACTAGAGGCTCATTGGAAACGGAAACAGGAGCCCTAATTTGAAGTGGGAGCCATTCATAAAATGACTCACAAACTTGCTCTCAAGAATTAAACCAAGTTTATGAAGAATAATTTTTGTTTGTGATTTTATTTTTTTCCTTTGCAAGCAAGTAATGAGCAGTAATGTGGCCCATACACAAGGTCACTTCAGTCTTTCTCTGGTTGTTAACCATGGTCATTATTAAAGCAAGTGACTGACAGATACATATGTTGAGTAGCCAAGGACTGACTGACAATAGAAGTGGGGACAGGGCAGCTACTGGAAAGTCCCGGCTCCCGGCCATACACTGGATTAATGAGAGGATAGATCAGTTAATGGTATTTAATACTTTAGATAAATCTGAGGCCCAGATTTCTCCCACGAAGGACATTAGGCAGCAGTTCAGCCAGTGACAGGGCCTTTCATACTCCAGCTAAGCTGCCTCAAGGGATCTGCATGATGAAAGCAGGCGATTAACAGAAATCCTGTTTTCACTGTGGGGCCTTTACACATTTCCTGCCACCGAACAGCTCCATAGTCATGTGGCACACTTTATTGAATTAATTGATCAGATTAGTACCAATGCCTCACCCTGTTCTGCGTCCTCCCCCACATTCATGGATCTCACCTCTATCTGGGAGAGAAACAGCTTTGCAGGCAGTGGATGCCAGCAAAGCTTCCACAACTCAGAACCAAAAGAGCAGTGTCTCCTTCTGACTCATTTCTCAAGACTCCTGACTATTGCCACTTTGTATCACATTATGGGGCAAGCAAGCTGCTTTGGATCACAGAGTCGCCATGCATTCCAAACTTCTTCCCCAAGAGAGAAAACACAATGTAATATAAAATCATGGGTCTAAATGAATGTCTAGTCTCCCCACAAATTGCTCTTGTCTTATATTACCTCTTAGGGGAATGAACCTATGTCACCAAAATTCTTTAAAGCTGCCCTCTTGCATGCCAGAACTTTCCTTTCAGAGAGAGAATTGGACATTTCATTCCTTGGGAAACTCAGTTCTAGAGGGTCAAGGCTTTCTCAGCTGAAACCTGGTTCAGATGTCAAGTCAGACTGGTTTCCTAGTCTGTTTATCATCTTCTGTTCCCCATCTTCCTCTTCATAGGCACATTTTCTGAGTGTCTTAGGGGGAAAGTTGGGACATCCTCACTCTGCAGGGCAATAAAGTTGGGAAAATCGTAAAAACAACTAACATTTATATAGTGTGGTTCTGTGTATTTTTCTAAGTTGTTTACTTAGAATAACTCATTCTGTCATCATAAAAACAGCCCTAAGGTCAATATATTTTTATCCTCATTTTACAGGTAAGGAAACTGAGGCATGGAGAAGCTAAGAAACTTGCCCAAGGTCAGAGGTATAAAGTAGTGTCACAAGTATTCAAACAGATAGTCTGGCCTCAGAGTGTATGTTGAGTGGCCTCTGTACAGAGATGCTCTCGTTAGTTGGTATACTTCTCCGATTATTAGAATAATGCTACTAAAGATGTTTGTGCTAATGAATGTAGTTAGCTAATGAGAGAGCTGTTGAGACTTGAAAGAGGGATGTATTGTATTATCGTACGAATATACACACATATATATACATTACGCACATGTATCAATATAAATATTATTCTCTGAAGCACGTAAGCACTGTTCTTAGATTAGCTACTCCTTAATTATGTAGCAAAGTCCATCTTTTTTCTTTTATAGACTTTTTTTTATCGATTTAAGGTGGATATATACAATTATGAAATTAAAAATAGGCTAAGTATACAAATAATACTAAAAGAAAAGTGCAAAGGAAAGGTCAGGTTGATGATGTACTAATAAGAATCTAGGACTTAAGAAAATTTCTTAAGTTCTTTTTCAATGTTTTTTACTTCCTTTATCTCTCCTAAAAGCTAAATATGTAAGCAATAGCTATTAAACTAACTGGATCCTGAATTTGTACCTTTCATGTATTTATTGATCATTAATTAATTAATTCTTTCATTCATTCAGAACATGTGATACCTATTGCCACTTTGGAACTGTTTCTCTAATCTTTCTATGACTCTCCAATCCTTTGTCAAATGGAGATAATAAAAGTAAATATTAGCTTTTTGTGAGATTTAATAGCACGTAAATCATAAGCACAGTCTTGCCCATAGTATGGTTTAATTACTATTTAAATAAACTAATTATTTTTAGTAATGATTTAAAAAATAGGAAAAACAAGCAGTCAATATTAATTGAGCCCTAACTATGTATAGGGTCACTGTATTTAGAGAACATGATAGTTATCCTTTTATTCATCCCTGTGTGTGTGTTTTCTGCATCTTGTCTTTCTCTTTCATCCCATCCATTTTTCCTCCATTGATTTTTATGCCTTTGGAGTGGGGCAGTTTGGTCATGGACCAGTTTTTGTCACTATCTTTCTAAATATCACTTTTTCCTCTGGTTAATTCCATATTTGGTGTATTTTCAAAGGTCTGGCTTTACTTTCAGGACATCTCTCATGATCCAGAGCCTCATTCAGTTCAATCTAATTTAATTCATTTCAGTTCAGTTAAAAGAAAAACAAATCATGTGTTCTAGAGTATGATACAGAGATGATTAAGGCAAGATCCTACATCAAGTTCCCTACAGCCTTTCCTTGTTCTACCTCAGGTCATGCCGCTGATAATCTCCCTTTATAATTGGAGTTTTGGCTCAGTCTTTATCCTGCCACCATCTTACCTCTAACAGGCCTGAGCAAGTCAGAAATCTGAAGATGGCTAGCTGACCCTAAAGGGGCAAGAATGGTGTCTCTGAAAATTCATTCATTATGTGCAAAATACATTCACAAGGAAAAATCTTCAAAAGAATAGCTAATCTTCAGCTACATCAAGAATTTAATAAAGCTTTATGAGTCGAGGGGATTTTTCAAGGCAATAATGAATATGACTTTAACTGGCCTTGCTCCTTGTGAGCAAAGTGCATTCCAGTTTCCTTCTTCCAGTGTCTGTGTACATGAGGCTAACTGAAAACCTCCATCAAGACTATTTTTTACTTACTTTCTCTAAACTCCCATTTTTCGCTAAGGACGTTATCACTCCAACTTCATTTAGGAGCCTAAACACTTCCCTTTGTTTGTATTAGAATATTAACAATCCAAATACCACAGCCATGAGGGAAAACTGAGTCTTAATAAGGTCAGTATACATTCTGCCCAGATGCCATTGTTTTCCAATGAAGTAATATGTTCATTTACATCTAATATTTCTGCACTACTCTGACCATGTAAGGTAAAGAGCAGACTTACAAAAATCAACAGCCCCATTAGCTAAGACTTCCTTATATCCCAAAATGATTTGACAATGAAATCAACAGACAGATCAGAAAAAAAAGGAAAACTGCGATGCCAGAAACACATGTCAACTTTTGAGTAGCATGGCCATATTTTGTTTCTTGTGCTATATTGAAATATTATGAAAAATTATCAATATTCCCATGATCCTGATGTTAAAAAACTATTTTGAATCTTGTGAAACCTTCATATACTCCAATACAGAAGCAGTTTCCTTGTCCAGATAAATATTTGTTTGTAAACTTTAAAATATTTCCAGAGAATCAACTGTGAGCTTTCTGTGTTTTTTAATTCTATATTTATTTTATGTTTTATTAATTTATGCTTTTCTCCATGGCATTTCCTTGCTCTAATTTCTTTGGGGTTTAGTTTGCAGTCTTTCTTCTCAGTTCTTGAGATAGTTGCCTAGTTCATTGGTTTTCAGCTTTTCTTTATTAATACATTCATTATAAGGCTATATATTTTCCTCTAAGCATAGCTATAGCTGACCAGTGACTCAGAAAAAATAAAATAATGGAGGTGAGGAGCCAGAGTAGCAGTGTCTGACATGAAATACCTTGACACAGCTTTGTGGTTTAGATTAGGGCTGTTGGCTGCCATGTTTCAGAGTCTCAGTAGTAGCCTATATTCTGTACTGACATTCCTGGTATCTCACCCTTATTATAGCAAAAGAGGCCACTGTTCAAACAACACTCATACTTTATGCCCTCAACTACCTCTTATTTCTAGGATTAGGTAGAAGGAGGACTGTGTTGCTCCCCTAACCCAAATGCCCCTTCAATAAGAGCTGCACTATGTTTGTAAGCTCCTAGATGTACTTCTCCTTTGTATTCTTCAGCCACCATTAGTTCCTGACCATTTAAAGTAAATCCTCTTACTTTTCCAAATCATGGTCCTTCCCTTCTACCCCTTAAGAATCATACTTCAATCAGCCAATTAATCTTACATTGCTTCAAAAAGTGAAGAGCAGAATTTTGTCATGATATACATTTTAGAATACATAGAGAATATACATTTTAGAAAATGATGCCAATTAGAAAGCTGTTCCTCTATACCCTCAAATCCTACCCCGTGTGATAGAAAAATCACTACATTCTGTGTTCCCACCACCTAAACACTTTCTTTCCTTGTTTGAAACAAAATGAAGCAAAAGTCTATGAAGATGGAAATTTTTTTCTTAAACTGTCTCCAGAACACACACAGACCTAAATGAAACCTTCTGTTCCAACAGGAATTCCACTACCCCATTTACCTGTCAATAGACCCAGATTTTATTTAGATATTAGTCCAAAATCATTGATATTTGGGAAGACAGATCCAACTTCAACTTCTGGGCAATGAAAATGTAAGAAGAAATTTTTAAAGGTGTTTCTGGGAAATAGTTTCTTACCTAAAAAGAATGTAGTTGCATCTCCATCTAACTGCTTATCCCACTCCCTCCCTCCCTTCACTTCCTGCTGATGACTGTGGTCCTACTTCCTAGAGCTGGGGCAGCCATCTTCTGACTGTGGAGTAATAGCATGAGCATGAAAAGCCAACCCACAAAGAGCGGCAGAGAAACTGTAGAAATGAGCCTGGGTTCTTGATGAAATTGTTGTTCTTGATGAAATTGCTGAGTCAATGACAGCAGCCGCCTACCTCCAGTTTTCTTGTGTGAAATCAATAAACCCCAGTTGTTTAAGCCATCATTAGTAGGATATTCTATTACCTTTGGCTGAAATACTTTCCTAACAGATAAACATAACTGTTCCTCCATCCAAACTAACTGATACTTTACTTATTTCCCTAGTCCTAAAGCTTTAGAACTTACCCTCTGACTAAACTGGCAAGTTCTTGTATGCATAAAGCATTAATGGTTAATGGTAGATTAATGAGTTATATTATCCCAGGAGACATTTATATTTTTATAGTTGGCTTTAAATTCTTAAGAAAAAATAGGGGGTATTATAATAAAGGAAGAGCTGAACCCATGAGGAAGACCAAGACTTACCCCTTGAAGCACAACTTTGCTGACCTGTTTTTTTGAGGGCCGCTTAGATAAGAGAAGAGATTGATTGTGTGACTTATGAAAGTGAATCTCACTACTGTGCGGTCAGCAGGTAGAGTCATGTGTCAAATAATGACCTAAGACTAAAGAAAAATGGAACGATTGAAAGATTTCCTAAGATATCTATTAATTTCCATGGATCATTATATACAAGAGACAATCTCCCTTCTCCATAGTAAGTAGAGACCAAAGATGGCATCCCTTTATCCTTTTTGTAAGAGAAAGAGGAAAATTCAGAACATCAGTTCCTAAGAATTTTCTATAGGTATCTCAAATTCAGCATTTTTAAAACTGAACTCAAAATCTACTTCACTGAAATATTTTTCTTTTCATGTTCTCTGATAGGTTTCCCTGCTCCTTCCGACCATTTCACCCCATCCTCATTTCATTGTGTTATCAAGCCTGGCTAAGTCTCCCTCTTAAATTCCTTGGAATGCACCCCTTCCCTCAACTCCTATTGTTATACTTTAGGTCATTTTATTTCTCTTAAGGCTATTTGCAAAGACCCCCACACTGTGTTGTCTCAGATCACACCATCTTTTAGGCTGCACTCACTGTGATCGCTCTAAAATTCAGACCCAATCATGTCACTCCCATGAATAAAATCCTTCCATAGTTCCCTAGAGATCTCTTATGATCTAATGCCTATTAACTTCTCTAGGAACTCCTCCTGTCATGTTACTTACATACTATGTACCCCAGCCACACCCAGTGCCTGGTAGCTATCTATCTATACCACACTCTCTTCTACTTTGCATGACTTTAAATATGCTATTTTCTCAGGAGCATCTTCCTGCCAACCCTCAACCTTTTTCAACTTAGAAGAGGGTAATAACATAAAGTTATGAAGAATAAGAGGAGAGATTGGCACAATCAGAGACTGCTCAGATGTCATTTCTTTGGAGAATCCTTTTCTTCACCCTCAGTTTCCTTAGAGGGTCATAGAGTACCTGGTAGTTATCACTATCAATAATGTATCGTACTACATGATAAAATGTGATTACATATCTCTTTCCCATTAGACAAATGGTTCTCACTCCTAAGCTACCCAATCTAGGGAATTTTGAAGATACACTAATCCTCAATCTCCATTCCAGACCACTAAATATGGTTTATTATGAACCAAATCTCAGATATCTGAAGAGACGGTTCTTTCACTGTCTGTTTGCATAGAGTGGCTGTAGTTGGCAATCCAGCTCCACTATTCTCTATATAGTTCTTTATTCATTACACTGAATGCCATTTCAGGGTTAATTCTTTTTTTTTTCTTTTTTTTTTGTGGTACGCGGGCCTCTCACTCTTGTGGCCTCTCCCGTTGTGGAGCACAGGCTCCGGACGCGCAGGCTCAGCGGCCATGGCTCACGGGCCCAGCCGCTCCGCGACATGTGGGGTCCTCCCGGACCGGGGCACGAACCCGCGTCCCCTGCATCGGCAGGCGGACTCTCAACCACTGCGCCACCAGGGAAGTCCTCAAGGGTTAATTCTTGATGTCTATGCTGCCTTCTTTAAGCCTGGAGTCTCTATGAGGTTCTGCTAAAAAAAAAAAAAAAAAAAAAAAAGCTTCCCTCTCTGTGATTCTTGGAAATGCAGCTTCCTCCACTCTGATTTATTTTTCAATAAGATACAAATTACTTTCGCTCTTGAAGAAATTATTCAAATTGTTGTGTCTTATGATATTTTACACCTTCTTCCTATTCTTGGAAATTTTATGCTGTTTATTCCCTTTTGAGTATTTTAATTGTGGTTCAATCGGACGTAGGAGGGAAGGAAGGAAGTATATTTACAAAGTTTGCCATTTTGCCTTGAAAGGCCATTAAAGCAATTTTAGGTAACTTATCATTTTTAACATTTTGTAGTACTATGGTTGGTCACTATATCAGTTAAAAATGTGTCAAGCTGCAAGTAATTTTAAAAATTACTTAGTAGGTTACTTAGAGGTATACTTTCTCACATAATAGGAAGTTTAAATTTAAGCATACAACGATGTTGCACATTTTCAGTTGCGTCATAAAATACCCATCCTTAGCACATTATCTAATTTTCTAAGATGGCTTTACTACTCCAAGCATCACATATATATCCTGTGCTGGAAGAGAAAGAAAACCAGACTAAATACTACAGTAGCTGCATTTCTGCCCACTTTTTATTAGAAAAGTGATAGCTTTCCCAGAAGTCCCCTTATCAGACTATTCTTACCTACACACACTATCACATGTGCTTTAGCACAAGGGAGACTGGAAAGTTAAGTACTGGACTCTCTAGCTTCTGAGTAGAGAAAAGAAAAAGATAAGGTGGTAAGAAATTTGTGTTTAGTGGACCAGCTTTTGGGTCTCATACAGCTACTGACTGTTTCTCAGAGGTTATAAGCAGTTAAAATAAAATAAAACACTGTAAAATATCATAAGCATGTTTGTGCCTAGTTGAGAGAGAAGCTGGGAATTGATCCACTGGGCTGGAGGAGGAGGGATCCACAGGCGAAAGTTGAGTGGTAGCATTGAGCCAGACAGCAGTCGGATGAGGGGAAAAGATGGAGCACACGTTTCTCCAGTGCTTTAGCCTTGGTTGGGATAATACAGGGTCCACACATAATTAATTACTCCTGAATTTATTTCTTTATATCATTACTTGAAATTTTATTTAACTTAGACATTTTCCTTCAATGAGCAAAAAGTCTCAAGTTTCTACTTCCTAGGTTGGTGAGAAAATTTAGTGAATATATGTATTTACTACTGTCAAAGACCCCATTTTCAAAGAAAAGACTACTGAAAAAACAACTCGTTGCCCACTTAATTTCACATTATCATAAGAAAGTAATGGTTTTCCTTTTTATATGCCATAGAAGGTCTCATTTCTTATTATTTCAGCATACAGTTCAATAATCTGCTCAATCCAACCTCTAAGTACAAAGTAGAAAATCTGAAACTTGTTGCCATACCTTAAGAGGTGCTCTGGGGTTTTCTCTGGTCATATTGTTACTGTTATGGTACGAAAGCCTTCAGATAGCATCCTTAGAGATAGCTATAGAGTTGCAAAATATATACTAGCACAATTAGGTGCCACTTTTTTCTGAATGGTCAGCTGAAGTGGGAATTTGGCATAGAGATTGTAAAGTTTTTATTCATGAAAGACTGGACCAGAACAGATCCTAAGTACAAAGATATAATGTTTCAACTCCCATAAAAACTGGGTCGCTGTTGACAGTTCTGGTCCAAAATGTCTCTGACATTTAAACAGTTATCCTTCTGTCCCACTCATCTAGTATCTATTCAGCAGGACTTGTCTTGGCAAGGATCTCCCTCATAGCTGAAGTCTCATAGCATTGCCCATCCATCCCCAACTTGTATCTTACTTCTCATCAACATCTCCACTATACTCAAAGTTATCCCTCCACACCAAAAGCCCCAGTGACTCATAATTGCATACCAGGAAATATCTTTGCAATCTTGGGCTTAAATCATTAGCAATAGACAAACTGGTTTACTCTTCAAGGTGTGAATTTTAATTTTTGGAGGAATGAGTCTGTTTCAAATTTGGAGTAGATTTTCCTATCCCATAAAATCCAAAGACTCCATTTAATACATTGAATGAAAAAATCAAAACAAACATTAAATAGAACAAATAGCATCTTGAGTTTTCAATTAAAAGTAAATGGCAACCATGAGCCAAGTCATAGTTTGATACCTCTATTTGATTGCATCTTATTCCTGAGTTATGACACTGAATAAATATCTTTCAACAAGAATTCTTGAACTCTCTGGGTCATGGTCTCAGAAAGAAGTGTGAAACTTGAATAGGATTGGTTACTAACAATCATAATTCGAATATATTTTTTTATAAATGACTTATCTTTGCATATTCTAAACTTTAAAATGACTTTCTAATACTTTTTAGGGAAACAGGAAAGTATAAAGAAAAACAGCAATTATTCATATTTTTACCATACAAATTTAAAATATTAATATTTCAATTTGTATATAATTTAAAAATTTTAAATGATTAAAAAAAAAAGTGTAAGTCAATCCTCCATTAATCATATTTCCCTTGTAACATGCCCATTTCAAAGGGAACATCTCGATTCCAGAGCTTCAGCTGCCTTCCATTCCTAAGTTTAGAATATCTAACTGTATTAGTTTCCAAATTAATAGGCAAATAATAAACATTGATTACCCTTTCCCTCAAAAATTTGTATACATAGTGACTAAAGTGTCTGGGCTTTGGAGTCAGATATTGATGTTAATTTACTATCTATTATAGACTACTTCTGACAACTGGGGTAAGTTTATGTCACTTCTCTGGGCTTAGTTTCCTCATCTATAAAAAAATTAACCATAATTACCTTATAATGTTATTATTTTGATAAAAAGGAATTCGAAAAAATGTTATCTCAATGGCTACTTAAATTAATGTGTGTGGTTGGGTGTGTATATGAGTCCACACACACACACACACACACACACAGTCTTTGATGCTGTGGTTGTGTACTCTCGACGTAATGATGACAACCAAATAAAGGGGACCATACCATGTGGATAATATGATTTTGTAGTGATTAGAAACATACATCTAGATTCTAGACAATGGTTTGATTTTCTCATGGCTTATTTGTATTTGTGACAACATGAAGATACAGATTTCCCCTAGTGTCACCATTTTTTATTCTGGAGTAACATAGATAGTTGATGCTCAATAAATGCATGCTGTATTAACTTGAATTCGTTAAGGGGTTAAAATTACAAATATTTCAGAGCAGCTTACCTAATGTTTTAAAAATCTGGAATGTGTAGCATATATGTTTGAAAAGTCCCCTCCCCACAGCGAACTCTGAGAACATAAATACTCCTTCTTTCTGTCACATTTATATTTTAAGCACACACCCACACATCAAATACCAAGTGTCAGCAATTGGCGTGTTTATAACTAACTCTCATTCTCCATTAACTAAGATGATACACTAATAAGAAGTGATAGCAAACTAAACTCTTTGGGATTAAATTACATATAGACTTTCATTCCTAGAAATTCAAGTATTCATCTAGCAAGCAGATCTGCTAATTGCCTTTGCAGTTGTTGGCAAATGAAACCTTTCTTTAGCCTAAGAAAAACAGTAAATTAGGAGTGCTTATATTATTCTCCTTCCTCTTCCATATTTTTATTGCACTATTGTTACTACTGTCCATTATTGTCACTTTGAGGAATTACAATAGCAGTAAGCATGATGAAGCTAGAATGTTAAGATTTATAATTAACATATAATATTCCAAGACATTATTCAGACCAATCCTGCAATGTTTAGCTGTAACCATGAGAGGTTATAGAGCGCACTTTCCAAGTCATCCAGATGGAACAAAACCACAGCCAGACTCCTAAATCAATGCTTTTCTACTATACACATTGTCTCCCTTAATGGATGCCAAAGAAATTGATTTCCAGTTCTGCCACGGCTTAGATCCAGCACTGTAAGAGAGCAAACCAGTAGCTGCCAACTTGACTCATATTTATTCTCAGAGAAGTTTTCTAACTTGAGGAGAGAAGGCTCAACACCTAAAGCAGTAGTTCTCAACCCTGACTGCACACTGGCATCACTGGGAAGCTGTAGAACACACCGATGCCATTCCTGGGTCACTCATTCAAAGATTCTCATTTAACTGGTCTGGGGTGGAACCTAGGCATTATTGTTTTTCAAAGCTACCCAGGTAATACTAACATGCAGGTAGAGTTCCGTACCAACGCCCTAAAGCCTCAACTGTAAATCAAAGGAACTCACACAGGTAGAGGCCAGCTTTATCTGGATTTAATCAGGAAAAGAAACCCTTGGAAAAGTTAGAAACAACAGAGCTAAGATATATTTTTCTTTATAACTCTTCAGAATACTTTGCTATTTGATTCCCATGTGGTCTCATTTCTCTATGGTAAAAAATTAACTGTGCTAACTCACAGCCCAGGGGAGCCTAAAAAGACATGAGGTTTAAAGGTAACATGGTCCATGGACCCTGGAACAGAAACAAGACACTAGGTAAAAACTAAGGACATCTGAATAAAGTAAAGATTTTAGTTAACAACAGTGCATCAATATGGATTCATTAATTGTAACAAAAGTACTGTAATAATGGAAGATTTAATAATAGATGAAATTGGATACAGGTTATTATGTACTCTTTGTACTATCTTTGAAATTTGTGTGTAAATCTAAAAACTGTTCTAAAATAAAAAGTTTATTTAAAAAATTAGATGTGCTAAAATAATATGTTTAGCTTCTCTAATTACAAAATATACCATTAAGGCTTTCATTTACAATTTTTAGAGTTAATATTTCTCTAACTACAGCCCTACCTTTATTATTATAAATTTTGTTTACAGATCATCATAATTTAAAATACATTATAAATCATTTATTATATAATTTTTCAGCATTCTTTCAAAACATTTGAGATTTACAATAAAAGAAATATAAACAATAAAACCATAAAAATGAAAACAAAATATCAAGACTGTACAGAAAGGTAATAAAAGAGAAATACAGTATTTAGAGAGCAGGGGAAAGCAATTGTCCTTAGTGTAGTAGTAATAAAATTAATGCAGTCACTTAAGAGTATTGCTAACATTAAGATTCCTCTCCACTGCTAGATTATTGGTAACTCATATTAATATATTAAATACTTTCTTATATATCAGTTGTCACTGTTTTCAAAGCTGCAGAGTTGAACAGATGGAAAATATTAAATAGCGTGGGTGGCTTAGTCGGCTTGGCATTGGAGATTGGATTCTATAATGTGAAAAGAAATTCTTTTGAATTCAATTTTACCTATTCTCCTAACACCCCCACTAACCTGCCACCGTGCCCAGAAGGGGACAGACTGACTGCTTGGGGCCCTTATGCATACATTTGTCAACATCATTTCTTTCATTTTCCAATTCTGCAATTCCTCACAATAGAATTAAAAGTGAAGCATGTGGGTGGATTTCACAACCTTCTCATTTAAATGTTGAAACCAATATCAAATTATTAACTTATGAAAAAGAACAAATAAAAGAGGAAAATCCCATCTCATTAAAAATGGAAGAACTTTGGCTGGAGTGGGAGGAGAGTGGAAACTGGGATGGCGTCTCCCTAGGAAACCAGCTTGAAAAGAGGAGTGCTTTAATGATGTCAACACTGGTTAAATTCTTGGAACATCTTTGATGTAACACTTATCACAGGTATTTTAATTGCTCCGTGCCTTTTGGGTCAGCAGTAAACTGACAGAAGACAAAGTTCTTCAGGAACGAGAAAAAATTGTAAAATGCTGTGTGTGGCATCAGACAAAATTAGGCCTAATTCCCAACTCTATCCCTTATTAACTGTGTAAGTTTATGTAAATTACTTTGTTTCTCTGAGTTTCACTTTCCTGATAGATAAAATGAGGATGGTAGCACATACTTTATAGGATTTTTTGTGAGAATTAAATTAGATAAGTGCTTAGCATTGTGTTAAAATTTCAGGTTGGGATGCCTAACCCTAGATGTGGTCCATACTCTCACAGCACTTAGTGATACCTTTGTCTTTGCATCGAGTTTTCTGGCACAGAAACTAGATTTCCACAATGTGTGGTATAATATCTCCTGACAGCTTTCTCTGAAACAGTTATATCCTAGAATTTTATAGGATAGTCAATATTTTATTAATAAATGACAATACTCTTGGAGGAGAAATCCTTTGAAATATCATGTAATAACAGTTGTGTTAGTTTAGTTCTGCATTCTCTGGAGTCTGGGAATTCCATTTGTGGAGATACAGTAGGTAGTTCAGCTCTACCAGGTCCAAGCTATGACTGCTGGATATGGTAGACTGGCATTCAGATCCATTCTTCTTCTAGGTGTCTTCTTGTGTTTCCAGGTCTGGAGAAGGAAAATCTGCCTTTCTAATTTCTCCTGTAATTATGGTTCTGGATGGGAATTAGATTCTACTAGTTATATATGCTTGCCTGAAATGTGGAACGTGATAGTGAGACGGGGGCTATATTTTTCAGTTACAATTCTAGAAGCAAAATTAAAGAGACACGAATCTTGGAAGGCAGTTCTAGCAGCTATGATTGCCGTGTGCTTCATGGGTGATGAGAGTTGATGGTGGCTCTGGATAGCAGCCAGGGCGGGGTGTATGTGCTATCACAATCCAATAGCTATTCCTGAACTCCTCCTCCAACATTCCTAACAATTTTGTGAACACCCCATTCTCTCCACAAAATCACTTTCTGCAGGAAATACCTAGAGTTCTTTCTCTTCCTTGAATTGCATTTTGATTGATAGACTCTGTAATCTTCAGGACATGTACCTTGATTTTCTTATTTCCTAGATAGGAGAAAGAGCAGAAAAAAAAAGTAAAGTAGATCATTTTAGGGTCTATTCCAGCTTTAAAATGGCTGTGACCTTGGTGGCCATTTCCATTCCCCCAAAACTGACATCAGTTTGATTTTGAGGTTTTATCATTGTGCTAGATACTTTGTTTTCCCTGCCAAATCCATTCCTCACCAATTTTCAACCCTGATTCGTGTCCCCAAAAGCTCATGTTTATGGAATGTACAAGCTCCCTGTCACCTGCCTGCTGGTTCAGCTCAGCAAGATTGACGAGGGGGAGAGAGAGGGCTGAGGTTGGGATATTGTTCCCTCAGCTCTCTCCCTTCCAGGCAGTCCTCTCCTCAACTACAGGAATTTGCACAGGGTTCTGGTAACGTTCGTTCCTCTTGATTATTTAGGCCCAGGCATAGCACATGCTTCCTGTTGTAGCTAGGCCTAGGGTACTGCACAATTCCTTGTTAATTTCCCTTAACCCTGCCCATACCTTAATAAATAGTCCTTTTATTAAATTCTCCTCTATTGTCCATTTTAGTATGCCATCTATATTGTATGGAACCCTAACTAATACAAGTGAGAAAGAAAATAAAAAAGCGAAACGAAACAAAAACAAAGAAAGAAAGAAAAACCATATTAGAGGCCTTCAAACTAAGCCTTGGGAAATTCACACTCTTTAGTCTGTCTGTACTACCCTCCTTCTATCCACGTAGACATCTATCAAATTCCAGACTCATACTCATTACATGCTGTCATGCATTAATCTTCTTAGATTATCCCTGTGTTATGTCAAATCCTATTCAAAATTCAGTGGCTCCCTATTGCATCAGAGTCATCTAAATCTCTTGGTATTCCAGGTCATCTATTTTTCCCTGAAATATATTCTTATCCTTATGTTTTATGCCATTATTTTACCGGAGAACTTGCTGTGATTTTGCACCCCTGAGCCTGGATCATTCTGTTTCCTTCCTTATAATGACCACCTTGCTTTGCTTTTCAAAATTCAATTCAATTCTTAAAGAAGCTCAAGGTCTATCACTTTCTTGTGTGCTATTATGAGCAGTGTAATCTTGTTCTCAACTAGCTTCAGTATAGTTGGAACGAGAGTGTATAGCACATTTGCATTATTGTATCACATTATAATTTGCCAATTTATTCTATTCAGTAATCAAAATTATAGTTAATATTTATTGAATGCTTACCACATATTGAAAATTTCCCTTCATCACATTTAAATTTCACAATAAATCCATGAAGTAGTTACTAAAATCCTGGTTCTATCTCTTGCTAGCTGTGTCATACATCTTGGTTAATTAATCAGTCTGTACCTCAGTGTCCCCATTTTAAAATAAAAATAATTCCAATCATATAGGCTGTTGTGAGGATAAAATAAATTAATAAATAGAAGACAGAAGAGAACTTAGCACACTGTAAGTACTCTTTAATTTTAGATCTTAGTAGTAGTAGTATCCCATTTTACAGAGGAGAAACTTGAGGTTTTAAAATATTCATTTACCACAGATCATTGAGCTACAAACTGTAGAGCTAGAATTTGACCCTCATGGAGTGGTTAGAGTAGAGCCTGTACTCTTAGCTCCCTTGCAGTCTAGCTACTATTTTATTTCCGCTTTGAGCACAGAGAATTTGTTGTTCTTCTTTTTATTTAAAGGGCCACACACAGTAAAATCTTTTAAGAACTAATTATCATAGAAAAGCTGATATCTACTGAAAAACTTGTGTTTTTTTCATCATGTCAGGGAATAATATTATCCTCTCTGTTTCACTGTTTCCCTTAGATGTGCCAAAAAGGTCATGGTAAATTTAATGTTCGAAAGCAATAGTTACATTTGCTGAGATATTGGTAAAATGATTCCCTTTCTTTCAGTATAATTTGGATAATATATTTCTGTTTTATTAAGGAAACAGTATACTTGTATTCACTGCAAAATAAATTTAAAAGCAGGTAAAGTAAAATTTATAAATAAATAACTGATCCACCTTTATTCCACCAGGTTGCCTAACACAGTGTATCTTATGTAGTGCACATACAACCCTTACTGTTTGATTAAGTCAAACTAATATTTAGGTTTCTTGATATAATACAAATAGCATACAAATTAGCAAAATGCAGTTAATTAAAATTCAGCTGCACTTTCTTGGATTTTCAAATGGGAAAAGTCTCAAGAAGTTAAATGAACTTCCCGTAAGAATGTGGAGTTTCAATTCACATTTTATCTAGTATCTCTTTTCAAATTTTCCTGCCAAAACTATTGTATTATACTACAATTATCCAGAGGTGCTATTTTACAGTTGGACTATTATTTCGGAAGCTCTGCTTCCGATGTCTAATAAGGTTTCCACACATAGCTCCCACACCCCGGAGCTGCCTTCAAAGGTCATTTCTTCATCCCATTCTTTGCCGACATAATTGCACCTGCTAGGTGAACTACAAAACAAGTCCCAGGCGCACAGGGTGAGTCAGTCACTGTCATCGAAGCTGCTTTCCTATTTATGCTCATCCCAAGCATTATGGGTTGGGAAGGTTCTGGGACCATTTGTAGCTTCTCTTTTTGATAACCAGAATTTTCCATACATTGGTTCTCAATTCCAAATTTCCCAAAACAGGAAGTGAAAACAGGCTTGATATCAAAGAGGAGAGTTTCCAATGAGCTCAAAGGAGAAAGAGAGAGAGGTACCCCTAATGTTTCCAAAACATCACAGTTTTAAGAGAGAAATATGTCATGTTCCTAAAGTGGTTTAAAAGAGCTTGCATCTGACGGGCACATCTTTTGCTGGCATTTCCCTGCCATGTTTACCTTTCTTGTAGTTTCCCAGGGGCTCTTTCAGTTGAAATTCACATTTCCTTATTGCCAGTTGCAGTATCATAGCAAAGTCAAGTATTTCTCTGTGAACAAATAGATGTGCTTATTTTTTTCCAGTTATCTCTGCACTTGGAGGGAAAAAAATGAGTATTTTAAAAATCCAGTCCTACCATTGAAATATGACTTGATGATGTGGCCTTCTTAAGAGAGTGTCCCTTCTCCTATAAATGAAGAATGATGTGAAAGACATAACCCTATAGCCAATGACACCACCTGTTTTCAGTCAACAATTGCATTTCTAAATATATGAACTGTTTGTGGAGCCTTGACAAAAGTGAAGGTAAAGAAGACTGTTCATGAAATAGTCTCCTGATGTTGTTTAAATCTTGGAAATATCTGGGAGTGAGTTATTCAAATACAAAGTAATATCTAGCATAGCATAAAATACTGTGGTAATTCAGGTGCTTTATTTTCCTATCATTCAACATAGTGCTTCCAATATTTTTAAAAATTCCTCTGGAGAAAGGTTTCGGGTAAAAGACCATACAAAAGACTAATGTACTAACGTACTAAGGTACTATGCTAAGCTCCTCAGTAGACCTGCCCATCATTCCCCTGAAATACATATTCCTGTTCTCATTCCACAAGTGAAAAATGGACTCCGTGGCATTGGCTGCATAAAATCACACAGCTAAATGAAAAAAATCAGTGTGTACTAAACCTCAGGTAAGTCTGATTCTAAACCTTGAGCTTTTTCATCTATACCAGAACTGCCTAACCCAAAACATGTTATCACTAAAATAATATATATCATTATAACAATTATTATAATAATCTAGTATAGTATTATATAGAGTTGTAACAACTTGATATGATAATTACAATATCAATATAATGACCCTGAGTAGGGTTATGACTAGTGGGAGAAGAGTATGGGAGTGAAGTCTAATTGGTAGGAGACCAGCTCAGGGCCCTCTGAGGATGACTGCATAAGTAGTAGAGGATGACAGATACTTCAACAGGTAGCAACAAATTTCAAGGGTGAGGCAAGAAATATAGAGTTGCCTACTAGGAAAGCTGATTCAGGACAGAAAGTAGCGTGAGGTCTTTCAGAAACTAGTCTGCATAGGCAATACCATTTTTAGGTACTTTCCAAAAGCTGATGGTATGATGATTTTATTGTTTAAAGGTCCCAGGTCAGGATAAACGAATTATAGGTCAGATGACCATAGTCATGGGTTAGATGATCACAGACCAACTTTTGAACTGCAATACTTTGGCTCCTTGATAGAGTCCTTGCAGTGGAACTCCATTCATACTCCATTGGCTACATTTTCTTCTTGTTCAGTTTGGTTTCCAAGCCCAACAAAGGATCATTAGGTGATTTTTACTTTTCTCTTGTCACCCACATTTTAAAAATACAAACAGGGAAAACAAAGGGTTATTATTTATTTAACACTAAGTACAAATAAGGACATATCGAGATGCCATTTGGGCAGAGATTCATTACTCATAATCCATTACTTTTTTTCTCAATTCATATTTTGCTTCAAAAACTCTCTCCTTAATTTAAACTCCTCTATGAAGAACCACGACTGTTCTCACCTGGTATATTTTAACAGCCATATAACTGGTATTCCTACTTAGAGTCTCTACTCCATTCAAGCCGTTCTCTACTCTGGCTTAACTATGATCTTTCTAAACCAGAAATATAACATCAATCCTATGCTTAAAAACCACCCAATGGACATTACACTATTATGGAATAAATTTCAAGTCTTTTAGTATTGCAGACAAAGCCTTTCATAACCTGGACCTTCATTTTCTCTCCAAATCCTTTCTCTTTATATTTTAGCAATACCAAAATATATGTGACACTATGAAAATAGCATTTTGTTTTATCCATTGCAGGAATTTACACTTATTATTACATTGGTTTCTAATGGCTTTCTTTTCTTCTGTTCAACATATGAACCACTTTAGGATCAATCGTTCTTTTTGATGCCCCCATTGTAGCTTCTGCATACTTATTATTGAATTTATTAAATCAACTATAATCATTTGCTGCCCTTTGGCCTCATACTTTAGACTGGTGGATTCTTTAGAGTCAATTCCACGTCTTACTTATCTTTGTTTCCCCAGAGCTATTCTTGAAACATGGAAGAAATGCAATTAAGTTGGTTATATTGCTCTGAATTTAACTGTGTCCCCAGTAAAGTCTTTCCACAGGATTCTAGCCCACTTTCCAGATCATCAGGGTCATTGGAATACACATAGGGAAGTCAGGAAACTGCTTTGGGTTAGTGAATCTTTGCCTTGACTGGTGGGAAGGGAGGGTCTTTTTGGAAGGATGATGCCTTTCTGTTAAGCTCAAAGATCTCCACATAGAGCCTATATATAACTTGGGCCATACGATGTCTTGCATAATGTGCTGATTTGCATAGATAGAGTCAAGGAAATATATTTCAGATCAATTTCTTTTTTAGTACCCTAACTTAGTGTAGTTGCTATCTATGTCAATAATGGCTAATACATTGATGCAAATGTCACCACTCACCTCCTGCAGAAAAGAGTATCAGCTGAATCTATTGGATAATTCTTTAAGAGGGAAATGATACCTCCACTGTGCAATTATGTAATATATTTTAGATAAAAGATAAGCAGAATTGTCTGGATTAATAATCATAACTTATACTAATGTTAATTACAGTGTAACTCCTAGTAAATTTGGGGATTTTTCCACACCCAGAAAATTAGGATAACATCAAAAATTAAAGATGGATGCCAGAGGATCATGTTCACTACTGATAAAGGCTGAGTTTGAGTATGTGGCTTTACTCTGATAGCAAGTAGGCTTGTTAATACTCAACCCAAGAATCAGACACCTCTGTACCCAGTCCCAGTTAGCACCGTATTGGGGTAGGCATGTCCAGTTTTCCCAGGTAGAATTCACAGCACGAAGTAGAGAACTCATGTTCTTTGTGAACATTCGTTCCAAAGACTAAGGGCAGAGCTGATCTGACCAGACCAATTTATTCTCCCCACATTTATGAGTAACTTCAACTTCTCAGTGGAGGAGATAATAAAGTAGTAAAAAGAGGCAAAGACTAGATTTAAAGAAAATGATTCCTCATAAGGTTGCAGTTTGGGGAAAGGAAATTACCTTCTGTCAGTAGTTCCTAAAAATGGCGGTGTTTAAAAATGTATAAAGAACTTGCTCATATGTAATCTTACATGAAAGTGATACATCCTCATGTTCAGGCAGGCCAAATATCTTTGTACGCATTGTCTAAATAAGAAAACTGAGGAATTTTTATAAACAGCCTCATGATTGATAAGTGCCAAAACAAAAACCCATTTTATCTGATTCTTAATCCAAAGCGCTTTCATTATGATATATAGTATATGTCTTGGTTTTTTTCCTCAAATTTATCTCACCTCTTTTAAGGAATTCTTTTTCACTTGTGTCTATATTTCTTAAGTGCCTACAGAAATGCTGGGGGCAGAGTAGTCATTCAATCAAGATTCATTCAGTGATGCCAGTAGTTTCTCAAGGAAGAAAGTTTAATGTAGAAGTTGGCTTTGTAGTAATGTTGTTGGTCTCTCTCAACATGCATTTTTACTTATAGCCCTTGAACAATTCCAGGCAACAGTTAGGTGCTCGAGAAGTTGTGTTGTCTTTTTTAATGCATTGAATGAACTCTTGAGGTAATTACCTGTAAGTTCCTTTAGTTTACCAAAACAGTGACTTAAGATTATGATAGATCTAAGAGTATTTCTTTCAGTTTCTCAATTAATCCAGCTAAAAAATTGGAGAGTTAGATAAATGAACTCTAGGTTTTTCTAAATTTTTGAAATTCTTTTTGCAGAGAATCATTGCTCAAAATTGCAAACATGCAAGAGCTGGCTTGTTTTTATTTTCATCACAAGTTAATTTCAAGTCTCAGTGCACAAACTTCTTGTTTAGTAAGTAATTCACTTTTATTCCTTTTTGGATTCAAGAACTATTCAAAAGTCCCAAGTATTTATTTGCTCCCAAGGCATTGAAGGCATTTCTCTATCCGTTACTTATTAGTTCCTACTGGCTAAAAAGAGGACCTACATTGTCCAGCCCACTTTGTCTCTCCAAGTCCAAGTCCTGGAGATTTGCAGTCACTGTATTCATCACCTTCCTCATTCTCATCGTCATCTGCCGTTGATGTCACCTTCACATTGTCTCTATTGTTACTTAATCACCTCATCATTGTTCACATTGCTATGCAATTGGTATTAATTTTAGCACTAGCACCACACTAACATCACATCATCACTGTTGCCATCACCTGCGTTATAGTCCCTGCCGTGAGCACCATCCCAGTAACCATCTTTATAATTAGCAATGGCAGAAGCATCAAGTCTTTTATCTAACTGTGATGCTTAGATCTCATATATCAAAGACAATTGTTTCATATATTTCCTACTTTTCCCACCATAATAATGATTAAAACCTTCGCATTAAGATTAACATTTTAAAATAACAAAGGTGAGATATTTAATCATTTTTTTCAAGATTTTTAGCTCATGTTAGTTGGTGTGTTTACCCACAGGCTTTATAAGAGGACCTCTAATGCTGTAGGAATGATCTCCTTTGGAAAGTCACCTTATGCTATGGGATCAGTAAATCCATAAGCAGATACCTAATATGCAATCCCGTTCTGCTTAACCCTTTCCTAGTTTGGAAAAACTAAAGATATTAATATAAAATCAATCCTCTTGCCTTAAAAGAGCTGACATGAGCTCCTCAAACAAAAATAAACAGGCAAAATTCTGCCACTATTTATAGAAGACCAGTTATGTTCCAGAAACTGCACAAATGGTTGTATGGGATATGGGATGAGTACAGTTGTTGCATGGGATATTGTACTTGCAATTTGAGAGTCACACACTGTCCTGTACTGTTATGCTTGTACTACCTTCTTTAATAGGCTTCGATCTCCTGAAGGGAGATCTCTGTGTCTCTAAAGCACTTAGCACAGAAGTTCTCTGATAGTAACAACTCATTATGTTTTTTGTTGAATGAATGCTGTTGGGATGAATTATTTAACAAAACCAACAAGAGGGCTTCTACAACCTAACTTACGACCCCTGAGAGTTATAACAACTTGCATAATAGATATTTAACTTTAGCTATTGGGGAGATGTATAAAATTAATTTTAAATCTTGTCCATAGATTTTAAGGTATGATGTCTATTGTGAAGCACTCTAAGCTGAGGAAAAACTATTCAGGGCAAAGTGCATTGATTATCAATTAATGAAATGTTTCCTTGAAATGAAAATTGAAGTGCCGCCTAATCTGAACTTTCTGGAAACAGCAGTCCACAGGAGACTCTCTAGATCCCCAAATATCGATCCCACTCCCACCCTTTTTTGAATATGACCTCATCTTCTTTTTTCCTGATATAGTTGAGGAAACCAGGAACAAAGAGCTCTGCTCCAACTCAGGAAACTTGATTTTGGAAAAACCTTGGAAGAATCCACAACCTCTTTCACCTTTCATGGTCCTTCATTATTCCAGAAACTATGGGACTTCCGTTCCATTTTCCCTTCTTTCATTTCATGCTTTTCACTCATACTTAAACAGAATGACTTCCTTGAAAAGAGATTTTGAAAATCTCCACACCGCTTCTAAACTCTTAGAAGTTAATCTATAGGTTCAGAGATTTCCAATTTATTGGTCTTTCTTCTTTCTTCACCTTTATTCCAGTTTCTTTGTATCTGTACTCCAACTTCTGTTACTATCATTTTAGTCTGTTAGGTCGACATCCCAGGTTGGAATATATTGTGTTGTAAGAAATGATGGTAGCACTGAGATACAAGGCAAGGACATAGTTTGAAAAATATTTACTGCAGAAAGCATATATGTTTAAATGTTTCGGCTGTATGTTATGAATAAAAACAGCAGAATTTGAATGAAAGAATGAAGAACTGGACAATATGACGTGCTTTAAAGGACCTAGGTTAAACACAGGAGATAATAAAATAGGAGAGACTTATGTAAAGGAAATATAAAGAAGCTAAAAATTCACTAACAGGATTAAAATGAGCATTAGAAATGGGAGGTCCAGAATCAATCAATCAAGGAAAATAAACGATGCGAATGGCAAGCTTCTGAAGCTCCCATAAAATAAAGGAGAAAAATACTAAATAAACAAATAGTAAGAAAATGGCACTGAGACGATAAAGAGGTGTAGTAATGGAGTAACAGGGAACAGAACCTCAGTAGATGAAAACTATGTGTTTCAAGAGGAGAATATGGACGTTCCTGGTGGTCCAGTGGTAAAGAATCACCTTGCAATACAGGGGACGTGGGTTCGATCCCTAGTCAGGAAACTAATCTCGTGTGCCACAACTATTGAGCTTGTGAGCCTCAAGGAGAAAGCCCGCGGGCCGCAGCTACAGAGCCCACGCCCCTGGAGCCCGTGCGTCACAACTAGAGAGAAACCTGACCGCCGCAATGAAGAGACAGTGTGCCACAACTAAGATCCTGCATGCTGCAACAAAGATCCCATGTGCCACAACTAAGACCCGACGCAGCCAAATAAATAAATAAATAAAATAAGGAAAATAAATATATTTTTAAAAAACCTGGATTGTATTATTTTAAAAAAAGAGGAGAATATATGATATTCACAAAATTTTAGAAAATGAGAATTAGAGTAAAGTAGAATGAAACTTCTTCTGAGCTGAAAAGTACTGTCTCTAAATCACAGGTACCCTTTTGAGAGATTAATGTAAAATAAGCAACATGGCTATAGACTGAATGTCTGTGCCCCTTCCCCCCAGTTGGTATGTTAAAATCCTAACCCCCAATGTTATTTAGGAGATGAGGTTTTGGGAAGGTAATTAGGTCATGAGGACAGAGCCCTCATGAGTGGGATTGGTGCCCCGATAAAAGAGATGCCAGAGAGCTCCCTTGTCCCTTCCACCATGTGAGGACACAGCAAGAAGGTGGCTATCTGTGAACCAGGAAGCCGTCCCTCACCAGACACTAAAGATCTGCTGGCACCTTGATCTTGGACTTCCCAGCCTCTAGAACTGTGAGAAATAAAATCGTATTGTTTATTAGTCACCCAGTCTTATATAGTATTCTGTTGCAACAGCCCAAACTGACTAAGACAAACACCTAGGAATAGCCTAAAGAAGATTATTTTGAAGATTAAGAATAAAGAAATTCACCTGCAATCACTCAGGCCAGGGAATGGAGTGAGAATGGGGAGGATTATACACTGTGGGAGAAAAACTAAGTTTGCTAAAGAGCAAAGCCTTTGTTTCCATAAATTTAAACTCCAGAAGACAATGGAACAACCCTGAGTGAGTTTTTATACCCAACTAAGCTTTACTTCATCTGGGAAAAAAATTTTTTTAAATACAAGGAATAAAAAAGATGAAAAACATATTCTTCCTTGAAAACAATACTCAAGGCAAATTCAAGGCAAAACATAAATAACAACGAAATACTACCACAACATCCAAAACCAAAAGAAGAATGGAGATTTGTGGTATAAATTGATGTCTGAGTACTAAATCTAAAAATCATGAACCAATTATAAATTATCATTTTAAATATGACCCAACATAACTACTTGGTTTCATTTATTCTGCAAACATTAAGTGCCTACTATTCTGGTAGCTAGGACCCTGCCCTTAAGGAATTTATTTCACAGTTTGGAGGTGTATTGAACAAACTGTAAAAGAAATATGAAAAAATCAAGATATGATAAGCCTGTAACAGAGAAACTGATGTGAAGAATAACTCGTTATACTTTAGTTTGGGCTGGCAGTGAAGGCCATCTTTAAAGGTGACTTTAAGCTGAGGCATAAATGTCAAAAAGCTTCTTTCAATGAATGGAACTGTTGCTGCAAGGACTCAAGATAGGAATGAATATATGTCTGAAGAATCAGAAGAAAGCAAGTGTGGCTGAAACATAGTAACCAAAGCAGAGTATAACCAGGGGATCATACTTGTATCCTCATTTCCCAGGATAGTCCCATTTTGTACATGTTGTCTTAATTTTAATAGCACCCTTGTTTATATTCAGTAGTGACCTACTTTAGACAATATATGATATTGATACCCTGAAAAGGGTATGCAATGGAATCTGAAAGGTATACAAGCTCATAAACAAAACTGTTGACTCCCTCCTTACTTTTTCCCGAGGTTTAATTTCATTTCAGCAATAGATCAAAGAGGAATGGAATTGTAACAGAGATGCTCAAAAAATTTAGTTTATTTATAGTACCTATGACTAAGGTCAGTGGGAGTGCTGTTAAAGCCCAGTTAACCTATAAATTACATTCTTTTCCTCTTTATCTTTTTTTTTTTTTCTGGTGCAGAACCTCTATCAACTTTTCTTATACCTTCCTCTAAAGTATAGGTAAATAGACCATGTTTTGATCCACCTTGAATTTGCATGTGGCTTTTCTACTTATTGCAGAAATATCATCATTCAGGCACTCCATCACCAAGGCAACGAGATGTGGAGCATGAGTAGTTCAACCTTTGCAGATAACCGAGATTTAATTGGTCAGTCTCCACTCTGTGGTGAGAAGAATGTAAGCATTCTGCAATTCCTTATTATATTTTAGCTCTTTTACAGTATGTTGCAGAAGAGTACATTTCTCCATGAATCTACTTTTTAGTTTTTTCTACACCAACTCATGTGGATGTGTTTTCCCTGTCCAAAACAGTAATGTTCCTTTCTGATCGATACCGTGTACCTAACAGAAATGCTGTCAGTATATGTAAACCTGGGTAAGGGATTTGGATTTCATTCTGAGTGTCATAGGAAGATGATGGCAAGTTGAAAACACAGAAATGATGTGACCTGATGATGAGTCTGTCATCAGTCAGAGTCATCATCAGTCATCATCAGGAACAATTACAGGGTTGTAGCAATATTCCATTTGAAAGATAACTGTGGTTTTCAGTAGGATGGGACATTAAAGTTGGATAGAAATGGATGAATTCAAGATATACTTTGAAGGTATAGGAAACAAGACTTGCTAATGCGTTGGTTGTGGGAAGAAAGATCATGTAAAGTAAAAACCAAGGATATATCCTTCATTTTGCCTAGGTACTTGGGTGGCAAGTGTGACCACTTATTTATATGGGGAGGAAAAATGATGAAAAAAGGGTGCTAGGTATCTCAAGAGTACAATTTTGGACCCATGTTTAGGATGCCCATAAAATAACCAATAGAGTTAAAGGATACACCAGCATGACATAAAAAGGTAAAAAGTTTTGGAGTCAGCAATGTCAAGACATTATTATGAAACTCTCAAACTGGGCTTCCCTGGTGGCGCAGTGGTTGAGAGTCCGCCTGCCGATGCAGGGGACACGGGTTTGTGCCCCGGTCCGGGAAGATCCCACATGCCGCGGAGCGGCTGGGCCCGTGAGCCATGGCCGCTGAGCCTGCGCGTCCGGAGCCTGTGCTCTGCCATGAGAGAGGCCACAACAGTGAGAGGCCCGCGTACCGCAAAAAAAAAAAAAACAAACCTCAAACTGAATGGAATTACATATGTAGAGAATGCAGCTGGAGATGAGAGGGGATCCCAGGACTGAGCCATGGGGTATTCTAGTGTTTAGAGGGTTTAGTAAAATAGATGAGCTAGCAAAATCTCCCAGGCCACAACAAGTAGTTGAGAGATACACACATGACTATAGACACTACCGAAAAATAGAGACATAAACCTTGTTCTCCTGACTACAGTGTTTGGTTTAAGAGAGAGAGAAGAAATAGTCATGACCCTAGCAAGATTATTAAAAGATTTTTTTAAAGATATTTTTCTTACTGGAATTTTCAGAAAAGATTATTCTCTCTAGTCTGTAAAGCTGTGAGGATATAAACCCAGATTTCCAGAAATAATCAAGGTTCCAGCTTCATGGAGGAAGCTGGAAATAAAACTGTTTATATTTATGTTAATTATTCATTTAACTAATCATTGTATACCCTTCAACAACACCTGGAAAATTACAATTTTATTTCCTGTCTGTCTTTACTAAAATAGAAGCCTCTGGGGACAAAGACTTTGATTTGCTCCTGTATTTCTAGCACCTAGAATGGTGCCTGGCACACAGTGGATGCTCAATAAATATTGTGAACAAATGTGATATTCATATATTGTCCAGAATAAAGAAGGTTCTTCAAAAATATTTTTAATCAAATGAACCAACCTACCATTAAGATTCCTTATGCATTACCATCTGTATGACCAGAGAGTATTTCTTCTGCCCAAAATACTCTCCCTATTAGTTTTCCATCTCTGTTTGAATTTCCCTTTCCAAATCCAAGATTAAATTCACATCTGCATCCCAGAGGATATCATCTGTTATTTAGCAATTAGCATAAATTGCCTTTTTGTCTCATCTAAACATAAGCTTTCCAAGGATAAGTACAATAGACATATTCAATGATCTGCCTCATCCAAATATCTTCTTAAAAACCTAGCCCTTCCATAGTACAGAGAAGGATCAAGCACACATACATATGGGCACACTCGCAACTAAGTCCTTGCTCTCTGGAGAAGAGACACCTAGACCAAAGTCCTTCAGTCTATTTTTTGTCCAGCAACCATCAGATTTTCTCTGAAGAGAGAATTTAAACTGAGAGACTGTGACGCATTCTCCTCTGACCTAACATTTATGTGAAGCCAAGGCTGGAATCAGTACCATTATAAGGCAAAGTTACGTGCCATCCAGTGTTACAGGAGAACAAAGTCTATAGTCTAAGTGCATAGAGAGAGACTAAGGCTATATAGAGAGCTGTTTATTTTATTCTCAGTAATTTTCCTGTTCTTGGAAGGCTGATTTATACATTTTTCTGCCCTTGGGTTATATAGGATTCTTCTGTATTCCCTTCAATGAATCCCCCCACTCTTTGTTTGAACTGAAACCATAGAAACTAAATTCTCTACTAAATTATTTCCTTCTAATCTGTCCAGGAGGTTTGCACATAGTAGGGGTTCAATAAATCTATGTCAGTGTGTCTATCTTCTTTGGTCTACATTTCACCCTCTCGAATAATTAGTTCAGTGTTTGCTCACAAATTTCATTATTATCTGTTTGTTTCTAACTGCATTCACTTCACGCAACCAACAGAAGTAATCCCTATCCATGTTTGAGTCACCAGACTGATAATGTTCAGCTTCAACCTGTTGTTTCAGTGGTTGATGATGAAGCATGAATACTAGATTCTACAAGAGCAGATTAAAAATATTTATTTAAAATGTCAATGGAAAAAGACACTTTGAAATGGTCTCTTCATACAATACGCATCTCCAGATTCCTGCAGTGATGGTGCCACCTTTACTTACACACAAAAGGATTATTTTTAGTAAAGTTGTTTTCCGCAACTTGGGGAAAATATTGCCATCAATATTCACTAGATTTATTTGCCCAATGAAGTATTTTTTATTTTTATGTTCTTCATCAAAACATCTCTTGTCCTTGCTGGGCTGATGGTCGAGGATCAGAAAGCAATATTCCAGCTGTTCTTAAAATCAGCATTTCTTAGCAAGGTTAAGCAGTGCTTTTTCAAACTCCCCGTGCTATATGCGTCATCTCCTGGTGAGTCAAACCTGTTATGTTAGCTCATCGCACAGAGAAAGGCCAGCAAACTATAAAACTCTGAAAAAGCAGCTTCTCTTCTTGGTCTACCTAAGTTGGCTTGAGATGTGTTTATCTGGACTCCGCCTGCAGCTTTAAACTCAATAAGCCTTTTCTTTAAACAGCTGATGCCACTTTCTTTTTATCTACGGGCTCCTGAACTGCCGCTACTTCCCTAACTGAGAAGATTAAAGGGAATGAGGGTTTAGAATCGTATCTTTTTTTGGAAGAAATCTGCTTGGGTGGGTTCCCCTCTTGAAGGGTTTACCTTTGACAGAAAGCCCTGAACAGCTGGACAATGACCCTTTTCCTCCCTCACACCTGAGCCCAGACTCTGCCTCTCAGCATTTCTGATGACCACGATTCTAAACCTTAGATATGCTCTCCACTGCACTGGGCTAGCACAAGTCCGAGTGTGATCGTTTATGGAATGCAAATAAAGAGTATTCCAAGGCTGAATAACTGGGGAAATGCTGAGCTAAACAACGTTGATGGTTTTCTCACTGCAGAAATTCTTTGTCTTTAAAATGTTAAAGTACATTCTGCATTTTCAGGAGTGAGATAATGAATGCCTGTTTCCCAGGTTTACTTGACCATAAAACTCTTTATTTGGTGTGAAATATCTTGGGAGGCCTGTCTTTAGTGCCGTTCCCAGCCTTGATGTCTGGGACTCCTGACCATGGATTGGTGTGGGAATTTGGGTACCTATTTGAGTCTGTAGCATCTTTCGTGTTCCAAGTCCCAAGACCCTCGCATCTCCATTCATCTCACACTCATCCTTTATTTAGGTTCAATCATCCAGTCCCACTGACTCTCACCTACATATCATAATTTATGTATTGTTGCTTACATTCTCTCAACCTAATCCTTCTCCATTCAAAATCATTGTATCCCTTTTCTTTCTGATGAAATTCAATTTCTCTTTCAAGGGACAACTCTAATGTTATTGCTTCTGACCTGTACTCAGGGGATGACAGATTACAAGAGATCTCAGTAATTATTTTGGTTCAAATATCTTTTAGATGAGAAATATTTAGTAGGGGTACTCTGACTCTAGATCACAAAGGAAGTGTGTGCTAGGACTAGCATCCTAACTGGACCACATAAAGGGTAAGGCTTCTATGAGCTGTCCAGACTGGGTATGGAATTGTGCAGCAGGGAAGAAAGAGGCAGAGCTTGTGCTTTGTCCCCCAAGAATGAAATGGAATCACATGTTAAGTTCAGCTGAACAACAAATATACAAAACAGAGTTGGATAAGAAAAGCAGCAATGCCCATGGTCAAATCATAGATTGAACAAGTAGAATTCATGGCATGAGAAGAAGATAAGTTCTAGGTTTTTAGATTAAATCATTCAATCAAGCAAGAGTTCATTGAAGACCCACCAGTACAGCATTCCTCACCATACCACACTGTCTTCCTAATAGGGAATTTGCTAGAACTTTAGGGGAAAATTCATTAGTTCTCAGAGAGATAAATCAGGATATAAGATGACAGCCTTACTTCAGCAACAGCAGGGACTGCAGTGTGAATTTTGCTTTGCTAGTTATGGGGATAAACTTCCCTGAGTCATCCTTGTCCTATCATCTGGTCCCTTGTGAACAGAATTTAAAAAAAAAAAAAACTGCAAGTTTCTTTGTTAGTTGTAGTTGAGATCTGCCTTCTCGCCAACAATGACAATATACCACACATTTCAAATAACTGCTTTCTACTCACTCCACAGCCATTTTGACAGAGATGCTGGACTTGTAATACTGAAGACCTATTATTTATTATGTCTTTTTTTTTTTTTTTTTTTTTTGCGGTACGCGGGCCTCTCACTGTTGTGGCCTCTCCCGTTGCGGAGCACAGGCTCCGTACGCGCAAGCTCAGCGGCCATGGCTCACGGGCCCAGCTACTCCGCGGCATGTGGGATCTTCCCGGACCAGAGCACGAACCCGTGTCCCCTGTATCGGCAGGCGGACTCTCAACCACTGCACCACCAGGGAAGCCCTCATTATGTCTTTGAAATATTTAATAAAATCCAGTTTTTGAGGTCAACGTCCCTTTGGTATGCTTTGCACGTTAGGCAACTTGTCTGTCTTCCTCATTCTTGTATTTAGGTGTTATTACACATTTCCACTTCAGATCTCACTGATGCTTAAAAGTCAACACTTCCAAAGGAGAACTTCTCTTTTTCCATAAACAGGCTTTTCTTCCTACATTTCTATTTTAGGAAATAGTATGGCTATCATCAATAACCCAACATCTGGATTTCATCCTAAACTTAGCCTTTTAAAAAAAATCTCCAACTCTAATTAATTAGAATTTCAGATGTGTTGCTTCCTTATCTTAAACCTTTCTTGAATCCTTGCCTCCTTTCTTGAATCCATTGCCTCCTTTCTATACCCATGACCGTTATCCAAGCCTTCATTGTTCTAGCCTAAAATACTGTGTCCTCTTGAATGATCTCCTTGTTTCAAGCATTTGCTCCCCACTGCTTCTAGGAATAAAAATGCAATAGCACTATGCCACTTCCATTCTTAGTGTCATATAATAGCTTCCTATCAGCTACGTGGCAAAAGACGTCAAGGATCTTACGATTGCCATCTCTTATTCTTGAATCATCTCTTTCTATACATCATATCAATTTACTAATTCTATAGGACCACTTGAAAAGCCCCAATTGTCCATGCCCTTCCACCACATCGATTTTGACTTTTTCTCCTACCTGGAATAAGTTTTCCCCTTTTTTACTCATATTTAAGATTCACTTTATACTTTTGTTCTAATAAATTTCCCTCGGACCACACAGAATAGATTATGTGCCCTTCCTCTAGACCCTACAGCATGTATCTTTTGCTTTATTAATAACTGCCCTGTAGTCAGCCATTTATGTCTGTTCTGAGAGTTCAGTCAGTCTCCAAAACCACCCTCAGGTTCAATGATTTGCTAAAAGGATTTACAGAGCTCAGGAAGGTCATTATACTCAGAGTGATGGTTTATTGCAACAAAAGGATACAGATTAAAATAAGCAATGGGAAAAAGCACATGGCACATTGTACAGAAGAGTTCCAGGCGTGAGCTTCCAGTTTTCCTTTCCCAGTGGAGTCATGTAGACAGCACTTACTTCTTCCAGCACAGAATATTGCCAAACAGAGAAGGTTATCCAAACCTTGAAGTCCAGGGTTTTTATTGGAGGTCAGCCACGTAGACACAGGTAACCACCTGCATGGCTGACTTTAGTCTCTCTCCCCTTCAAAGGTGGAGCTGATACCTGTAAATCAGTGTTAACATAGGCTATCTGTCACAGTCAAAGTCTCCATGTAAACAAAGAGACTCTTATTGGGCAGAATATTACGAGGGCCTAGAAGTTAACTCCCAGGAGCCAGGGACAGACTCCCACACCTTTCTTCAGGTAAGGTTGATCTTTACTGTGCATCTTTCCACTTAAGTACAATCCCCATAAGAGTAAGGACTATATCACGTTCATCTCTGAATCCTCATTGTCTATGCGTGTTCACCCCAGAGTAAAAGCACCGTCTATAACTGCAGAATGAATGAATGAGTCAATTAATTTAAAAATGAATGAAACCTTGAACAACTCTTCAAGTCTTTCCACAAGTTACTCATCACCACCTTCTAAGACTTAAACTGAGCTTACTGAAACTAAATATGTCCTTTTACTCTTATCTCAATAGTCATCCAATTTCTGTCTTTTTCTTCTCTCTCTTTACAAAAATGAAGTATACACTGTTAACAGATGAAGGGAAACACAATAGTCAAAGGAAGAGACCTAGTTTGCTACCTTCTCCCATGTATCCCAGGTGGACCAACTCCCTTGGGACAGCTGTGTGATGGAACTCTGTAATGGAAGATGGAGAAAAACACCTTCCCTAGAGGTGAGCAGTGAGGTCTCAGGAAAGGAAACATTTCTGCGTCTTCCTTGTGTAGGGCTCTCCAAGAAGTGGGCTCAGGAGGGTGTTGCCTATCTCATACTGAAACAGAGCATGGCCTATGGTTCTTCCCCACTGTGTCCTCAGCCTGCCTTCTGTCTGTGGAAAAACTTTAGCCGAATTGTAAGTGTAATCAGAGAAGTGAGAAAGTGCAGAAACAAAGGAAAACAGTCCAACAAGACTGAATAATAGTTTAGTCATTAAGCATAGTCAAGGACCTTTAGTTCCTCCTTAAGAGTCATAGGTAGTATTCTGAGCCATATCCTTTGAGCTATCATAGATACTGAAACCCCCGCCAGGTGGAAGAAGTTAACTACATGATGTCCAGACTGTAGCCATGACATAAGCTGCCACCATTCCGAGAGCTGGCCTCAAAGAAATGGGAACAAACCGACCCTGGAACTGACGATTAGCCGTACTTAAAGCAGTCAAGATGACGCTGGTTAGACCACTGCATGACCAGTTTCAATTTCGAGCTGACTGTGCTGTTTCTGCATGTAGCCCCCTCGCTTCACCTATGAAGCTCCTACCCACTGATCGTCAGTGGGGGGGAAACTGGCCTCTGGACAGGGGTCTGTACTCCGTCCCCGCCCCCACCCGCCCCCCGGTTGCCGGCCTCAGAAAGAAAGCAAACTTTCCTTTCCACCAAACTTGCCTCTTTATTGGCTTTTGAGTGGCGAGCAGCTGGACGCCCACTTTCGGTAACAGTACTATTCCTGTGTCTCTAAGAAGGCTGTGTTGCTTCCAAGTGTTTACTCCATAGATATCTCACTCTATCTTATATATCACCATTAGGAAATGTATTTCTCTGAGTTAATATGCTTTTTTAAAAAAATTGCCCTTCTTGTTGTTATACATAATGCTACTCTCAGTGTGCCGTATAGTTACTCCTCAGGTGATCTTTTCTTTTCTTTTCTTTTTTTCACATCTTTATGGGAGTATAATTGCTTTATATCAGGTGATCTTTTAAAAATGCAAATCAGTTTACATCAGTACTCTACTTATACCCTACAGTGGATTTCTGTGTCATTTAGAATATAATCAATATTCTTGCTATGGAATACAAGATCATAAATCCTAGTCTCTGACCATCTCTCAATCTCACCTACTCATTCTACTATTTTATTTCTTAGTAGCAACTTATCAACTCTCTAGAATTGTCTCATTCATTTATTTGTCTATATTCTACTTTCCTTTGACTAGAATGAAAGCCCCATGAGGTCAGGAACCTTAATGACCTTGCTCATTGATTCAGCCTCAGTACTTAGAATAGTGGTGGATACGTGATATTTATTATCTGTCAACTGTCAGTCATCCATATAGAATCATTAATAGGTTTTATCAGAAGGTGAGAGAACAACTCACTGAATGGCAACTTCTGTAGGAGGGGTCATGCTCACTGCCATGTGTAAAGCTAAGCATGATGGAACTTTGAGTACCCAGTTTGTGCACTACTACACCAGACTCCTGTGACCAGGGGAACCTGCAAAAGAATATGAGGGGAGGAAATATAACGACAAACTAATGCTACTTTCACCTTTCCAGCTGCCTCTCACTTCAGTGCCCTTCCAGTCATCCTTGGCCACCACTCCTGATGCTTCCAGCATCCAGGAATAGAAGAAAATCACACGAAGAATCTTATTCTCTCTCCAATGTTAATGTCTCATTGGTACTCAGAAATATTTAGTTTTTAAACAACTTTAGTAACTGCATATTACCTACAAGATAAAGCAAGGCACCTGCAACACTTAATAATATGATTCTAGGGCTTCCCTCGTGGCGCAGTGGTTGAGAGTCCGCCTACCGATGCAGGGGACGCAGGTTCATGCCCTGGTCCGGGAGGATCCCACATGCCGCAGAGCGGCTGGGCCCGTGAGCCATGGCCGCTGAGCCTGCGCATCCGGAGCCTGTGCTCCACAGCGGGAGACGCCACAGCAGTGAGAGGCGCGCGTACCGCAAAAAATAAATAAAAATAAATAAATAATAAATAAATAATATGATTCTATACTATTATTCCTGGCTCAAATGTTGTCACTATTCCCAGTGATCTTATTTACCCAAGGGTTCTTTCAACTACTAAATGGTACTGGTAGCAATCAGGGCATAGAATCAAGTTTCTACATCTCAAGGAGGAAGAAACAGATAGAACAACAAAGAAGGCCATTCCTCCACTTCACTGTGATGGGAAAAGGAACAGAATGGACAATCAGTAGAAATCTACCTCATACTCAAAACATCCTTTTTAACAAATGAGGAGAGTGAGATTTTAGCTAGAAAAAAAATTAGAGGAAATAATAATTCTAGTTAAGTGACAAAGCTGAGTTCTGAATCTGTATCTACTAGTCCCCAAGGCCTGTACTCTTTCAGGTACAGCAGGATGCCACTTCAAGGGTGAATCCGAATGGAAGAAAGGGCATTAGGAGGAACTTTGTGGCTCTGCTAATTAATATTGATATTTAGCAGATCTGTCTTCAGGCCCAGAATATGCATATATAGGACTATGGTAGCTGGGACGCTAGAAAACCTTGTGCTATGTGTTTTACTTATTCTTTATTCAAAGAAGGAGAGCAGAAAGAGGCACCTGACCTTGCACACTGAGAAGGAAACATGCTTGGTTGGTTTCCTGTTTCCAACCTGTAAGGAAAGGGTTGGGAGAGAGCCTGTGGCTCTGGATAGAGAAGCAGCTGTCTCTCTGAGGGAGACGAGCTCTAGTTCATCCAGGCAGGCAGGCAAGCGGCCCAGAGCTGAGCAAGAGAATCCTCCTCCTCCAACTTGCTATTATGGGGCCCTCAAGGGGTTAAGGATGGCAGGTTTTCTGGTTGCTATGTGCAGCCAGAGAACAAGCAAGCAGATCGTTGCTGACGATTCCAGGAGCATCCCCCTTTCATAGGTGAAGAGTGGACTCTACCACAGCGCACTCGCTGACGTGCAGCTGATCTCCAGAGTCCAGGCTGTTTCTGTGTGTGATCAATGTAATATTCCACTGCTAAATTTAGGGACCCTGCCTCCTATGACAGTGGCACCTCACCATGACTAATTAACAGTAAAACTGTGGATGGTGTGACAGGTTTAATCATTTAGTCTCCAAGGTTTTGATTAAGTTAAAACTCTTTACCACAGGACAAAAAATTAATAATACTCAAGTTAAGATTATAAACAATGAGGCCGATACCACAAATCACAAGAGGAAAGGGTCTCATGACCCAGCTTCTCTGTGTGTATATGAGATTAGTCATCTGTGTGTGTGTGTGTGTGTGTGTGTCTGTAAAACCCTGAAGATGTCTGTGTACATATATAATGGTAGACATTAGTGTGAGTATGCAAATAATGTGAGTGATGTATATGCACGTGAATTTCTAAAAATGTAAGACCACGTAGAGATATATGTGTACATGACTATTTACATGCATATATGTTTATATATGTGTGAACAACTCTGAAGATTCCTATGTGCATATCCAGCATTGAAGAAGTATGCAAGTATGTGTGTGCAACACTGGAGATGCATGTGTCTATATAACTCTGGAAATGTAGCTCTGTGGGTACAAAACTGTATTTTATGTATGTCACAGTTGAGATGCAAGTGGGCGCACGCAAGTCTGTGTGTGCATGTGTCCACTTTTGAAGAAGGACTATGCTGATCCTGGGGATGTTTTTATATATATATAGTGTACATAAAAACTCTATAGAAGTATGCAGATAGTGTGTGTATATATGTTACATGCGATTTTTATATATTATGTATATATTCGATATATAATAATATACAATGTTTTATATATATATATACAATGAAAATAGATTATATAATGTATATTACAATATAGGTGTGAATATACCACCAGGTATACAGGTATATGCATTAAAACATTATAAGTCCTACATGTTAACCTTGCAAGATCTTTTCCATGTGAATTTATATTCAACATTAGAAGTGTGTGGTATATATGATACTGAAGGTATGTGTGACCATGTTCATTATACTAGAGATACATGTATAAACATTTACTACACAGGAAGTGTGCAGAACACTACAAATACATTGTGTTTGCATATAATATTTTTCAATTGTGTGATATATACATAATATAAAATTTATCATTTTAAGTTCAGTGTCATTAAGTACATTGACATTGTTGTGCAACCATCACTATCATCCATCTCCAGAGCTTTTTCCTCTTGCAAAACTGAAACACTCTATCAATTAAACAATAACTCCCCATTCCCTTCTGCTCTCAGTCTCTGGAGTCAACCATCCTACTTTCTGTCTCTATGACACTCTCAGTACCTCATATGGGTAGAAACATACAGTATTCTCCTTTTGTGACTATCTCATGACACTGGGTTAACCCATGTTGTAGCATATGTCAGAATTTCCTTCCTTTTTAAAGCAGAATAATATTCTATTGTATGTATATACCACATTTTGTCCATTTATTTGTCGATGGACAGTTGGGTTTCTTTGACCTTTTGATTATTGGGGGTATGAATGTACAAATATCTATTCATGCCCCTTCTTTCAATTCTTTTGGGTATTTATGCAGAAATGGAGTTGCTGGGTCAAACAGTAATTCTATTTTTAATTTTTTGAGGAACTGCCATACTGTTTCCCATAGTGCCTGTACCATTTTGTATATAAGCTTTTTATGTATGTGTTATCACTGTATAAGAAATACATACAAGTAACT
Organism: Grampus griseus; assembly: GCF_964374135.1. Taxonomy (NCBI): domain Eukaryota; kingdom Metazoa; phylum Chordata; class Mammalia; order Artiodactyla; family Delphinidae; genus Grampus; species Grampus griseus. The sequence continues at coordinate 81,973,155 of NC_139002.1, forward strand.
ATGCACTTATATTTTTATTAATAGGACTATAGATATAGAATGTGAATGTAAAGCACTGGCTATATAAGTGTATATATAACACTGAAGCTAGATTGCTGAATATATACCATGATTTATGTGTGTGTGCTCGTGTGTATAGCAGTGATGTTTTCTAGTGTCATATTTATTTTTATATCGGTTTGCTCATTAACAATTAAATTTTGTATCAGTGACCTTTGCTATATAAAAAACTACCACAAAACATAGGAGCTTAAAATAATGATAAATAGTTTGTAAACCTGAAACTTTGCCAGTGCTTGGCAGGGACAGCTCTTCCCTGTTCCAAGAAGCATAACCTGGGATGGCTTCGCTGAAGCTGGAGGATCTGCTTTCATAGTGGTTCACTCGCATGGCTGGTAAATTTGTGCTGACTGTAATCGGAAGACCCCCCCCCCCACGATTGTGGGACATCAGCTTCAGTTCCTCTCCACATGGGTCTCTCCTGGGCTGATTGGACTTCCTTACCACTTCCTTACCACACAGTGGTGACTGTGTCCTAGATGTAAGCATCTCAAGAGAACCTGGTGGAAACTGTATTGCTTTTGATGAACCAACTCCGGAGGTCACATGGTGTCACTTCTGCTAACAGATTCAAGGGAGGGAATGCAGACCCTAGCTCTTGATGGGAGGAGTGTCTAAGCCTCATTGTGAGTATATGTGGGATGGGAGATACTCTTGTGGCCATTTTTAGAAAACATAATCTGCTACAGTCACAGGTTATTATTTCCAAACAGTTTGAAAGATACATCAATTCATTCCTTCATTCATGTAACGAATATTTATTGAATGTGTACTGTGTGCCAGCACTGGGAATTAAACAGTAAAGAAAATACACAAAGCCCTTGCCCTGATATTCCAGTGCAAGGAATTAGGGGCAAAACAAATATTTGTCATCTCAGATGATAATAAGAATTAGGGAGAAATATAAAGCATTGTAATGGGGAAAAGGAATGGTGAGGACTGGAGAATTCCTATTTTATACAGGATGGTCTGGGAAATTGTCTCCAATAAAGTGACTTTTGAGCAGACACCCAACAGAAGGGGAGGGAACAAATCTTGAGTATAAAGGCGTCAAGAGGGAGTAGTTCTAAATGGAGACATGGGTAAAGGCCTAGAGGTCTAATCATGCTGGGTATGTTTGAGAAACTGTAAAGAGGCCAGTATGCCTGGAGTGTGACGGGGAGAGTGGTAGGAAATGAAATCATAGACGTTATGGGTGCCAGGTAATATTGAAAGAGGAGGAAGAGGATATTGTTTTTCCTGTTGCAAAAAAAAAAAATGAAAAATCCCGAAAGAAACATACCACTGATAACATAATTCTTTTTAGCTGCATTGTCTTTGTTTTGATCACATCCATTCCACAAATGCCAAATACCAAAGAACAAGCCTCCGCATGACAAGTTAGCAGGCATCAGCTGTCATCTAGATCAGTAGGAAGTTGGCCAACTGATGGAAATTACCTCCAACATTGGAGATGAAAATTCAGGTCTCAGAAGGCTATGAGACATCCCTTCTGTCTGAATCTGTTCTCTCTGCCTGCTTCATGCCACAGCTGTGCACGTAAAAAGCCAACATATTTGGGCCTCCCTGGTGGCGCAGTGGTTGAGAGTCCGCCTGCCGATGCAGGGGACGCGGCTTTGTGCCCCGGTCCGGGAAGATCCCACATGCCGCGGGGCGGCTGGGCCCGTGAGCCATGGCCGCTGAGCCTGCGCGTCCGGAGCCTGTGCTCCACAACGGGAGAGGCCACAACAGTGAGAGGCCCGCGTACCGCAAAAAAATAAAAAAAAAAAAGCCAACATATTCATTGACCTGAATGGTTCATAAAGGGGTTGGGTTTTCAGGTTTGCAATCATGAAGGGGACTCACTGAAGATTTTAAGGTTGGTTTGATTGTCCTTCTGCGCATTTCCCTACTCCCCAACCCCATGATAAAATGGGGTGAATCCTTCACCTTGCCGTCGTTAGCATCAGAAGTAATAGAGAGCAAGCTGCAACCCAACCAGCCAAATACCCAGCACACTCTGCTAAGTCACTTGAGGAGCTGCTTTTGTGGACAGTTGTTTTCAAACCTGGTTACAGGTTAGAAGCACCTGGGGAGCTTTGCCACCTCAAAGCTCTGGAATGGGGCCCTGACATGATTTTTTTACCTCCCCGGGTGATTCTAATATGCAGCCATAGTTGAAAACCACCACTATGGCCACCATGCTATGACTACTGGATGGTACAGTAGGACTCAGATTTTATTCTGTCTTAAATAATGTTGTACAAAATAAATGAATATGCCTAGAGATTAAAATCTGTTGAAGTCCGAATTTCCAAATGGTTTCTTTGAAGAGGCATTCTTGGTAAGTGCTAAGTTTAGAAATATCACTGGAAATGTCTGTAACATTCCTTGGCCTATTCATCACTCCACCCTTTCCTTCCCAAATCCACTCTTCATCTTCTTTGGGAGAGCAAGCGACATCACTTCTTCCTTCTGAGAGTATCTTCTGAATGATCCCAACCCCTTGCAAAATGTTTTCATACTTTGGTATTATGAAACACATATATCGATTAACTTAAAATTTTTTCTTCCATCTCTTTGCTTTCACTTTTTCTATCCCCATTTTCCTATTTGCATAATAGTTGTTGATTTCTGCAGATGAGACTAATTTGGGCAGAAATGTGTTTAAATTACGTTGGTTGGTTTGGGGTCAATGTGTTAGTGACTAAAAGAGGAGAGACACACAAAAAAAAACATTTTCTCCATTGAATTTTATATAACCATCCTCCATTACTTGTTTTTATTATTCTCATCCCCACCAAAAATCCATGAGAACTTCTTGAAGAACAACTTGGACCATATTGTATTAGGCTATCATTGTTATTTTTCATCTCACATAGCTCTACAGTAATATCCTATTGGATCTCATAATCTGCAAAACGAAGGTTAACTGCCCTGACATCTATCTCCAAGTATGCTCCTAGTCAATGTTGTCACCTTATGCAGAGTTCCAAAACTAGAACTTGTTAAAATTATCATCTATGCAAGTGGTTTTCAAACATTTTCTAAAGGAGATTTTTCGCAAACAATATAATCTTTACCAAGCTAGTAAATAGATAAAAATAAAACATTTCTTTAGGGCTTTGGAGATCAAAGTCTCATTATTTTAGCCTCCTACTTTCTCTCCAGTTACTGTCAGTATTAGTCAGGGTTCTCCAGAGAAATAGAACTCCATAGAATAGAGAGAGTTCTGAATAGAACTGCAGGCTTGAAAGTCCCACAGTCTGCCCTCTTCAAGCTGGAGAAACCAAGAAAAGCTGGTGGTGTAATTTAGTCCGTGTCCAAAGGCTAAGAATTGGGTGGCTGATGGTGTAAGTCCTGGTCTGAGACCAAAAGCTCAAGAATCAGGCTCCAATGTCCCAGGAGCTCCTGGGAGAAAATGAATGTTCCAGCTCAAGCAGAGTGAATTCTCCCTTCCTCTGCCTCTCTGTTCTATTCAGGCTGTCAGCAAATTGGATTCGATGATGTTCACCCACATTGGTGAGGGTGATCTTCTTTGCTTAGTCTACTGATTCAAATGCTAATCTCTTCCAGAGACACCCTCACAAACACATCCAGAAATAATGTTTTTCCAGCAATCTGGGCATCCCTTAGCCCAGTCAAGTTGACACACAAAATTAATAATTATGAATAATAATGGTTATCTCCATGGAACACTAAATAATTTGCAGATTACTTCTCTACAACATCCTCTGCACATCCAGTCAGTCACCAAAGCCTGTGATTTTACCTTAGAACAAACACCCGAACCCATCAATTCTTCTCCATCTCTACTCACCCTGCCTGTCTTTCATCTGGACCATTGTGATAGATATAATTATTTTCCTTCCATCCAAATTTTTCCCCTCTGAGGCCCACTACCAACAGCTTTCTTTTAAAAATGAAGTCCACCATGTCACATCACTCTTTCTTTAAAGCTCTAGTTGATTTCACACTTTTGATGGGATTATGGTCAAACTTCAAGGCTTGGTACAACGACTCTTCATATCTATTTTTTACCTTATTCTCTAGATTCATTCACTGCCACTCTTTCATATCACAGAATCATCTCATCAACCCTTATGATTTAAAATGCCATGGAAAGGCTGAAACCCCTACAAATTCATTTCTTCAGCCAAGAACTCTCTCTGAATTCTAGTATCTTACATCCAACTGTTTGCTCAGGATCTTAACTTGGGTCTCTAGTAGATACTGAAAACCTCTATAGTCCAAAGCAAAACTCTTGATCATCCTCTATCCCAAACTGGTTTCTCCTAAAGTACTCCCAACTTAGAGAATGGTAATTCCATCTTTCCAATTGCTTAGGCCCAACTTTTTGAGTCATCCTTGAGTTTCCTCCTTCCCTTCTAAAATGTTCTCCATAGAGCTTTTCACCATCTGATGTCCTCTGCAGTTTTAAGAATTATTTTTCTCCTCTAGTTAGAATATAGGCTCCAAAGGAACAGGCCATTTTTTTCCTATTTTGTTCACTATCATACCTTCAGTGACTAGAATTATGCCTGAGACACAGCAGTTGCTCAATAAATATTAGTTCAATAAATGAATGACTGTTTTACCCTGAGCTCTAGCCACATAAGTTTCCATTATTATCCAAACACACTAGATACTTTTCTAATCAGTTATTTGCACACAAGTTGTTTCTTCTGCTTGCTGAGCCATCCCTACCACCTCGGGTTCTAAGACCTCGGCTGTTACATGCTTTTGAAAACTTCAGCTGCCTCAGGCAGTTGTGGATTAGCTGTTGTATTCCAATAGCTTTTTGTTTATTAACATTCTGATATGAGAAGTATCTATTAGAATAGTGTAACATTGTCTCAAAATTATTTATTTCCATGTCTATCTTCCTTACTATAATAAAAGGTTCTTAGAAGTGATAACTGGGTCTTATTTATTTTTGAATATACAGCATAGAGCATAGAATGTCAATACGTATTTCTCAAATGCAGGAATCAATAATTCAACAGTTCCTATCTGTATATCTATCTGTGACTTTCCAGGAATGCCGACTGAGAACAAAAGTCAAAAACAACAAGAAGTGCAAGAAAGGATACAGATGATATTTCTTCCCAAGAGTGGAAAGTGTTTGTTTTGTGAATTTTAGTTACATAAAGTGATAGGAAATGGAGATTAAAGTAAAAACCAACTAGTGGAATTTGAAAAAGCAAGTCAGAGTCAGATTTGGATCCTACTTTTTCTTTCCCACTAAGATTGACTGTTTGGACCAAGACAGGAGAAATGGCTATTAGAAGATGCTTATGTAGCTCTGCTAATGAGATCTGGGTCATAGGTGAGAGCAATTTTCCTAATGTAGCACAAACTTTTCTCTTTTGTCTTGGAAATGTGACAGTAATTTTTTATGAGACTTATTCAGTGACTCTGACCAAGCTCAAAACTCTTACCCAGGGAGACCTAACTTAGATGTGATTGATCTTAGAAATAACCCCTTTTAATTGGCTACAGGTGTGAGTGTGAACGTGAATGTTGGGGTTTTTCTAAGTCTCTGCCATTCACAAGATAAATAAAGGAAGCAAGTTGAAGCTGAAAACTCCAGAGCTACCTCTGGTAGTAGAAGACATTTCTACTACCTCTGGTAGTAGAAAACATCTCCACTTCATTGGAGATGGTGTAGTACCCAAATAACCATATTACATATTTACCCAGGGTAGACTCTGAGGAATAATTTCCTGTTGATCCCTCTGTGTGTTCTGAGACAAAACTTTAGTTCTGGGAATAATTTAAAGCTTAAATAATTTAAAGTTCTCTAATGATTGGGGGAAGTGGGTGATATGTTAATGATACATCTTTGCCTTTATCAGGGGTTGATATGTGACAAGTGAAGAATATTTATGTAAAATGTACAATCACCAGGAAAGTTTTTAAAAACTCATGTGATACCTTCCTTTCATAACCTATGATGAGTAAGATACAGTTTCATAATGGACATTAGGTAATAACACCATATTTTGCTTTTCTTTTTACCTTAACTGCTAGGAAGCTTAGAGATAAATTTTATGTTCAGTCATTTTATTCAATCAACATAAGGCAAAGTGGTTAATAGTATTTTCTTTTTCATTCTCCTTGATGTTTTTAAGATAACTTCATAGAAGTATGATTTATATACAATAATGTTCACTAATTTCATGTATATAAAACAATAAATTTTAACAAATATTTACAGACATACAACCATAGTCAAGATATAGAATACTTCTATAACTCCAAAGAGTTCCCTCACTGTACCCCTGCAGTCAATTATTATCCTAGACCCAACTCCTAGCTACCCCTGATCTGCTTTCTGTCCTTAGTGGTTTGGCTTTTCTAAAATGACATTATAGATGCAATCATACAATATGTAACCTTTTATATCTGGCTTCACTTAGCATGACCATTTTGAGATTTTTACATTTTGTTTTGTGTTTTGGTTGTTAATAAATTTTTAATGCTGAGTAGTACTCCATTGTGTGTATATATCACAATTTGTTTACCCTATCACCAGTTGAAGGATATTTAGGTTGTTTTGGCAGTTACAAATAAGCTTCTACAAACATTTGAGTGCATATCTTCGTGTGGACAAGTATTTTCACTTCCCTTGGGTAAATGCTTAAGAGTGGAATTGCTAGGTCATGTAGTAGATATATGTTTAATTGTGTAGGAAAGAAACTGTTATATTGTTTTTCCCAAAGTGACTCTAACACTTTGTAGGCCACCAGCAATATGTGAAAGTTTCAGCTGCTCCAAATCTTTGTCAGTGCTTGGTTTTGTCAGTTTTTCTAATTTTTAAAAATTTTAGTCATTCTAGTGAGTGTGTAGTGATATCTCATGTTTTCATTTGAACTTTTGTAATGATTAACAATGTTAAGCTTTTTTTCATCAATTATCATTTCACATCCTCTTTGGTGAAACGTCTGTTAGAATCTTTTGCCCATTTTTTAAATTGGGTGTTTATTTTCTTATCACTGAATTTTGAGAAGTCTTTACATATTTTGGATATAGTACCTTTGTCAAATATTTGCTTTGCAAAGATTTATCCCCATTATAACCTTTTATCTTATAACTTTGTTAAACCCACTTATTAGTTCTAGAAGCATTTTTGTAGTTTCCTTAGTTTATTCTAGGTAGGTGATCATCACCTCTGCAAATAAAAATAAGTTTATTCCTTGTCTCTAATCTGTATATCTCTATTTCTTGATTTATTGCATTGGTTAGGACCTCCAGAACAAGCTTTGGTGGTTGTTGTTTTAATTTTGCCATATTTGTTATCTTATAGAAAATTATTCCACTTATCCCTTTATGGTATTAGGTATAGATTTTTCATAGATGACTTTTACCAATTTGAGAGTATTCCCTATTATTCCTAGTTTGAGGTGTTTTTTATTATGGTTATTATGAATAGGTGTTGCATTTTATCAAATGCTTTTTCTGCATTTTTTGAAATTACTGTATAGTTTTTCTCCTTTATTTTGTCAATATAGTGTTGTATTGCTTGAGTCAATTTGTTAAGTATTTCTGTGTCTGTGTTCATGACAGATATCGTTCCATAGATTTACTTTCCTGTAATGTCTTTGTGTAGTTTATGTATCAGGGAAATGCTGGCTTTATAAGTTAAGTGGAAATTTTATCTTCTATTTTCTGGAACAATTTGTATAGAATTAGATTTATTTCTTTCTTAAAATTTTGGGAGAAGTCACCAATGAAACCATCTGCACCTGGAGGTTTCTTGATATGAAAGTTTTTAACTATAAATTCATTATTTAATATGTATAGAGCTATTTTGATTCTCTTTCTTCTACAATGAGATTTGATAGTTTGTATCTTTCAAAAAATTTGTCTATTTCATATATATTTACAGAAAGTTGCTCATTATAATTCCTAACATTGTACTTTTAACAACTGTAGGCTCTGTTGTAAAGCTCTCTTTCATTCCTGGTATTAATAAATTATTTATTTATTTGTTTATTTATTTATATTTTCTTATTTTTTCACCACTATGGCTAAAAATTTATCTGTTTCAAAGAACCTGCTCTTTTTTCATTGATTTTCTCTGTTTTGTTTTTGTTTTCAAAACTAAATCCTGTCTCAATTACTCCATTATCGCTAGAAGTTGAAGTCCTATATATTATATTTTGATAATTCTATATTTAACAGCCTTACTATAATTGTCATCAATTGTTTTTCAGAAGTTGGTGAAGTTTATGTTTTCAATTAAACTAATGCTGAAGGGATACTAAAAATTAATCAGGAAAGCAAAATGTTGAGCTTTTAGATGGAGTAGATCTGCTAATGACTCTTAAAGGAAGCGATATAGAAGCACAACTACATTTATACTTCTGTGACTATGAATTTTCTTCTCCTGTCCTTGATTTCTATTAATTTAATGAAAATTCTGTTGACTGCAGAACACTGTCAGGGATAGTCATGAAGACCTGACCGCTGTGCTAGAGTTGTTTACAGTCAAGCAAGAAGATGAAATTTAAGGTAAATATCAACAATGTGAGGTGGAATGGGATGTGTCATAGAATATATGGATAAAATATTACAGCATTTTATTTTACTATATTTGAAAGCACTTTTCATGACTCGTGGCTAGAATCAGTCTGAGAATCAAGACAGAGCTAAATATTTCCATTAGAAGCTCTAACATTTATTTCCTATAATAGATGAAAAACTATGGAGAGTCCAGAAATATTCCTAATAGTTTACTTACAAAAAGCAGAGGCTGAGCACAGGATGGAGTAAAGTATTAGAGAGAGGTAGGGAAAGTCAATGTAACTCATAAATTGTCTTGATAATGGCTACTCCATTTTGGACGTCTCAGTGAGTGTGATGTAACAAATAATTATCTAATAAAAACTAGACAGAATACAATTATAAAAATATCTTTAGGTCCTTATTTGAAAGTAACTTTATAGTACCAAATTTGGTCCATAAACTATTTTCTGATTACCAAATTATAAAATATTTCAAAGATATCATGAACATAAAAATGATTGCCTATCATTTAATTGTTTCCATATTTCAGGGGAGTTGTGAGTAGAAATTAATATTTCTGAGAAGAAAGAGCTCTTGCTAAGATGGAAGAACTCTGACAATTAGACCAAAAAAAAGTTTAAATAGAAAAGTAGATCTGCCCTACAGTGTCATATTATTATCATATTATAAGTGGCAATATCATGTGGCCCTTAGAAATTGCTTGAGAGTGGTTTTACCAATTCAGAGCAAGTTCTGTGATGTTGAGAATCTAACAATAGCTCTAAAAAAGAGACAAATTGGAAAACTTAAACAATTAAAATAATTTTCAAATTTTCTTTATTTGGAAAAAATGATCAAAATGTAATTTTTTAAGTTAACAAAACAAATGTAAACAAATGTAAAGTATGATGGAAACTTCTTTGTAAAGAAAATTATATTTTAAAGTAGATTAAAAGTACACTAAAATATTACCAATGCTTATTGCTGGGATGGTAAGATAATAGATGATTATAATTTTTTCATTTAACTTTTCTGGATTTTCTAAAATTAAAAGAAAAACCTATGATGAAATTAGAATTTTAAAAATCCAAAATTAAAGATTAGCAACAAATATGATTTAGCAGATCATCATGTTTTAGAAAAAGAATTTCCAACAAATTCTAAATTTGGGGAAGATTTCAGAATTGTAAATTTTACTTGCTAGGTTATTATTTTGTGATAAAGAGTTCACTTCTGAGTTTAAAAATTTTCCCTCATATATTTTATTTTCAAAATTCTGCCCCTAAAATTTAGTCAAGCTGCCCCTAGAAGGTACTTAAGTTTCAAAAAGTGAGCTCTCCTCTCAAAACTGTGTAGAATTTTATTTCTCATACATTTAATAATAATAAAGTTAATCATTTACTAAAGCAGTTAAATGTAAACAATTGGTCAGTAATTTCTAATTTGAAAAATAATGCTTTAAAACTTGTTTTTAAATGAAGAGGTATTTTTCTATTTTCTCCACCCATAAATCACTTTTCCTTTTCATGTATTCTCATGCTAATTTTACATACTGACCTGGATCAGAAAGTCCACCTAAATTCACTGAGTTTAAGGTCTCTTTTCAAATCATTCTGGAATATATGCAGTGTTGTGAGTGTCAGACTGGTTGGTACAATGGAAAAATGTTGATCATCTAATCGCGTCTGTCTTCCTAAAAGAACCCTAATTTTGTTCTAGGGGTAGTCCCATTTAATTTATGAATGTAACAATCCCTTTTCCTGGTTCAGAAAATACCCCAGCTGGCATCAGCCAGAACCTAGATTTTGCTGAGATTTTGTGGAAACATTCTTAAGGACACAAGAAGAGAGAGCCGTTCTTCTGCTTATTGTGAGGAGTGGATGTGAATTGTAAAGGCATCTCTCCCCTTCTGAGGATGAAGTCAACACACTGAGGAGAGCGGAGCCAGGGAATTCACAGGCAATAGAGCCAGAGCCTCTTGATTTAGTCTCTTGTAACATCAGATCTACTTTTCAACTTTCCGTTAGTTTAGTCAAAACAGTTCTAATTTTTTGAGCCAATTTGATTTGGATTTTCTGTCACTTGGTAGCCAAAAGCCTCCTGATGGAGTAGACAGTCATATCCTCAGGGCAGTCTATAGGGCTGGCACCTGGATCACCTGAGGGCCACTCATGGCCACTGGTTTTGTCTCAGAGGTTATTCTCTAAAGTTTACCTTTTCCCAATCACCATGTCTCTGAGCCAGATTGATAAAACGGATGCCCAAAGGGAGTTTTGAAAATAAACTTTTCTTCTAGTCATATAAATTTGCCAATTGAACAGCGTTTACTGATACGTGTGTATATGTGTGTGTGTGTATAATATACATATATGTATATATAGTTTATGTGTACATGTGTGTTTGTGCATATAAGTATATATGGGTATGAATATATATAGTTTCACCATGTTTCCAAATGAAGTTTTGGAAGACCAAATTGGCATTTATCAAGGTTTTTCTCAGGGAGATTGGGCTACATGGACCCTGGATGTAGGGTATTTTCTTTTCTTTTCTTTTTTTTAATGAAAAGAGTTTATGAAGTAAAATAAACTCAAGTTAATCCCAACTATGTCATTCCCAAACTATGTGCCAAGGGCAAGTTATTTCATCTTTCTATTTTTAGAAATATCCTTGTTCTTAGTGGTAATAGTACCTACCTCACATGGTTGTTTACATATTTAAATGAGATAACATTAACTTTCCCATCTTAGATCTCAGCACAGGCAATCAACTAAATGTTTATTCCCTTCTTTTTTTGTTCACAAGAAAAGCCCACGTGACTGTCATCATCTAGTTATTCTTCTACCTACCTGCATCTGCAAACTATAGAGATATTTACATTTTTCCGTTTTATTTTCAAGAAACTGAACTCACCAAATACTTTGTTTTTTGAGAACATTTTGCATATTTATGTGCAAGTCCTAAAGTTTCCATGACCTTGCAGTTTGCTATTAAAATTTTGTGTAGTCTTTTGTCCTAGCTAAAGATATATGAACACATTTTACACAGAACCCAAAGCTGGCCAAGCCTTCCTTATGTGTAAAAGAGAGATCTTTCCCTTGGAACTAATTTTCCACTAAGATATATTACAGAATATGTTATATTTTTCCTGGCCAGCAAGAAAACCACACTCTATTCAATATCAAATATGTGAGTTGATACACTCAGAGTTTTCAATAATCTTGGGTTTCTAGACTAGTAAGCATATAGAACCATTTTCAATTTCTAAAAATCTACTTATATTATTACTAGGACCAAATTAACAAAAACAGCAACAACAGCCAATATTTTAGTATCTATTATGTGTCAAGTGTTTTGCTTTTTTATGCTTTGTGTGCATTTTCTCAGTTAATCTTCAGAATATTCTTTCATGTAGGTACTATTTGATATGACTGTTTCACAGAAGACAAAAATGAAGCTTAGTGAGGTTAAGAAATATTACCAAGGTTACCGGGTAGAATAAGGAAGAAGAAATTTAAGGTATTATGTCTAAAAATATGTCTAAATCTAGACTTAGTGTTGCTAATTTGGATAAGCTATACCCTTCAAAAAATAGATTGGGTTTATACTTTGGTTTTAAAACATGATCAAACAATTAGTCCAGTTTGAAATGCACAAAATTTATGCTGAGGAAATTTCAAATATATGCCTATTTAATTTATAAGAATATGTGACTTTTCTCTTAGTCATGGACATTTGCTCACTTGAACAGCCTTTACAGACACTTCTCTACAGCAGCAAGTATTTATTTCTCAATGAATTCATGTTTCCCGATGAAACTTCCCAGTGAAGAAGTAAGAACAAATTGACACGTATCAAATTGCAATTGACTTACTTTATTAATTGCATAGGCATTTAGCTAAGATTTTCCAAAAGTTAATCTATATTTTATCTAAAAGAATTCATCACTTACCATTCAGTTTTGAGCTCTCTTCAAACTTGACTTATACAAACTTGTGTAATATAACTGAGCAAGAGATAGTGTAGAAGGCTCAAATACTAGAATAATTATTGCATTATATTACTATGATGGAGCTTTTAATCTTAGTATATTACAATCAAGGAATATCTCTATATCCATAATCAGCTGTTACCCAATATTTTAAAGAGACAATTAAACTTTCAGTTAAAAAGGAAAGACTTATATTCTGGTTTGGTGTCACCAATGCTGTTTTTCTTAATTGAAAACTATTTGCCAAAAATCTGTACGTAAACCAGTAAAAATCAATTTGAGTGCTTTTCAATGCATGTAGTAGTACATCTATTTTAGTCAGAGAATTAGTATCAGACTTGATTATAGAATTAAATTTGTATAACCCATGCAAAATCTGTCTTTACCAGCCAATTTTTTAGGAAGGATTACTATGAATTCCTAAGAAAACCTGGATTATCTTTTTCACCCTTTTTCTGATATTATCTAATGTTTTGCTACTGGCTCCATAATGTAATAATCAAATTGGATTATGATACAGTCAAATAAATTTCATCTGGTATGTTTGAGGAATATCTGTGATAAGCCAAGATGTAACTCTCACCAATAAATGTCTTCAACTAACCATTTTGTCCCGAATAACACACAAAAAAACAAATGTTCTCAGGAATTCTCCATCCTCAGATTCTGCATGGATCCTATGATAACACTCAACCTTGTGTCCTTCTTCTCTGATAGCTTTAGCATGGCATATGGACTCATATTAAATAAATGTATAGAGATTGATCAAAAGCCATACAATCTTAATGCTAGATGGTCTTGAGAATTTCAATCCTACTCTTAAATTCTACACTTAAGAAAATGAGACTTCCGAAATGTTAACTGGTCATGCTTTATTCTTAAGGCCACACAAATAAATAGTGACAGAGAATGGATTCTGACATTATGGGTCAGTAATTTATAAGTTTATTAGATAGCTTTCCAATGAAACAGCTAGATGAAGGCAAGGTTTTGAGACAAGAGTACATACATTTTGATACAGGAAGTAAATCTTTATTGCATAAATCAGTTACAAAATACCATGAGAGGAATGTAGCCATCCCATGGTAAATAAACAGAGAGAATTTCATTGGAAATAATTACCCCAACAACCTGTTATCCACCTCTATAATCCCATGACTATGCTTCCCATTGACTGATCTCAACCAGAAACCGGGGGACAAATGAGTCCACTGAAGCAGTCCATAAAGGTCAATCTGCTGGGGCAGCCCTTCCTGGGGCATAGAGCATGGTGAGGAAGTATGGAGTATAGACATGAAAGATCAAAATGGAATAGGTCAACATAATACCACACTGGATCCTCTGTGGTTGTAGAATTGTCTAATTCTCTTACACAAACGTATTTCTATCCTTTGATTTTTCACCTTGGATTTAATACCTAATGCAGTACAGTTATGTTTCTATATGCCAGTTTCTTTCCTATTAAAAAATAAGTAAACTTAAAGATACAGGTTTATGTAGAGTAGACCTGATAGAATTCTAAGGAGGGAACATTGCAGTGTAGAAAAGGAAAGCATGAAGATGTACTAGCTCTCTTTTCCCCTCCGTCCAATGGAGAGTATGGGAATCTACCTTACACAAAAGATTGCTAAATAAAGAGTAGAGTTTTGATGTTCTTACCATTGATTTGGAAAGGAGGTGAGCTAATGGTTAATATTTGGCATATATTCTGAACCATTGTGTCAAAGCTGGAATGAGTGGGATAAAAACAGCATCTGTTGCTGCTGATTTGTCCTCCCCCAGAGGCTGGGCTGCATTTGAACTTGTGACTAAGAGGCAACAGGTTTATCACACATGATAAATTCCCCAATCTCTCTGTTAGTCTTTAGGAAAATTCCCAGCAAAAATAACAGAAAGAACCATGAGTGAACTATATGCACAGTTTGTGAAATACAGGTGCTCAGGTAGAAATGAGCTACATAAATGATTAGTAATGGGTTGAAAGTCAGGGAAATAACAAGATATGTGAGTCTTGAGTTCATTTATGAACCCAGAATAAAGGGAATAATACATTTCTATTTTAAAGTATTAACTCTTGCAATGCACTGAAATAGAATATGCTTTTCTGTGTGTAACTGAAGACTCTGCAAGGCCAAGATGTTAGGAAAGATAGAAGTCAACTTGCTCACATGCAAACCACCATAGATTTTGGCTTGAGTACACTCTCTTTCCTACGAAGCCTTAACTTACACAAAATTGGAAAATCAGCCAGGCTTGCCCTAAGCATCCTTTCTGGTTCCTTTCATCCATTTTCTCCACTTCTTAGAGCCCCTCAACTAAAATATTCACTATCCTCATGATGTTCGCCCTCTCTACTTGAGTGTTAACTTTACTCAAGACCAACATGCTTTGAGCCAAATCAGTCCCCCTTCTTCATGGTCCATTTACTTATACCTTGCCAATCATTAAAAATGGCTCAACTATCTCTTAGGATATTTACACTGGACAAAAGTCTTCTAAAGCCTAAAATCATAAGGAATATATTTCTAAAGGTGTCATTCTAAGTAGCCAGGAAGCAATTTACCATTGTATGACCTATATTATGTACACATCAAACAGCTATGCCTTTCCACAATAGTACTTTGGATATTTATTTTGCTAATCCTGCCTTAAATCACAGGGTCCATCAACAAGGCTATTATATATTCTTGACTTTGAGATTTTCTTTTTTATGCTGAACTTTCACCAGCAAATTTTGATATGTGTATTATACTCACCCATCTTTACTATTAACTAGAATTTCTTCTCAAAAATTATGTGAGATAGTTCTGTCCCTTTCATAGCTGTGAATTATTAAGCTGGTACTATAGAGGCAGCAGACCCTCTGAACCTTTCAGAATTTGCACACACACACAGAAAAAGGCATCAAATCTAAGCCATATATTCAAAGCCAATGAAGATGAAACCTATCACAATCTTCTCACATTGCTGAAAATTAGGAAATCAAGAGTGAAATGTGAGGGGCAAACTTTTAAAGTCAAAATACCTAGACTAATTGCCATTGTAGCCAGCCCAAACAGTGAATAGCAAGGGATATCCTAAAAGTTTTTTAGGTGTTTATCCATTTGTTTGTTTATTTGTTTACTTATTAATTAAAAAATATATATTGAACTCTGCTAGATATTTAGATACATAAAGGCAACCAGCAAAGTTCTCTGAAGGAACTTATAGTGTAGACTCATAATTTTAGATTTGCGTTCAAACCCAAACTATCACTTAAGATTATGAGCATTTGGGCAAATAATGGCTTCTCTGAAATGGGTATTTTATAGCTTCACGGACGATCAGATTAGGTAATCTATATAAATCAGTGTTTTCTGGCACATGTTAAGCTTTGTGAATAAGAATTATCTGGTGGTAAAGAGTAGAGAATCTGGAGTCAGATCACCAGGGTCTGAATCTACCTCTTGACCATAGATAAGATAATTATCCTCTCACAAAAATTAGCTCAAAATAGATTAAAGACTTAAATATAAGACGTTAAACTGTAAAACTCCTAGAAGGAAACATAGAGGAAAATCTCCTTGATATTGTCTTGGCAATGACATTTTTGGATATGACACCAAAAGCTCAAGCACCAGAAGAAAAAATAAGTGGAACTACATCAAACTGAAAAGCTTCTGCACAGAAAAAGAAGGAACAAAATGAAAAGCCAACCTACAGAATGGCAGAAAATATTTACACACCATATATCCAATAAGACATTAATAGCCAATTATATAAGGAACTTGTACAATTCAATAGCAAAAAAACATACCCCATAAATAATCCAATTAAAAATGGGAAAGAGATCTGAATAGACTTTTATTTTCCAAAAATCACATACAAATGGCAAACAGGTACATGAAAATGTACTCAACACCACTAATCATTAGGGAAATGCAAATCAAAACCACAATGAGAGCAAGCTAAGTGTCCATCAACAAATGAATGGATAAAGAAGATGTGGTATATATATATGCAATGCAATACTAGTCAGCCATAAAAAAGAATGAAATTTGCAACATTTGCAACAAAATGGAACTGGAGATTGTTATGTTAAGTGCAATGTCAGTTAGAGAAAGACAAATGCCATCTGATATCCCTTACATGTGGAATCTAAAAAAATACAACAAACTAGTGAATAATGCCATTTCCATTATTGTTATTTAATATGATCTTGACATAAATGACTATAATACAACACAGATAATGGTGAGCTCTATTAGATATTTAAAGATACATTACTATAGGATCTTGTAAAAATAGAATATTTTATGCTGAGAGATGAGGAGAGATCTCAAGGAAGTAGAATAGAATTGAGACAGGCCAAGTTAAGAGGTAAAAAAAAGATTTATGGACAGATGAAAGAATATGAGCAAAATTATGCATAAACTATGGGTAGTTACAACATTGGTATATGAGAAGGCATAGTGAATGTGCAGTCTTAGGAATTTAAGGCAGATCATGAAGGAACTTGAATAGCAAGTCATCAATTATAAACTTTATTATGTCAGCAATGGGGAGTCTCTCAGGGCCTGTGGGAAGATAGATCTTGTAGAATTGGTTGTAGAAGGAAGAAACAGGAAGTAGAAACAGCAGCTGGGAGATTTCTGCATAACTCAAGCTAAATGTACAGGAGAACTTCACGAGGATAGAAACAATGGGAGCTGTAATGAACCTATATGTCAAAATTAACTAAACAAAATAGTTCAAATAGTGTTGTATTGGATTTTTTTAATGGATGCTGCAAAATCAAAAATGCCTTTCCTTTCCTTTCTTCCTTTCTCCACTAACGCTTCACCTTTTTATGAAAGATATACATCCTTTACCTAAGGCATTGGCAAACCCAGATGCCTCTATGAAACAGCCAGGTAACCTAGAAAAATAATGAGTGCTTGCCAGAATGAGACTGTGAAGAACTTGGGGTTTCATGACCTGTCTTAAGTGGTAGCCGTGGCGCTCTCGGCAATTATTGCTATGCAGAAATGTAGCCCATAAGGGCCGAGTGTTCTCATTTTTTCAAAAGAAGTAGAAAATGTGGATCATTAAAATGTGAAAACTACCAATGTTCACATGTTGGCAACTACTCTGAAAATTTTAAAAACCCTCTGTAGGCCAAATAAAACATGTCTGTAGGCCGAATGTGGCATGTGGGTCACCAGTTTGTGAATTCTGTCTAACTCTGTTATCTGGCAAGGTAATGGAGCATTCTGGTTAGTCAACATTCTGACTGAGTTGCCACATATGTTATATAAGGCTTCGCAACCTTCCAAGAATATGAATACATCAGCTATACTAAACACTATTTAACATTACTGAAAATTTCCCTCTTGATTCAAACATATATTCAAGCAACACATATGTATTATTTAGCTATATTTCCTACACAACGATAGTTATTTGGGGATATAGAAATGTGAATGACCTGTTCTCAAGGAATTCACAGTTGATAAAGGTAGAAACAGAAGCCACAGGGAGTATCAACACAAATCAATTTGACAACTTGGAATCCTTCAGTATTTCAAGAGCATCAATGATCAACAGATAGAAAACATGGAGAATGGAAGGTACTGGCATATTTCAACTGATAGATATTCTAAAAGTCCTGTTTTAGAACTTCAGCTTTGAATACTGATAATTTCTCAGAAACACTGCATCAAACTCTCAAGCCAGATTCTGTACTAGGTCCTGTCTTTTTTCAAAATACTTTTTCTTAAGACATTTCTTTTAAAAATTATGGACAGGCAGAAACTAACACACCATTGTAAAGCAATTATACTCCAATAAAGATGTTAAAAAAATTATGGACAGGATCTGCCTTTAAAATACTAAAAAATTCCATTCTAAGATTTCTGGGCTTGTAAACTAAGTTCTAGGGGTGGGAAATAGGAAGTAAGAAGAGGAATGAGTCTGGGGAATACTCTATTCCTTTTCAACTCACAATAACAACTTCTCTTCTAAAACCATTCTTTGTTGTTACCTTCAAGAGCATGGCACACAGTATGTCCCTCTGCTCTTGTTAGCACTGTTCAGCAATTTGAGAAACTATTAAAGAAGTAACTATAAAAATGAGTACAATATTATTCTGCCTCTCTTCCCTAACACAGGATTTCCCTGGCTACATACCCATTTTTTGTGGGGGTCAAATTAGTTTTTAAATTCATTTCCTCCTTGGGTATCACAAGTGGGAGAAGAGGAGAGCATACATTTTCACATGCAATTGTGGATAAATATTTAGGGTAAAAATATTTTGTTTCTTTCTCTTTTAATGTAAAATAAATGAACCTCACCCACCCTCCCCAATTCTCATCATTTGGTATCACTAAAAGACTATTCCAAAAGTTCAAGTTGAAATAAATCACTATTTTATTCTTATAGTTGATATATCCTAAGAGATGAGCAGAACCATTACAAAGAAAACCACAAATCAAGAAAATAAGAATTAAAAGTGTAAAGCTCTTGGCTCAATTGTATATAAAATAACTATTTTTCCTTTGTGGTAGTAAGTATAACATCATGTACTCCAAGTTGTGTAGAGAACAGGAACTGAATGATGCAAGATTAATTACTACACTGTTGTCATCTCTAGCTAATAACAACATAGAGATCATCACTGCTGGTAAAGTCTCTCTGGACTTATTTGTTTGCCTTTGGCATAAATTAGGGAAGCATACAAGTAGAAAGAAGATAACACAAAATAAAGTTTATGCATTGGGAGGAACAGAATTTGTTATTACTTTGTCACTGCAGGCAACAGGGTGTGAAACCAGTAAGAAATCAAGCCAGTTCTTGACGTCAGTTATTTCTAATTTGGAGCAATTGAGTGCCTCTTTGACTTATGTGCAAGGGCTGATCATTGATTAAGCTACAGGGGTGTTTCCTATGGTGTTCCTTTGGCCTTATTACTGTGAATCGCAATGTGTTGTCAGGTTACTTTTTGTTTTGTGTTTTTGTTTTGTTGTTTTCTTTCTCCAGAAGACCTTGAATTAAAATCTTCCTGAAGTTGGTTACAACCAAACAATAATTTCCAGAGTATTAGCCACGTATTTTCCCTTGATTTTGACCTTCAAATTTGGGAAAGCAAATGTAACATTTTGGACGTTTCATAGGTACAGAGAAACATTTTAATCTCATGTTTTCAAATTTGGATAAACGGTACCGAGAACAATCATTTTGACACGCAAAATAAACTTTTCAATTATTGCACATTCATAATAGACTGTTTCAATTTAAATGAAATATTGCTTCAAAGAAAACACAACTGATATAGATATTTGCTTAGAATACAGGGAAGTTAAAGGAGATTTTAATATTTGATAAAAATTAACAGCCGTTATGAAACCTAAAAAAATTGACCAACATCTTGGAGTTGCCAGGAAGAAAAGTGGAAAGAATCTGGGTCTCCAGTAACTTTACAGAGCTGTTGAATTACCCAACTCCACCACTACAGCCTCTAATTGTGTTTGTTATTTGAGACTCCCATGTCCTAAAGATCTCATTTTCTACTTCTAGAATTTTTCAAGATATTTTCCTAAATATGTACAGGTTCTTCCCTAAGATGGGTTTGGATATCATTTGTTAAGATACAACTAAAAATAATTATCTCTTCTAAAATGAAAATTTACTAAACTTTTACTGTGTGCCAGGTAGTACACTAAACATTTCTCACAAATGAACTTGTGTATAGTCCTAGATTTATGCACTATAATCATTCATATTTGAAAATGTGGAATGGTATTTCCCTTGGAAGAAGAGATTTTAGACTCAGTAAATTTTAAGGAACTTGCCCACGTTCAGACAAAGTCTCTGACTCAGTACTGAATTACTTCTTTATGGGAAAAAAAAATGATTTCTCTTAGATTAGTTGTTTTTAATATTTAAGATATACAAGATTTTTCCACTGTAAATGTCTTCATCTGAATTGGAGTGGGTCATTCCACTCTCCATGGGTTACCATCTTCCCAAGAATTGTGTCTGTATTCTGCATGCCAGCTAAGGTTTCAAATTAAAATGACCTGAATCCCTGTTTCACTTCCTCTGCAAAGTCTAATGCACTCTCTAAGATTTCTCATGGTATTGCCTGTCTTTCAATTACTGATTCCACTAGATTGTTTCACTTCTATGAGTTATCTCTTATTTCTTTTTGGTTAATGCCAACTCAGAAGTAGAAATTGGCCCCTTTATGGTATTTGTGCAAATCTCTGACAAAAGACACGTGGTGCATAGAAGATTTTGCTGAGGTTTTGGAATAATTGAAATGGTTTTCCTTAAGCAATCAAGAAAAAGCAA
This sequence comes from Grampus griseus, assembly GCF_964374135.1. Lineage (NCBI taxonomy): Eukaryota > Metazoa > Chordata > Mammalia > Artiodactyla > Delphinidae > Grampus > Grampus griseus. The sequence goes on from NC_139002.1 coordinate 81,994,006, forward strand.
AATTAAATATTGGGTTATTTTTAATGAAAGTTCTTCCATCAATCCCCCACCAGAAATTTCTTAGGGACCATCTTGCTTTGCAGGATCATCCACCTGTCTTATGGTTGGTTTCCACTGTACTCTCGCCCATCCCTTCTCCTCTTTTACCTTCTTCTCTCTGAATTTTATGTGTATTTATTAGACAGAGTACTTTAAGTATATTATTTAAAGTACTTCATAAAACTGTGGCCCTAGAACATCAATTCCACATTCAAGCTCACTTAGTCAGACACTCTTCCTACCAAAGACGCTTCCCTCCCGCAGATGTAATCTGTGCCAATTAATAAAATAATTAATCTTTAAAAATCTGCTATACGTACCTGGAAATTTCTCTCTAATGTTTATGGGAGGAGTGGTGTGCAGAATTGAAAGAGAGAGTAATATTTGCTCTCCTCTTTGGGCAAATAACTAAACCAATATGGATAGTAAAATGTTAAAATACATAACATAACCTGAAAATAAATGTGTCTGGGTTGTTAATTCCTTAACTTTTACACACCTAGATGACTATTGCCATTGTCTTTTCAAATCCTCAGTGACCAGAGCCACTATCCATTGCAATATAAATATTTTTGGATTTATTTAAAGGTAAAGATGAAAATATTTTGGCCATTTATTATCAGATAAAAATTATAAAGAATTTTTATTAAGCCTCTGATTTATCATAAGTACAAAGCCAGACTATTTACAGTCACTTTTTAAAAATTTTTATTTTATCTTGGAGCATAGTTGATTAACACTCTTGTGTTAGCTTCAGGTGTACAGCAAAGTGACTCAGTTATACATATACAGGTATCTATTCTTTTTCAAGTTCTTTTCCCATTTAGGTTATTACAAAATATTGAGCAGAGTTCCCTGTGCTATCAGTAGGTCCTCGTTGGTTATCTATTTTATTTTTTTTTAAGTTTTTTTTGATGTGGACTATTTTTTTAAAGTCTTTATTGAATTTGTTACAATATTGCTTCTGTTTTATGTTTTGGTTTTTTGGCCATGAGGCATGTGGGATCTTAGCTCCCTGACCAGGGATTGAACCTGCTCCCCATGCATTAGAAGGCAAAGTCTTAACCACTGGACCACCAGGGAAATCCTCTGGTTATCTATTTTAAATACAGCAGTGTGTATATGTCAATCCCAAACGGTTACCAGGGGGTAATGAAGGAAGGACAGATTGGGAGTTTGGGATTGACATTCACTTTAATTCTTTATAGTAAAACCGAGATATAGGAACTATTACCACCAGTCAACCAGTAAGGAAACCAAAGCTCTGGCTGGTCAAGAAAGTTACTTGAATTTCAGAACTCTTAAGTGATGAAGCCAGGATTTCCCACGAGATCTATTATGTGACTCTAAGTGCATGTAATTCCATTTGGTGATTCTGAGCACAGCCATCCTTACGCCATCTCATTTCCAATGAGTCCTAATAAGAGAAAAGAGGTAGGAAGTAAAGACATCTTGCTGAGGGTCTGTTCTTTAACATAAATGGAGTGGGTTAATAAGAATAAATTATTTCCAGTATTGAGAAAGGATGTAAAAATGGCTTTACATCTCACAAAGTTAGAGGAAAACAGAAAAACAATGAACAAAGGGGAGGTGGAGTGACAGATGCTGGAACAGATTGTGTACCTTCTCCCCAACCTCAAACGAGAAAAGAAAAGTGGAGGGAGGGAGAAAAAAGAAAGACAGAGACAGAGATACAAAACCATTTACACATGGGGCATTTTAGTTGATGCCTCTGGCATAGTTGATGCCTACCCGCCAAAAAATATACATTGCAAATGTTCCATCATCTGCTTTACGCCTCTCCTGTTGGCCAGAGTAGACAACTCGCTCCTTGCAGGCTGTCTCACGTTTCTAACGGTGCGATATTTCAGCGTTTGGTTGCAATTGTTTAAAACAAATTTCATGCTTTCTTCTGTCTCTGAGTGAACTGGGCTTGTTAAGATGCTCAGGAAATATAATGTAAACATATAAAAGCTTCCCCCCATATTTTCATTTCCTTATATGTGAGGCCTTTTGAATTCTTCTGCCATGTCCTCTTGCTGGCTTATATGTGGTTTTACTTACTTTTCCGCTTTATTTAGTTGCGTGGGTTTTTTTTTTTACAAGTCTCAAAAAGAAAAAATCACAATTATTCTGGTGTTATCGAGTAAATAAAAAGCTAACAAAAAATGATTTTAAACAAAACTGAACACACTCTGCTGAGTCAAAGGATACGAAAACATCTGGCTGCAATGTGAAAAGTTTAGTCAACTGATAGTTCTTTGGTTTTAGATTTGTTTTGTCTTATCTCTGGATTCACCAAATCTTTTAAGTTGGCCACATTGGCACAGTATAAACCCAGCTATAGATTGATTTTCGTCTTGTAGAGCACTTAACAATATATAGAGTAATTAGAACACACTTTAAATAACATCTAGAGATGGGGGGCGGGAAGGAATTGATACTTGTTGAACCCGTACCTTGTATCAGGTGTTATTTCAGAAGTTATGAGTATGCATTATTACTTTTTTTTTTTTGGCTTGGCTGGCACAGTGATTTATTTTTTAAATTTTTTGTAATTGGAGTATAGTTGCTTTACAATGTTGTGTTAGTTTCTGCTGTACAGCAAAGTGAATCAGTTATAGATATACATATATCCACTCTTTCTTGGATTTCCTTCCCATTTAGGTCACCACAGAACACTGAGTAGAGTTCCTTGTGCTAAACAGTAGGTTCTCATTAGTTATCTGTTTTATAGCTAGTAGTGTATATATGTCAATCCCAATCTTCCAATCCATCCCCCCTTGGTAACCATTAGTTTGTTCTCTGCATCTGTGACTCTATTTCTGCTTTGCCAATAAGTTCATCTGTACCATTTTTCTAGATTCCACATATAAGCGATATTATACGATATTTGTTTTTCTCTTTCTACAAGATACCCACTTCCGACCTAGGGACACATACAGACTGAAAGTGAATATACATTATTTGTTTATGTGTTTCACAACAATCAATGAGAGAAAACAAGTTAATTTAAGCATTTGTGCTTACTACTGTATAAAACACTCCCAATACCTTATCTAATGTAATATCTTAAATTACAATATGAAGTAGGTGTTATCCACAATATACAAGTAAAACATTAAGAGAACATAAGGAATTTGACCTACAGTCGGAGTTAATTAAACGTGTAGCTGGATTTGAAATTTCACCTCTCAAATTTGAACACGTATGCATTTTCCACTTTGCCAATACAGTACTGTAAGATCATGTTCCTGAGCCTTCACAGAACAGAATTTAGAAAACATTTATGTTTCAATTATTTATTAAGGATCTTTTCAATACATAGTAGGTGAGCAAGGTACACATACTCCTCAATAGACGAAATAAGAAAAGACTATTGAATGATAATATTGCAGCGCACCCCTTATTCCGGCATAATTTCGAAGGATTTACTCAGATCTGAAATTCTTAAATTAAAATTTGAGACGTGGTGGAACAAGGTTTCTAAGAGAGAGGGGTGGAATTAACATTGATCAAGTGCCTGATAAGTGTGAGATGGTATTGTTTATTTAACTCTTTTTTTTAATGAGTGAGGAACATGGAAAATGCTAAGCATTCTACATTTATTACATCCTTTGATATTTACAATGACCTTGTATGGTTATGACACATGACTGACCTCATTTTACAATGGAAAAAAGAAGTTGGTCAGTAGTGAAACTGGAAATCAAACCCAGGTCCTTTGTCCTTCGACATCCTGCTGGAAGATACATACAGCGAGTAGCCATACCAAGCAAGTTCTACTTAGGGTAACTCCATGGTTGCTTCCTAAACCAGCAAATGAACAGAGGATTTTCATCACTTTAAAGATTCATTACTCAGGATTTCCCTTCATCCATTTAATTAAGTCATTCCTCAGCTAGTGCTAGTATTTGGCCAGCCTTCCACAGTCTCTCAGCCTCTTTGTGTTTATGGACAGGTCAACCAGCAGAATAATTTTCATCTGGCAAGCACCAATTGCACTTGTTTCCCCGGATCATTAAGCACATTGACGTTTACATTTACAACCATTTTCTGCCTTGTTGGTTTTCATCTACTTCATTCACAAATTAATAAGAACATAAAGGAGACTCAGTTAACGCCTCTTTGAATACCACCACTACCCTTCTTAGTGGCAGAGAGTGAAGCTTCAATGTGAAAAGAGAAAACCTGGAAACAAGCTGAACTCAAACTGGAATTGAGATTCATTCAGCTTTTTGGACTTAGAAACTATGCCAAGAAGAATGAGTCACAGATTTGTAAATTCAAATTTGCTTTGGACGTTGTCAATATTCCCCATCAAAAGCCCTCTAACCAGGGTTTCTCAACCTCAGCACTATTGACATTTAGGGCTGGAGAATTCTTTGTTGTGGGGACTGCCCTGTGCATTGTAGGCTGTTTAGCAGCATCCTTGTCCTCTGTCCACTAGATGTCAGTAGCATTCCTCATCCTCTCCCCACCTTTTGTTGTGACAGTTGTCAAAAATGTCTTCAGATATTGGCAAATGTCTTCCTAAGGCAAATGTCTCAACTTCTCACCCCAGTTGAGACCCACTGGTCTATCCTCGTCAAGATTTACTTCTCTGTGCTATTCTCCTAGACCTCTGGAACCAGCACAATTCTTAGAGATAGCATTCTCCCGTTTCACGTATAAGGAAACTAAAGCCTGAAAAAAAGAAGTGAGACGCATACATGGGCAATATTTGTTGAATATATACTGTGTGCCAGAATCTTTTCCATATGCTACAGGGATTCTCATGGGAGAACCCTCGCTATTCTTATTTTATAAATGAAGAACTGAGGACCAGATCTTGCCCCACAACTCCAGACTAAGTTGTCTTGCTAAGACTCATGTGTGAGAAACCCAACTTTTAATCCAGTACAGATAACCTACAATATTTTTTAAGTCACCATAAAGACTTGCAAAATTTCATTGACTATTTACTATCTGAAATGAAAATCAGCTCTAATGGATTCACATGGTCACGATAGAAAAAATATTTCAGTTGCCCTCAAGTTCAGGCAAGAGGATATTGAGTCCTCTGCAGTCATAACACAGTTGTTGCTTTCCCATCTCCTGCTCTATTGTTTAACATGTTTGCATTATTGCTATCATCTTCCCCACCTTTTCCCTTAAGTTGTAACTCTTCGTGGATCCCAAGTTTTTCCCTCTGCCAGACCTGGGGACACCACCAATTAGTTCCAATTTATATAATACCTTTCATATCTTTAATATCATTTCATTGTTTGTTTACTTAAACATTCCTTAATTCCTGAAATATCCTTGAAGGGTAGGGGGAAAAAGTACCTGGTACTCTGTGGTATTGTAACTTATTGCATAGATGTGTGAGTTCATTTAATGTCAAATAATTTGATAATTGACTTTGTAAATGCTACATTTTATGTTGAAATTCTAGTGTTTAAGAGTGGTTTAGTATTATTTGGGGAACTTATTTAGGGTTTTTGGATGGGTCTAACAGCATCCAGTATCCTCATGTTTTTAGAGTCTCTCAACAAGCTCTTTCTCCTGCAAATTTGCTCATCCTATACTCTGACCTTGAACTTAATGCCAATGAAAATACATGTGTAAGTTTTAAATCATGGATCAAAATTCTTTCTTTGTCTTCCCATCAAGATTGAGGTCTATGTCCTTTCTCCTTGAATCTGGGTGGGCTTGTGACTGTTTTAACTGATAGATTTGGCAGAAGTGATGCCATATGACTTATGAGGCTAAGTCATAGCCTGTGCAGCTTCTGCCTTGGTCTCTTGGAATGCAAATTTCTGGATGTTCCCTCTCAAGATGTTCCATCTAAGAACCCACTGTCTATGTCTTGAGAATCCCAAGCCACATGAAGAGGTCATGTGTACTTGCTCTGGTCAACAGATTACCCAGCTGAGGATTACAGCATTGAGTAATCCTATCACATAGGGCATGTACATATTGAGTGCAGAAGCCAACATGGACATGGATCTTCCATGATATTTCAATCCATAGCCATGTCAGTCACCCCTAGCCCTTAGACTTTATAACTGCTGTCCCAGACACTGTGGAGCAGAAACAAAACATACCTACTCTGATGAGTCTGAATTCTAGACCACAGAGTCTGTGGGTATAATAATTTTTTTTTGATTTTATGCCACCAAGTTTTTGAGTGGTTTGTTATCAGCAATTGCTAACTGGGACATTGCATTTATCCTGGTCCATTCCCTCTAGGTCCTACTCTATAAGTTAATGGAAAATATCTGGGATCATCAGAAAAGTCTCATCAGTTTTATCCTAGTTAAATATGAAAAACCTTTTGTGGGAAAGGGCCTACTTGCTAAAGATTTCAGGCTGGCCACTTAGAAAATTACTTGGTCATAGGAAAGTTCATGTCAGGCCATTTTTCAAAATAGACCTACTTACACCCTATAGAAATTTCCAAGGAGGTAGGAGGAAATGGGAAGGTGAGATATGAATAAAAGACAAATGAGAATATAAATATAGAGATATAAATAAAAGACAAATGAGAATATAAATGTAGAGAAATATTTTGAAGTTAACAAGGAAACTAAAAACTTTCTAATGCAAGTGTTTACCTGAACAGGTGAAAATGACTTTTGCAATGTTTGTAGTGGGTTTGAATTATATTTTTCAAATTATGCTCTACAAAATAATACCTCCCATGAAGCAAACATATATTATGTATACATTTCTATATACTGTGATAGCTAACTGTTTATCTAGATGTTGCTGTGAAGGTATCAGTTGATTTGATTAAGACCCACAATCAGTTTACTGTAAGTAAAGTAGATACCCTCAATAATGTGGGTGAGTCTCATCTAGTTAGTTGAAGGTCTTAAGAGCAAAAACTATTTTCCCAAATTAGAAGGAATTCTGCATCAAGACTATAACATAGAAATTCTTCCTGAGTTTCCTGCCTGCCATCCTGCCCTGCAGATTTTGGACTTTCCAGCTCCCACAACCGAGTGAGCTAATTTCTAAAAATCTCTCTCTTTCTCTCTCTCTCTACACACACACACACACACACACACACACACACACACACACACACACCCTATTGGTTCTATTTCTCTGGAGAACCCTGACTGATACACACACTTAAATATATACATGCATATTTATACACCTATATACATATGCATGTACATACATATATAAGCACTGAAATTAAATGTTTGAAAAACATTGAGATAAGCCAATATTTACAACAGAAGAATGCCTGCAAAAGTTACCATATTTCATTGTGTATAGAGTGTTTCTCAAACTTAATTTACCATAGAACCCTTTGGTTGCAAAGCATTCTATGAAACATGTTATATGGCAAACATTTTGAGAAATTTTGGGTTAGCAACTTGAGAGAAGCAGGGAAAGTTTGAAGCAGCTACTATAGGACAGTGAATGAGGTGAGACAAATGCTTTTTGGAAGGCACTGATATTTCAAGTCTTTTATGGAGCACAAATATTGTGCAATAGTTTATGATGTTCTCCATGAATGAAGTAGATAGTGGAATTTACACACCTCTTGGTATGAGCAAAAGGTACAGTAGAAAATCAAGAGGGTATGTAACCCTTACAATGTTACTTATGAAACTGTTGAACTGTGGGAAAATTTCCTGTCTACCCAAGCTATTTACCTAAGCCAGAAAGCTGGCAATCATTACTGATCTTCTCCTTTATCACCTTATGTCAGAAGGATGCAAAAGCAAATCATTGTACTTTCTAATTTCTCTTAAAGCTGTATCCTTTCCTCAATCCATATTACCTTAAATGGGTCCCATCATTTCTATGTTATATTTATCTATTTAATAGCCTTATAGGTTTTCCTTAGTTCAGTCATCAAAGGATCCTCCTTGCTGTAGCTAGAATGATCTTCCTAGAACATAAATATGATCTTACTACTCTGAGACTTTAAACCAATCATTACCTTCATAAGATCTAAACTCAGAAAAATCATGGTTTGCTGGTAGCTACATGATGTCACCCATCCCAATCCTCCTTCAGTCACCTCTCTCACCACATCCCATAGCAATCGTAAATCAAACGTACAAAATGAGATAGTTTCCTAACTCATTTGTTCCCATCTTACTTCATGTCGTACATATGATTTTCCCATTGCTTGGGGTGCTAACCACTAATCCTTCGAGAAGTAAAGCAGGAGCCATGTCTTAAAAGCATAGTCACAGTTACATGAGTGAAAAGAAACTAGACCTAGGAAATTAGAAACCTGTGCAGTCACTTCTTTTAGAGGACAGGGGACTTGGAAATGTATTTCCAATATTGAAAAACATACATAAATATATGTAATACTTGGGGAGCACCTGTAATGTTCAGTTAATTTGGGTCAAGTGCTAATAATTGATGCCATAGCTTCATTTTCTCCTTTATTGGTTTTTTTTTTTTTTTTTCTTTTGCGTTACACGGGCGTTTCACTTGTTGTGGCCTCTCCCGTTGCGGAGCACAGGCTCAGCGGCCGTGGCTCACGGGCCCAGCCACTCCACAGCATGTGGGATCCTCCGAGACCGGGACATGAACCCGTGTCCCCTGCATCGGCAGGCGGACTCTCAACCACTGCGCCACCAGGGAAGCCCTGTCCTTTACTGTTTTAACATTACATTTTAAAATGTATGTTGATATATTGTGAAGCTAGATGACAAAGTGTACAATTACTGCAATTAAAATAATTACATGTGTACTTATGATGAAAAAAGTGACAAATGTGTTATACTAACAAATAATTATGTCTTAAAAAGCTAAAGCTATAAGCCATTTTGCTACTTAACTAGTTTTTTTCAAAAAATAACATTTTCTTAAATTCTTTATTTACACATTCTAAACTATAGATACACCTAAAGAAAAAACATTTTTAATTTTGTCTATACATGTATTATTGAAAATAGCCATTACTAACACTTTGTTTGGGTTTATATCATTCTGTTACATTCTTTATGCAAAAGAAATATTTTGAATTAACAAAATTGGATTAAACAGTAATATTCTGTCATGAACTGTTTTTCTTAAATAAGGTATACTGTGTTTATCTTTCTACATCGTCACATATTTTTCATGGAATAATTTTCAAAGGCCTCATAACGTTGCATGATATGGAACTGCCATAATTTAAATAATCAATTTCCTTTGACAGGATATTGAATTTCTTTTCATTGTTTCATTATTATAAAACTACTGTAGGATTCTTATAGGCATATTTTTGTATACCGAAAGGCCCCTTTCGCATTTAAGATCGATTCCTGGGGGAGAATTGCTGACTCAAGGGATATGCAAGTTCAAATACAATGATAATATATTGCCACATTTTTCTTCAGAAATGCTGTAACGATTTTCATTCCCATTAACAAGGCATGAGACTGACCATACACCATTGCCAGATTCAGCTGGTTAACTGTTTCTGAAATGATTTTTAAGTTTTCTTCTAACCTTTTATTGGTAGCAGCTTTCCCTAAGGCCTTGTCTTTGCAATCCTGGTTTTCTTTTCTTTTAAAAAAGGAAACTTTGATATGGAAAATTTGATTAGTAAGAAACACAGCTCACCTCCTCATAAGCATAGAAGACAGGAGCAATGAGGGGAGGAGGGGACTTTTGAAAATTTTCTAGGAAGACAATAGCCACAAAAAGATGCTAAACTTAGCTGAGTGATTTTACAATGTCCATGACTGTTATTTTTTCACCAGTTAAAGAGCATGGCAAAATCAGGGACTAGTGTGTGTGTGCGTGCGTGTTAATTCTGGTTAGCATAAACCACCTCTGTTAGATGAGAATTAGGTTCACAATCAGATACTAAAGAAAATGCTGTGGTAAGATGTTATAACAGAAAATTAGAAAATTCTACACTACATTCAGATTGAACTAATAATCAAGTGGATGAAACACTTAAAAAAAGAAGGAAAAAAGATTACATTGAATTATCTGATTATAAAAAGATTAGTCACAAAAATAATAATACATCCACATAAGCTTATAAGCAAGACCTACTTAGCTAAGCAAGCTGACCTTGACATTCAGCTGATACTGGGGGAGGGAGGAAACAACAGCAACAAAGCCTGACCATAATGCACAGAGGGTTGTAAAACATGACTGTGCATGTGTCTGTTTTTACACTTACACACCCTCACTTTACACATTCTTAATATACCCATCGTAATTCTACCTGTTACCCTTACATTTACATTTTGGTTTTCTCTAGGTCACTGCAAAAAAGCCCTTTAATCCAATATAATTATGACATTCAGATCTTATCACTGTCTTCATTTTCCTCCCAAGGAAATATGATTGTTTCATTTCAACAAAACCTTGTGTGTGAAATGAAGAGAAAACTGCTGAATTCTCAATACCCAGGAAATAAATATTACATATGAGCTTTTCCTTTCCCCTGGGAGTTGCCCGGAGCCACGGAGAGCATCTACCCTGTCCGATCAGCTCAGAGTAGTGCTTGTCAGTGGAGTGAAAGTGAGACATTTAATTATTTCAACAGGAGATGGTAGCGGCAATGGGTAAAAAGGAAATATTATTATTAGCTGAGAAGGCAGCACACCTCCTCCAGCAAAAACTGGTCACCCTAATAAAAATATAAATAAATGAATCAGGTAAGAAGCACCAGCAGGACTGAAGAGGTGCAGACATGTGACTCTCCATCATCTGTTTAGAGAAGGATAGTCTTTTCTAGTAAAATGAGTGGTCAGGGTAAAGGGGCCGGGATAAGTGGGAACAGAAATCCAGTCAAGACAAAGCCTTAGGTTCTTAAACAAGAGACCTGTGCCATGTGTGCTTGAGTCCTAACAAGTTCTTCCATTGCGGAAGCTGGCCTGGAGAGAAACAGAGAAAGACGGTTTGCTCTAGATTTGTATTAAAGAAACCCACCCTGGTTGCACATTAATTAGCAGCTGGTATTTTCCAGGGCTGGGTACGAGTGTAACTGTTTTCCCCCTTCTTTCTTTCTTTTTTTTTTTTTTTTAACATCTTTGTTGTAGTATAATTACTTTACAATGTTGTGTTAGTTTCTCCTGTATAACAAAGTGAATCAGCTATATGTATACATATCCCCACCCTCTTGCGTATCCCTCCCACCCTCCCTATCCCACCCCTCTAGGTGGTCACAAAGCACAGAGCTGATCTCCCCGTGTGAGGCAGCTGCTTCCCACTAGCTATCTATTTTACATTTAGTACTGTATATATGTCTATGCTACTCTCTCACTTCATCCCAGTTTACCCTTCACCCTCCCTGTATCCTCAAGTCCGTTTTCTACATCTGTCTTTATTCCTGTCCTGCCCCTAGGTTCGTCAGAACCATTTTTTCTTTTCTTTTTTTTTCTTTAGATTCCATATATATGTGTTACCATACGGTATTTGTTTTTCTCTTTCTGACTTACTTCACTCTGTATGACAGATTCTAGGTCCATCCACCTCACTACAAATAATTCAATTTCATTTATTTTTATGGCTAGGTAATATTCCATTGTATAAACATTCCACATCTTTTTTTTTTTTTTTTTAACATCTTTACTGGAGTATAATTGCTTTACAATGGTGTGTTAGTTTCTGCTTTATAACAAAGTGAATCAGTTATACACATACATATGTTCCCATATCTCTTCCCTCTTGCATCTCCCTCCCTCCCACCTTCCCTATCCACCCCTCTAGGTGGTATCAAAGCACCGAGCTGATATCTCTGTGCTATGCAGCTGCTTCCCACTTGCTATCTACCTTACATTTGGTAGTGTATATATGTCCATGCCACTCTCTGACTTTGTCACAGCTTACCCTTCCCCCTCCCCATATAAGTCCATTCTCTAGTAGGTCTGTGTCTTTATTCCCGTCTTACCCCTAGGTTCTTCATGACCTGTTTTTTTTTTTCTTAGATTCCATATATATGTGTTAGCATACGTTATTTGTTTTTCTCTTTCTGACTTACTTCACTTTGTATGACAGACTCTAGGTCCATCCACCTCACTACAAATACCTCAATTTCATTTCTTTTTATGGCTGAGTAATATTCCATTGTATATATGTGCCACATCTTCTTTATCCATTCATCTGTTGATGGACAGTTAGGTTGCTTCCATGTCCTGGCTATTGTAAATAGAGCTGTAATGAACATTTTGGTACATAACTCTTTTTGAATTATGGTTTTCTCAGGGTATATGCCCGGTAGTGGGATTGCTGGGTCATATGGTAATTCGATTTTTAGTTTTATAAGGAATCTCCATACTGTTTTCCATAGTGCCTGAATCAATTTACATTCCCACCAACAGTATATGAGGGTTCCCTTTTCTCCACAACCTCTCCAGCATTTATTGTTTGTATATTTTTTGAGGATGGCCATTCGGGCTGGTGTGAGGTGATACCTCATGGTGGTTTCGTTTGCATTTCTCTAATGATTAGTGATGTTAAGCATCCTTTCATGTCTTTGTAAGCAATCTGTATATCTTCTTTGGAGAAATGTCTATTTAGATCTTCCCATTTTTAGATTGGGTTGTTTGTTTTTTTTGATATTGAGCTGCATGAGCTGCTTGTATATTTTGGAGATCAATTCTTTGTCAGTTGCTTCATTTGCAAATATCTTCTCCTCTTCTGAGGATTGTCTTTTGGTCTTGTTTATGGTTTCCTTTGTTGTGCAAAAGCTTTGAAATTTCATTAGGTCCCATTTGTTTACTTTTGTTTTTATTTCCATTTCTCTAGGAGGTGGGTCAAATAGGATCTTGCTGTGATTTATGTCATAGAGTGTTCTGCCTATGTTTTCCTCTAAGAGTTTTATAGTGTTTGGTCTTACATTGAGGTCCTTAACCCATTTTGAGTTTATTTTTGTATATGGTGTTTGGAAGTGTTCTAATTTCATTCTTTTACATGTAGCTGTCCAGTTTTCCCAGCACCATTTATTGAAGAGGCTGTCTTTTCTCCATTGTATATTCTTGCCTCCTTTATCAAAGATAAGGTGACCATATATGCGTGGGTTTACTTCCGGGCTTTCTATCCTCTTCCATTGATCTATATTTCTGTTTTTGTGCCAGTACCAACTCTCTTGATTACTGTAGCTTTGTAGTATAGTCTGAAGGCAGGGAGCCTGATTCCTCCAGCTCCGTTTTTCTTTCTCAATTGCTTTGGCTATTCATGGTCTTTTGTGTTCCCATAAAAGTTATGTAACTTTTTGTTCTAGCTCTGTGAAAAATGTCATTGGTACTTTGATAGGGATTGAATTGAATCTGTAGATTGCTTTGGGTAGTACAGTCATTTTCACAATGTTGATTCTTCCTGTCCAAGAACATGGCATATCTCTCCATCTGTTTGTCTCATCTTGAATTTCTTTCATCAGTGTCTTATAGTTTTCTGCATACAGGTCTTTTGTCTCCTTAGGTAGGGTTATTCCTGGTATTTTATTCTTTTTGTTGCAGTGGTAAATGGGAGTGTTTCCTTAAATTCTCTTTCAGATATTTCATCGTTAGTGTATAGGAATGCAAGAGATTTCTGTGCATTAATTTTGTATCCTGCTACTTTACCAAATTCATTGATTAGCTCTAGTAGTTTTCTGGTAGCATCCTTAGGATTCTCTATGTATAGTATCATGTCATCAGCAAACTGACAGTTTCACTTCTTCTTTTTTGTTTTGGATTCTTTTTATTTCTTTTTCTTCTCTGATTGCTGTGGCTAAAACGTCCAAAACTATGTTGAGTAATAGTGGTGAGAGTGGGCAACCTTGTCTTGTTCCTGATCTTAGTTGAAATGGTTTCAGTTTTTTACCTTTGAGAACGATGTTGGCTGTGCGTTTGTCATATATGGCCTTTATTATGTTGAGGAAAGTTCCCTCTATGCCTACTTTCTGGAGAGTTTCTATCATAAATAGGTGTTGAATTTTGTCAAAAGCTTTTTCTGTATCTGTTGAGATTATCATATGGTTTTTGTCCTTCAGTTTGTTAATATAGTGTATCACATTGATTGATTTGCGTATATTGAAGAATCCTTGCATTTCTGGGATACGCCACTTGATCATGGTGTATGATCCTTCTAATGTGCTTTTGGATTCTGTTTGCTAGTATTTTGTTGAGGATTTTTACATCTATGTTCATCAGTGATATTGATCTGTAGTTTTCTTTTTTTGTGATATCTTTGTCTGGTTTTGCTTTTCTAAGAATTTGTCCATTTCTTCCAGGTTGTCCATTTTATTGGCATACAGTTACTTGTAGTAATCTCTCATGATCCTTTGTATTTCTGCAGTGTCAGTTGTTGCTTCTCCTTTTTCATTTCTAATTCTGTCGATTTGAGTCTTCTCCCTTGTTTTCTTGATGAGTCTGGCTAATGGTTAATCAATTTTATTTATCTTCTCAATGAACCAGCTTTTAGTTTTATTGATCTTTGCTATCGTTTCCTTCATTTCTTTTTCATTTATTTCTGATCTGATCTTTATGATTTCTTTCCTTCTGCTAACTTTGGGGATTTTTTGTTCTTCTTCTCTAATTGCTTTAGGTGTAAGGTTAGGTTGTTTATTTGAGGTATTTCTTTTTTTTTCAGGTAGGATTGTATTTCTATAAACTTCCCTCTTAGAACTACTTTTGCGGCATCCCATAGGTTTTGGGCTGTCGTGTTTTCATTGTCATTTGTTTCTAGGTATTTTTTGATTTCCTCTTTGATTTCTTCAGTGATCTCTTGGTTATTTAGTAGCATATTGTTTAGCCTCCATGTGTTTGTAATTTTTACAGTTTTTTTTTCTGTAATTGATATCTAGTCTCATAGTGTTGTGGTTGGAAAAGATACTTGATATGATTTCAATTTTCTTAAATTTACCAAGGCTTGATTTGTGACCCAAGGTATGGTCTATCCTGGAGAATGTTCCACGAGCACTTGAGAAGAAAGTGTATTCTGTTGTTTTGGATGGAATGTCCTATAAATATCAACTACATCTATCTTGTTTAATGTGTCATTTAAAGCTTGTGTTTCCTTATTTATTTTCATTTTAGTTGATCTGTCCATTGGTGAAAGTGGGGCGTTAAAGTGCCCTACTATGATTGCGTTACTGTTGATTTCGCCTTTTATGGCTGTTAGCATTTGCCTTATGTATTGAGGTGCTCCTATGTTGGGTGCATAAATATTTACAATTGTTATATCTTCTTCTGGATTGATCCCTTGATCATTATGTAGTGTCCTTCTTTGTCTCTTGTAATAGTCTTTATTTTAAAGTCTATTTTGTCTGATATGAGAATTGCTACTCCAACTTTCTTTTGATTTCCATTTGCATGGAGTGTCTTTTTCCATTCCTTCACTTTCAGTCTGTATGTGTCCCTAGGTCTGATGTGGGTCTCTTGTAGACACCATATATAGGGGTCTTATTTTTGTATCCATTCAGCCAGTCTGTGTCCTTTAGTTGGAGCATTTAATGCATTTACATTTAAGGTACTTGTCAATATGTATGTTCCCATTACCATTTTCTTAATTGTTTTGGGTTGGTTTTTGTAGGCCATTTCCTTACTTGTGTTACCTGCCTAGAGAAGTTCCTTTAGCATTCGTTGTAAAGCTGATTTGGTGGTGCTGAATTCTCTTAACTTTTGCTTGTCTGTAAAAGTTTAATTTCTCCATCGAATCTGAATTAGATCCTTGCTGGGTAGAGTAATCTGGGTTGTAGGTTTTTCCCTTTCATCACTTTAAATATGTCCTGTCACTCCCTTCTGGCTTGCAGAGTTTCTGCTGAAAGATCAGCTGTTAACCTTATGGGGATTCCCTTGTATATTTTTTGTTGCTTTTCCCTTGCTGCTTTTAATAGTTTTTCTTTGTATTTCATTTTTGGTAGTTTGATTAATATGTGTCTTGGTGTGTTTCTGCTTGGATTTATCCTGTATGGGACTCTCTCTGCTTCCTGGACTTGATTGACTATTTCTTTTCCCATGTTAGGGAAGTTTTCAACTATAATCTCTTCTAATATTTTCTCAGACCCTTTCTTTTTCTCTTCTTCTTCTGGGACCCCTATGATTCGAATGTTGGTGCGTTTATTGTTGTCCCAGCAGTCTCTGAGACTGTCCTCAATTCTTTTCATCCTTTATTCTTTATTCTGCTCTGCAGTAGTTATTTCCACAATTTTATCTTCCAGGTCACTTATCCGTTCTTCTGCATCAGTTATTCTGCTATTGATTCCTTTAGAGAATTTTTAATTTCATTTCTTGTGTTGTTCATCATTGTTTGTTTGCTCTTTAGTTCTTCTATGTCTTGTGAAACGTTTCTTGTTTTTCTCCATTCTATTTCCAAGATTTTGGATCACCTTTACTATCATTACTCTGAATTCTTTTTCAGGTAGACTGCCTATTTCCTCTCCATTTGTTTGGTCTGGTGGGTTTTTACCTTGCCTCTTCATCTGTTGCATATTTCTCTGTCTTACCAGTTTGTTTAACTTACTGTGTTTGCAGTCTCATTTTTGCAGGCTGCAGGTTCGTAGTTCCCATTGTTTTTGGTGTTTGCCCCAGTGCGTACGGTTGGTTCAGTGGGCTGTGTAGGATTCCTGGTGGAGGGGACTGGTGCCTGTGTTCTGGTGGGTGGGGATGGATTTTGTCTTTCTGGTGGGCAGGGATGTGTCTGGTGGTGTGTTTTGGGGTGTCTGTGAGCTTAGTATGATTGTAACCAGCCTCTCTGCTAATGGGTGGGGTTGTGTTCCTGTCTTGCTAGTTGTTTGGCATGGGGCGTCCAGTAACTGAGCTTGCTGGCCGTTGGGTAGAACTGGGTCTTAGCGTTGAGATGGAGATCTCTGGGAGAGCTCTTGTCAATTGATATTACATTGGGCCAGGAAGTCTGGTGGTCCAGTGTCCTGAACTCAACTCTCCCACCTCAGAGACTCAGACCTGACACCAGGCCAGAGCACTAAGACCCTGTCAGCCACATGGCTCAGAAGAAAAGGGAGAAAAAGAGAAAGAAAAAAAAATTTTAATAAATAAATAACTTGAATTAAATAATTAAAATTTAAAAATTATTAAAATAAAAAAATTAAGTTTATAATAAAAGAAGAGAGTATCAAAACCAATAAACAAATCCACCAATGATAACAAGAACTAAAAACTATACTAATATAAACATAAAAATCAGAAACAAGTCAGTCACTGACAGCCAACCCCAAGTCTACAGTTGCTCCCAACGTCCACTGCCTCAATTTTGGGTTGATTTGTTGTCTATTTAGTTATTCCACAGATGCAGGGTACCTCAAGTTGCTTGTGGGGATTTAATCCACTGCTCCTGAGGCTGCACAGAGAAATTTCCCTTTTTCTTCTTTATTTGCACAGCTCCTGGGGTTCAGCTTTGGTTTTGACCCCACCTCTGCGTGTAGATTGCCCTCAGGCATCTGTTCCCGCCCAGACAGGAGAGCCTTAAACAGCAGCTGATTAGGGGGCTCTGGCTCACTCATGCCATGGGGAGGGAGGGGTACGGTTGCGGGGCCAGCCTGCGGCGGCAGAGACTGGCATGACTTTGCAACAGCCTGAGGTGCGCCGTGTGTTCTCCCGGGAAATTTGTCCCTGGATCACGGGACCCTGGCAGTGGCGGGCTGCACAGGCTCCCAGAAGGGGCAGTGTGGATAGTGACCTGTTTGCACACAGGCTTCTTGGTGGCCCCAGCAGCAGCCTTAGCGTCTCATGCCCGTCTCTGATGCCCGAGCTGATAGCTATGGCTCACGCCCATCTCTGAAGCTCATTTAGGCCATGCTCTGCCTTCTGTGGGCATACAGGGAACGAATCCCCTCTCCTCGCACACCCAGAAACAATGGTCTCTTCCCTCTTAGGCAGGTCCAGACTTTTCCCCGGACTCCCTCCTGGCTAGCCGTGGCGCACTAGCCCCTTCAGGCTGTGTTCACGCCGCCAACCCCAGTCCTCTCCCTGCGATACGACCCTGAGCCTCAGCTCCCAGCCCCCGCCCGCCCCAGCGGGTGAGCAGACAAGCCTCTCCGGGTGGTGAGTGGTGGTCGGCCCTGATCCTCTGTGCGGGAATCTCTCCTCTTTGCCCCCCGCACCCTTGTCGCTGCGCTCTCCTCCGCGGCTCCGAAGCTTCCCCCCTCCGCCACCTGCAGTCTCCGCCCGCGAAGGACCTTCCTAGTGTGTGGAAACCTTTCCTCCTTCACGGCTCCCTCCCACTGGTGCAGGTCCCGTCTCTATCCTTTTGTCTCTGTTTTTTCTTTTTTCTTTTGCCCTACCCAGGTACGTGGGGAGTTTCTTGCCTTTTGGGAGGTCTGAGGTCTTCTGCCAGCATTCAGTAGGTGTTCTGTAGGAGTTGTTCCACATGTAGATGTATTTCTGATGTATTTGTGGGGAGGAAGGTGATCTCCACGTCTTACTCCTCCACCATCTTGAAGGTCTCCTAACTGCTTCTTAATCGGTCCAGTCTGCTTTAAGTCAGTTTTGCCTTAAAGTCACATGTACTGTGTCCAGATCGTCTCAGCACCACAGTGTTCTCTCAGGGCTGCCTCCTTGAAGTATCTCCCACTGTGGAAACTGGGAAAGATGCACATCCCAAAGATGAAGGAGGAGGTGAGGAACCTCTGACTGCAGAATCTAGCTTCCTCCCTTTCTTTTTTATTTTGTAACCCTTTAAAGTACACCAGCCAGCATCCTAGCAATTGCCAAATCTGTATATATGTAAGTGTGTGTGTGATTTACCTGCATGTGAATACCCTGACAGTGACATCATACTTAACCATTACTATCCTCCATGAGCTATATTTACAGAGAAAATTAAGCAGAAACCTGATTTTTATAAATAATATTTTTCTTTTTTTTCAGTGCAGGGGTTTTTGAGAGTTGCTATGTGATCACACACTTGTCGCTTTATTCCTCAGATAGTAATGCTGAAACCACGCTGTCCTTAACGCTTGCACTGTCTTATTCAGAAAGAGCATTTTAATTAAAGGGCCACTGGTGGCAATGGTGGGGTGGGGCCTGGGGAGGAGAGTGGATTTTAGAATGTCCCATAGCCACAAACACATCATGCTATTTAAGTTATATCTTTAACCATTGCAGTTTGCAATCATCAAAATGAAAAAGAAGCCAGAAGAGGGGAAAATGACATCTTTTAAAAAAGAGTGAAGGGATTGATTTTTACATCAGTCACTTGAATGAGTGATTCTCTCCAGAGGGTGCAGGGAGGAGGCTCCTCTCTAAATGCTAGGGGTGTCTATGGATTTGAATAATGGATTAGGAAGTGCACACACATCACAATTTTCAGATTTCTCCTGCTGAATCAGGACAGCTTGTCCAAAGCACCAGGAAGAAAGCTATTCTTTACCTTGGAAACACTGTGACAGGGGACCCAAATAATGACATTGTAATAGAGGGGAAGTCCCCAAAGACCCGTGTGTATGAGGCTGAGCTAGAATGATCAGAGGCAGTTAGCTATAGGTGGATGGGTCTCTGAGCTCTTTACTGATTGTCATTTTCTTTCCGTTAGGGTGGGCATGTGTGGGGAAAAGGGACTGCAAATTCTGAATGCTTTAGGGAGAACAGGTTGTCGAGGGTGGGGAGGGGGGAGAGATCCTAAATATTTTCTGACTAGAGTGTCTGATGGTACTGTCCTTTGAGACCCCCACGCTGCCAGCCTATTACTCATTTCCAGAGTGAATTATCACTTTCGTAAACATCCAAAGTTTATATGACATCTGAATTGAAGCCTAAGAATCACTTGTAAAAAAATGATGCTGTTCAGACTAAAGAATTGGACATTGTGTTAAAATCCACCCCTATAGCTTAGGAAAGGATTATATATTAAAATGTAGGCTACAGGAGCTCATGTAAACAATCCAGACCTTCAACACTTTCTCTGAAGGGAAAATTTTTTTTAACCTTGAGAGATTAGGCGGAAAACTGTAAGAAAGGGTTGGCTGCTTGGAAAGAAGAGGGTACACTTTTGAGTGGAAAGGGGAGTATAACGAGTCATTTTTCTGGTCAATGAACACCACCAAACCGTTGCAGGGATGGAGGCAACCATCTTCCATCTCTTTCAGAACAAAAAACTGAGCGAACAGTCACATGTGAGGCTATGTAAACAGGACACTTCTGATCCCAGGATTTAACAAAGACAGTGCCAGGAAAATGAGTCACTCAAGCATCACCACAAAAGCCAAGGCTGAGGTTGGGGCTGAGTCATTTGAGAATCAGATCTAAATTCACGTCCCTGCCTCCTTGTCCAGCTCCCTTGTATGGCGCAGGTGAAATGGACTCCCAGCTGCGTCTCCTGTGAACATTGACTGTGTGGATAAATAAGCCAGAAAATCTAGGGTTTTTGAAAAGAGTTTTCTTAACTGTAATTTTTCTCACTGAATTAGCCAAGTCAGCCTCTCCACCCTCCTTTTCTTTCTCCAGAGCTATCCAGACTGGTGTTTAGATTGGGGAGAAACTATACCCAAAACGATGGTTAACACACTCTGAGGAGTCCTCAATAATTAATGCATAGAATTATCCACATGCCCATCCGGCCAAATCACTACTGTTGGGTAAATAACAATTTGTGTACACAGAACATCTTTCCTCTGCCTCCTAAAGCAAGTCCTTGGTTTCCGGAAGAGCTCTCTGACTGCCATGTTTAATGCTGGCATAGTGGACCAACAGGCCTAAAACAAGTCACTGCCTAAGACATAATCACTGCTCTCAGAGAACTAATCGTCTTTTCAGTAAGATAAATTAGGTAAGCATATAACTTTCAAAGATAACCCAACAATAAAATAAAAGAATTTTGAGAGGATCAGGGTAAGTATATAGACAAAGTTATAGGAGTCTCAACAATAAATGTTCTAAATTATGTATCTATATTGTTGGTCAAAGAGTACAAACATCCAGTTACAAGATGAATAAGTTTTGGGGACCTAGTGTACAGCATAGTGATTGTAATTAGTAATACTGTATTACATACTTGAAAGTTGCTATGAGAGTAGATCTTCAATGTTCTGACCACAAAAAGAAATGGTTATTATGTGACCTGATGCAGGTATTAGTTAATGCTATGGTGGGAATCATTTTTCAACATTTAAGGGTATCAAAACAACACAGACACTTTCAACTTAATGTTATCTGTCAATTATATCTCAATAAAGCTGGAAAAATAAATGAAAAGATGTATATATATATTACATAAATATACACACACACACACACACACACACACACACACACACACACACACACACACACACACACACATATAAGGTATTTGTGTGTGTGTGGAGTCCGAGATGGATTTTAAAACTGCAATGGGATGATATTGAAGCTCTTCAAAATGGACAACATGGCAATACTGAGACAGGCAGAAAAGCAGAAGGAAGATAACTCTATTCGTAATGGAACACAGGTTAGCCTGAAGTGCAAAGAGGATACTGTTTTTGACCTGCAAGTAAGTGCCATGCCAGCCACTTTGAAATGTTTCTTTAACCCCCGCAATTCCTCGCAAAGCTGGTACTGAGCCGCTCTCTAGGATGGCCAAGCTTACACGTGAGTAGAGGAGTCAGGATTTGTAACCAACTTTTTCCTGACTTCAAAGTTTGTGCTGTTTACATTTCACATGTTAGGTTAAGGCAGATACATTTAGAAACTGGCAGCTTCTACTTTTCCAATGTCTCAAATCATGTAATAAAGTCAAACAGGCAAAAGACTTGCATGTTATTAGAGAATTTCTACGTGCATAGGATTAAAACATATAAACTATCCCAAACTTCAGCTTTTAGCAACAATTCTTCATTCACGTGTTTTCATTTTTTCTCATGTCTCATTTCCGTTGAGCACAGTAAGTGTCAACCAGCTTGAGTTCAGTGAGGGTTTGAGGCTAAAGACTTACCTGTTTCCCAAAACCTAATGATTTTCACCTTTGTCTCAATTTTACTAAGTTAAGGAAACCTACTTTTTTATCACTGGCCTGAAGTTCATCCTTCTTTTTTTATTTTATATTTTTAATTTAAGGGAAAGACATAAATAAAGCATTTAAATAGTTGTAAGCACTGTTGACAAAGATGGTGGCACTGATCAAAGTATTTTGCTGGCTAGAAAGAAAACACCTGCCTCTAAGGTATCAAATGTTCACTTGGGAGTTGAACTGTAGAAATCCCAAATCCTAGGGCAGAAAGAAGCTTCAGGTTCTCAAATAATGTACATGTGAAAAAGGAGGAATTGTAAACAGCCAGTTCTAAGCATGCCAGTGTCACTTATCATAAAATGGATCCGTGCATTTTTAATGATCTGGAAATGTGGAGAATACTCTTTTCTCTTTTAAAGTACAATAATTTTGTATTAATTTACTCATATACATGAGGCATTCTGTTGAGAATATAATCCTAAGCACACCAAAAAACCCTTTAAGTCCTCCTCTAAGACAAAGTTTGAAAAACATGTTTATGTTATATTTGACATATGACATTTGATGCATATATCAGTCAACAGACTTATTATATTTTTGTAGACTTGGTGTGACATTGAAATTCTCATTTCTTGGTAGCCTATAGGGGACTTATATCTCTCCTAGAGCAATAAAATTATAGGAGCAAGTTCCCTTGAGATGGTTGGGTTGGAATAAGTAGAATTTCTTACAGTCTATAGAAATGAATCTAAAGAAATACGTATCTTTAGTTTTGTTATGGATAAAATGAACTAGCATTCACGATAAGAAAAATGATCAAATTTATCAGCTGGAATGCGTTTTCATTTATATTCTGAAGAATATTTGCTATCAATAATGATTACTTAAGGTCAGGGATACCTATCTATTTACCTCTCTGCCTCTTTATCATATTTCCAGAGGGGTATAGTTTTAGATATATATATATATATATATACATACACATCTATACATACATATTTATCAGCTATGAATTTTAGTTCACAATCAGAAGATGCAAGAGATTATCGTGCTTCGTTTTTCTCTAAGTCAGATTTAATTGCCTCAGAGTTTTCACCAGTGAAATACAGGAATTTCAATTTGAGTGATTTGGGGGCTCTCTACCTACCTACAGGGATTGAAATATGGAGAAGGCTGCAGTCTTCCATGGAGGTTGTCATTGTTAAAATTGCTCCTATGGCCACATGATGCTGTTCTCAATGGCCAGTCCTAGCCATCTGGCTCGTTAAAACTACTGCTCTTCGCTGGCTCTGATATGACCCTTAAAGAAATGCCCCTATTAACTTGATGTCTCACAGCTGTTCCCTTATCTGGGGTCTCAGCCATGCCACCAGTCTCAGCCACCCCATCATCTGTCTCCCCCCAATCTAGGGAGGAGTTAAAATTTTCTTGATAGGATGGAAGCTTCCACCTCCCCTATTCAAAGTGCTTCCTTCTGTCACCCCTAATCTTCCCCCTCCTTAGCCTTTTGAAACATAACAACATTCTTGTTATTAACTTCCTCTGTTATATATGGAACTTTCATGCTGTATAATTTGAAGGTTTATTTCTCACTAACCTATTCTGAAAAATGTTGGAGGCTATTTACTCCATTCAACAATGTCATACTAGTTATGAATATGCATTAGGTCACCGTGCATCTGAACAGGCGATGCTTAAAGGTCTGACGTCCAACTTTTATTTTAAACTATGTTTAAGCAGGCAAATAATTTGACTCCAAACATTTGCCTTTCATCTTTCCCTTCCCTCAACTCCCTGGACAAAGAAACCAGGAGCTAGACAAGCTGACCTGATATGTTATTAAAATGACTGCCTCCGCCATTGAGTTGTCCAGATAATTAATTTAAAACTCAAACTGCATGGTGTCAGGTAGACATATCCTTTTTCAAAGATCGTTTGATCCTGGATACTGGGCACCTCAAAAACTTACAGTAGAAAAAAAGAACCCTAGTTGTTAAAATAGCCTTGTATAGTTGCTATAAACAGAATTTTTTAACACCAAACTGTACAGTGAGTACAGTGTTTAAATCCACAAAGAAGCTTTAAATAGAGTATTTCAGTAATACAACATCTTGTGTTTTCATATTTCCCATCATATTCAAAAATATTCTTCAACATAAAGAAAAAGTACAATATATTTGCATAGAAGGAATTGAGTTGAAAACACCAGAGACTATAAAGAAACTGGAATAATAAAATACAGTACTTTCTGTATATTCTAAAAGTGAGTGTTTATACTTATAACTTATTATATACAGAATTACTATCAAATTCACGATTTAAAAAAAAATAAAGTAGCAATGAGCAATGTTTTTTTTAAATCTGGAGTCACAAGGATTAAGCTATGATTATTTTCTTGAAGACATGTAGATGTCAAAGTGATGCATAGCCTTATTGATTATTCTTTCCAGAGAGGAAAAAATCTAAGCAAAGTAATATAAAGTAAAATAAATCTCGTAATCACTGAAAAATTAAGGACTTGTTTATACATCTAAAGATAAGGAAATCTACTCACTTTTTACAAAAATATCCTGCTTTCTTTAGAATTACTTATCACATGAAAATGATTAGGCATTTTTATTTTTATAATAAAGCTTGCAATTCATCCGTGTTACACGTCCTTGAAGAAAAGGAAAGAGAAAAGTGGTTTGTGGGTTGCTTCAGGCAGCATATTCCTTATTCACTCAATAAATATGTATTGTGTTAGTTACTAAGCACATAGCTGAGAATAAGACAGACACAGTCTAATCCCTCATACAGTCAAACCCAGGCCATTATTAAATTAATAATGATTATGCTTCAAAGTGCATATAGACACAGTTTTTTGATTTTGAATTAACCAATTGTTTTTCCCAGATGTGCATACTAGGAATACACGAGTACAGAAACATTGTATTTCTAGTAGCAGACTCGGCTTCACCACACATTATATGCACCCTGTTGTCTCTATGGTTTCATTTTTTCCAGGAAAGCTAGAAGGTCCTTTCAAAGATAACTATATAATTCAAATGAGAAAATTCAACAATTGAAAAGGAATATTTTACAGTTAATGAGGGGCCTTAGTTTATTTATGATCTACTCCTAGAGGTTGGTACAGAAAAGTAATTCTCTTCTTACACACTCCAATAGTATTATTTTAGAAAAACCATCAATTTGAAATCTTTTGAAGATAGAATAGAATTGGAAGTTGTTACAGTAAGCTATTACGGCATAACAAACAAAGCCAAACTTAATTGAATAAAACATAAATTATTTTATTATGTTCATATATTCTGTGGGTCAGGAATTTGGAAAAGGCACAGCATAGATGGCTTATTTCTGCTCAACAATTTCTGAGATCTCGGCTGAGAAGACTCAAAAACTTGAAGTAACTTGAAGGCTAGGACTGGAATCATCTGAGATCTCACTTAATCACAGGTTTAGACATTGATGTCAGCTATGGCTGGATCTCACTGGGGGCTGTCACCCAGATCACTTACATGTGGCCTTTCTATGTCATCTTTCTTTCTCGTCACAGCCTGGTGCCTAGGGAGTAAAAGTGAGCTTCCAGGGAGAAACCTATCACCCTATATGACTAGTCATGTAGTGTCACTCTCACCATAGACATAGACCTACACAGATTCAAGGGGCCAGAGATGCCATACCTTAATAGGACAAACATTAGTATCACCATGTAAGGGAAAGAGCTATCTTGTTATGACCATGTTGGAAAACTCTGTCCACCACAGAGGCAACTAAAAATTTAAGACTTGTATTTCTCATCACGTGTTTTGTTTATGAGCATTATGGCATGCTGGATTCTTTTGCAAGACTGAAGGACTTTAATAATAATAATAACAATATTAATAAGCATTTAATGTATATTAATATAATGATATATAAATGTAACAAAATAAAAACAGTAATAACTTTTTTGTATCATGACTGAAAATTTCTCTAAACATATAAATTTTATGACTCGCTAGTGTATCATAAACCAATTTAGTAGATAGAATTTTAAGGTCTAATGTTTTTAAATAATTGAAATATATGTTAGAATAAAATGGGAAGTATGAGAATGCATTACACATAATCAGATAAGTATTGCTTCAAGAAACTTTTATTTTAATTGTGTGTGTGTGTGTGTGTGTGTGTGTGTGTGTACCTGGCTGTGAATTAAACGTGTGTCTCTCCAATTTTTAGTCAAAAAAGGTTGAAAGCCACTTCCCGAAGCTATAGTAAGGAACTTCTGGAAAATATTGCAAATTGTGAACAAGAAAAACTAAACAAGATACTTAATTACGTAAGATTGTTGCTTATAAACTGGTTAAATTAGGTTATTTGTCGGTGAAAATTATTTTACTCTTAAAATAGGGTAAGATCCTTGCTTATGCAGACAACTGAATGTGTCCATTCAGGATGCCTTAAGTTTAAATGATAAAACCAAATTTCTGCATACAAAGCCAGAATTTTTGTATTCTTTGTATAAGGAAAGGGGCTGGGGGAAGGATAAAAGCAGATCTTTGAAAGTAACTAAAAGTCATTAAAAAACAAGGTTAAAAAGATGGAGAACATAGCTCCTGTTTTATTTTTCTGAAAAGCCATTCCTACCAGATCTCCCATTTTCTGAAATAGTATAGAACATGTTCTATATGAGCATTTATAAATGAGGATCTTATGGTAAATTTTGGCACCTTGGGCCATAAATGAACCCTGTCCAGAGAGTTAAGGTGAGGAATGTTGGTGGATGCCACATATAGTTGATAATGTTCCCAGTGGACTTTTCCACATGAGAAAAAGTTTTAAGAGTGTGGCCTCAGTATCCTAGGTTGAAATGTGCCAGTTAAGTAGCTGTCCTACAATTAGAAGAAATGTCCAATAAACTGGAAATGCATGACTTTGAAAGATTGGAGAGTTGGTCTTTGCAAATATGAGATCAATTCTACACTAGATCCAACTGACACAGTGATATCTGTAAAAGGTAAATATGAATTAGCTAATGAGGATCATTCATTCATGCCTTTATGTTTATCAGATATATACTGACTGCCTACTACATGCCAGTCACCATGCCAGACCTAGGGTTTGCAATAATAAGCACAACAGGTAAGTTCCTTGCTCTCATGAAGTTTGCACTGAAAGTTCAATTGCAGAGAATGACTGTGAGAAGTGATTCACCTACAGTATTTCACATGTTTTTTTTTTTCTTTATCTGTTTGTGCAAATAAATTTTCCTATCCCCATATATTTTCTATCAAGGCAGTCACCAAAAGTTACCATGAACGACACTGCAGATATATTATAACAGGTTAAGAAGTTTTAAAAATACCTTTTTGCTTCGTTTTCATGTTAAAAAGTATGAAATAGTTTAAGTGAAATCAATCATTATCAGCAAAATAATGGTTAACCCTATGGACCAGAAATCTTAGCCAAAGCAGGTTTCCATAGTCTTTGACTCTAAGTCACTATTATAAAACCACAAACATTAAAAGTCTCTAGGCCTTATTTTCTTCACTAAGGTCAAGTATCTTTTATTACCATTTAAAATAGTTGGCCTTGTTTTGTTTTGTTTTCTCTTTGAAAGAGGAAGTGTGGGGAAATGATCAAGTGTCTCTTAGCCATGTTTAAACTGATTATACAATTTGTCTCAAGGGTATTCTTTGATAGAATTTTGTTAAAGAGAAAGTAGTCCTTTTCCTTATTAAGAGTGAATTGCTTTTAGAGTTTGTGTCCAAAATGTGTGTGTGTGTGTGTGTGTGTGCACGCGCAGCACGTGTGTGAGCGGGTAGCAGGGCGGGGCAGGAGGGGAGAGGAGAGAGATAAATTCATTTATTCTTCTTGTGCTTTAATTTTGAATCTGATCTTGCTAATATTACCATTCTTTCAGAGAAAAAAAGAAAGACAATTAGTACGAATCCTTAAATACTTATGACTGAAAGTCATGTTCAGTTAACCAATAGTTCACCCTCACTGAGCTCAAACACATCTATAGGATGGTTAATGAACAGGGTGATCTCACTTCCAAGTTTGCCTAGAAGAACTCCAATTTACACATCAGTTTTCCCAGAGTAATTATTAATTGTTTTTCTTTTAGCTCTCAAAACTGTCCTCATTTGGGCAATAAATTCTATGGTTGCCTTACTAGAGAGGGGCTGTAAAAAAAATAAGTTCTATTTGATTTTAGCTTTTGTATAAAATAGAAGAAATTGCTGATGATCCACAGAATAATCGTTGGTACCTGAATCTTAATCTGGAAAAGTATTTCCTAAGTAGAAAACCTAGACTGAAGCCTCAACCTGCATGATAACGAGATACGTTTATTTTGGTGAAAGCCGGTAACTTTGAGAGGAGAATCATTTGAAGCCATACTTTGGGGATTGTTAGTGCCATGTGGATCAATCTGATGATACAGTTCATATACCATGCCTACCCCCAGACAAAATAAAACAAAACCAAAAGTGACACTGCTGAATCGGAAAATCTTCCCAGTCACCTTATGGGGCAGAATGATGAGATGGTGATGGTCGAGGTTTCAGGACCGGGATTTAGTCCTTACATCGCCCCTGACCGGAAGTGGGGGTGGGTAACCTTGGAAAATCACTCATCCCTTTGGGCTTCAAATTCAGCATCTATCAGCTGAAGAGGTTGGAGTCCATCTGTAGTTTTCAAACTTTAGCGTTTGTGGGTTTGTGTGCGTGGGGGGCGGGAGGGGGGAGGGGCGGTAGGGAGAGATGCCAGTCAGAATATCCAGAAGCTGTTTCTTTTCATTGTATCGCAGGGGGAAAAAAATGAGAAAAAAAAAAATGTAGATACAAGTGAACTACTTAGGTTGAAAGGGAAACAGAGGGCCCTGAGGCTCTGTTAATTGGACTTCCTCTTACCTCCTGTAGTAACTTGTGAAAGCTCTGAGGAACATATATTTCTTTGAAAAAAATGCTAGAAAAGATCATGGCTAGGTGCTTTCTTCATCAAAAATTCATAAGCATGGAGATTTCATTCCATGTTGGCACCTCTAAGGTCTCTTGCTGTGTTATTCAGGTATCATCAAGACCTCAATAGCTACTCATAATTTCAAAACTGGTGAGAAATTAGCAACTCTACAGTGATTAGTAATAATGAGGCATTGTGTTTATCTAGCACTGGAAGCTATTTCTTATATGGAATCCCTTTTTTGCAACCCAGGGCAACCATGGATGGTTGACAGAGAAAAAATGATTATTTCTGCTTTACTAACAAGGAAACTGAACTTCAAAAATATTAAGAGGGGCTTCCCTGGTGGTGCAGTGGTTGGGAGTCCGCCTGCCGATGCAGGGGACACGCGTTCGTGCCCCGGTCCGGGAGGATCCCACATGCCGCGGAGCGGCTGGGCCCGTGGGCCATGGCCGCTGAGCCTGCGCGTCTGGAGCCTGTGCTCCGCAACGGGAGAGGCCACAACAGTGAGAGGCCCGCGTACCGCAAAAAAAAAAAAATTAAGAAGTATGTGCAAAGACAGACAACTTTTAAGAGATGAATGTAATTCATATTGCTTCTCTATCAAACGTGCCCCATTTCATATTCAAAATGATAAAAGAATGAATATGATTATTTTATTTATGGACCTTAAAGATGAGGACTTAAATATCTTATTGTTTAGAAACAGGATGAGATTCCTAAACCACAAAATCGGTGGCAAAGAAGAAAATTCATTAAGACAATTTTACGAAAGATAAAGTAACAAGTAACAGTAGTAATGGCAAGTGGTTACTCACTGTGTTTGTTGCATCTTCAAAGTTCCTACCTCTATGGAAATAGAATTCAGCAAAGGAAGTGCTATCATACTCCTTTGGTAGGCTGGTGAATATGGAAGAAAACAGAGGCAGAATTAATGCTAAAGTGGAAAAAGCACTGCTTTTGAGGTCAGAAAGCCTAGGTATGTTTTGCACAAAGTAGCCTTATACTTTGGGTGAAATATTTCTCCATTTATCTAAGTCCTTATCCAAAGCCAGAGAGTGTTGGACTTAATCATTTTTAATTGCCTTTTAGCACAAATATTTTCTCATTTTAGAGTCCCCTTTAAGTTGATATGACCATTGATATAACTTGGGAGATCCAGGGGGAAAAAGCCAAGAAGTTTCATCCATACTATAGACTCACCTATTTGGCGGGGAAAAAAAAAGAATCCATTTCCTTGCTAGTAATGTCAGTTATCTCCATGGCAAGATTGAGATGCATGTTTTATCTGTCAGGAAATCCTGCCCATCCTTCATTATACTTATGGCTGTCAGGACTCTTGGAGGCAAATGACAGAAAGCCCAACTCAAACCAAAGTAATGAATAAAGGAAACCTATTGGCTTATACAAGCAAAAATGCCAAAGGTAGATAAGACTTGAGGTGGAAACTCAAAAGGTGTCATAAGGACATAGTCTCCATTTTTTACTCTGCTTGCATTTATTTGCAGGTTCCACAGGGTGTTTACATGGCTGCCAAAATCTTCAGGCATGAGTCATGCTACATCCAGATTCTCCAGAATCTTTCCAGTATCTCCAATACAGTTCCCCGAATTCACCTAGATTGGAGCATTTTGGCTTTATCCGCTAATCCTTTTAATCAACCATTCTCACCTGAGGGATGAAGCACCCTAACTGGCTAGGCTGACTAAGGAAGCAAATATTAATTCCCATGGACTTGACTGTTACTTATCTAGCATGTGTCAGTTTCTCAAACTGACTTAAAATCGCCACAGCCACCTGCATAGCACTCTCCATAAATAAAGAACTTTTCTGCTTTATTTTTCTCCATAGCGCCTATCACCACCTGATGTACTTATTTTTACATTCTTATCTGTTTATTGTCTACTCCGCTTCAACTAGAACGTAAGCTGCATGAGAGGAGGGATTCTTTTTTTATCCCCTTACCTAGAAAAGAGCATGACATTTAAAATGGGCTTATTAATGAATATCCCTGTAAGAAACATATGTTATTACTCACCTCATGTAGATAAGGAAAGGAAACTAAGGCACAGAAATGTAAAAGTGTCCAAAACCATATCTCTATTAAGTAGCTGAGCTGGAATTCGCACCATGAAGTCTGTCTTGAGAGATCACACACTTAGTCATTATACCAGTTGGCAGGAGACCTTTTTTTATGTTATAACCACCATTTGGTAGCATTCTGAAATTATCAGTGACTTATGGACTGTTGACCTCAGTCTAAAATGAGGTCCTAACACGGAAGGTTATATCGTTTTGATAAAAGAACAATCCAACTTCCCTGAAAATTTGTTCAAATACTAACTCCATTTGCATATCCAAGTTCGAAGTGAATATTTAAGCCAAATCAGTATCATTAACTTTCACTTGATTGAGCTCAAACACCCCTAGGTAACTTTCTCAAACTTCTCCCATTCATAGATGACACAGCTGGGTACAAATTAGTCTCTAAAAATACTTTCACACAACCAGCTTGTTTTCTAGTCACTGTCTGCTTATGTGATGCTCATTCCATCTGTCAATAGATGTGAGTCACACATTCGACCTTTCAGCTTCACTTGCGCACATAAATTTCTTCCAATTTCCTGTGAAACAAACACTTTTAACTCTTTAGGGTATTGTAATTTGTACACAGGTCATTCAGGGATGATTCAAACAACAAAATAAGCCCTCCACTTTGTGACAAATTTACCTTGAGCCCTTTTTTGCAGGAATAGATTTTTCTTTTACTGTTTGACTAATAAATGTAGGTCTCTGTATAGAGACAGATATATGTATATAACTGTATTTGTATACATTTCTATATACCTGTAACCAAAGGTTCCAGTGGCTTTCCATGATGTAGGATAGCTAAACGCAAAACAGTTTTAAAGGAGGCACGTGTCCCCACTCACAAATTCCTGCTAACCCTCCCTTGGTCTATGTAGTCTTTTCTCTCATAATTCATGCTAAAGAAGACTTGAACTTTCAATGAGAAAGCAAAATTGTTCCCTCTCAAATGTTTACCTGTGATCATGACTGTTTTATCAAATCTGTCGAATCTTCCTTTTATTCTGACAACATACAATAAATAATCTAAGTTAGAAAGATATGTTGGAAGAAACACACCTCAATTTTGAGAAATTTTATTTGACTAAGTTTAAATGAAAACTAGTTCCATGATGTAACAAAACCCACAAAACTCTCCCCAAACCCTTTTATGATAAACAGCACAAAATAACTGAATAACAAAAAAGATGGAATTGACAACGGTAGCAAAAAAACAAACAAAACAAAACCAAAAAAAATTGTTCTTATCTCAAAAGCTATTCTTACCCTGGACAAAAGAATAACAGGGGCTTCCCTGGTGGTGCAGTGGTTAAGAATCCACCTGCCAATGCAGGGGTACACGGGTTTGAGCCCTGGTCTGGGAAAATCCCCCATACCAAGGAGCAACTAAGCCTGTGAGCCACAACTACTGAGCCTGCATGCCACAACTACTGAGCCCATACGCCTAGAGCCCGTGATCCACAAGACAAACCCGTGCTCTCACCGCAATGAGAAGCCTGCACACCGCAACAAAGAGTAGCCCCCACTCACTGCAACCAGAGAAAGCCCACGCGCAGCAATGAAGACCCAACGCAGCAAAAAATAAATAAATACATTTATTTAAAAAAAGAAAAAGAGGAAAAACAAAACCTTTTTCTTCTGTTTCCTCCTTAGTTACCAATCCCAGAGTGGCTGGAGCCATAGCGGGCTGTGGAAGGGAGCTGTACCTGCAAAGTGCCAAGAAAATGGAAAGGAGGTATTCTTTCTAGTTTTGTGCCAAAATTTTAAAGACCATCCCTCCGTGTCCATTTCTGTTTTACTTTGTGTCTTCCCTTCCCTGTTCCTTGACAAATCTATTATCCTCAATAAAATTTTCCAACTGTACTTCCTATATTGTGGATACAGGTCTAGGACCATAGTTACTCAGAAGAAGGTCTATGATTATTAGTAATATAATAAAAACACCTCACCTGAGACACAAGGAGGTGATGGGACTTCCCCTGGTCACACACTCTGGATGTAGAAGCCAGAGATCCTGATTTACTGACCAAGTGTTCATTGGGTCCTGCCACACTGTTCCTCCCACATCTCTGTTTATGCTGGTAGAAGTGGGTGCTCTGACTCATTCTAGCAAAGAAGATAAACCGCAGTTTATTCTTAGTATAATTCCCAAATCCTGGTGTGATCACCCTTGAAAGTTTTCTTGTGTTACTTTTATGGTTAAGCCTGAAATGTAGGAGAAGGACAAAGTGGTCAGGAACCTAGGAGCAGCAGATAGCAACTGGGCACAACAACTGCTCAAGGGCTTCTGGAAACATATGGGAGTAAGTGGGAAATGGAGGAGATTTTAGTGTGGATGAAAACACGGCATCCATGGAGAATTGGAGACACACCTCATCCCAGCTTCGCTGACCCAGAAGTAAGGGGAAACAGAGCTCCATATGGCATAACGGAAATAACTGTCTGAAACAAGGCGGATCTGGAATCCAGTCTAACCTCTGTGACTGAATGGTCTTGCACAAATGGCTCAATTTCCTCAACTATGAAATGGAAAGAATGGGGGACAAGTTGGTCATAATAACTATCTTGAATTATTACAAGGATTAAATGACATGGGACACTGTCTGTCTTATTCACCGCTGTATCCACAATTTCTTGGTGTTATCAAGGAATTCTCCCCCAATTCCCTGGGTTTGGCGTATAGTGGGAGCTCTCTTAAGGTTAGTTGTTTCTCTCTGCTCTCTCTAAACTTCCTTTTTGCCCAAAAGTAATGGGTCTTCTTCCAATTTTATTCAGATTCATCATCTTGGGAATACGTGACTAGTGACAAGACTAATCAGTTTATTATTACGGCATGCCTAAGGAATAGAAAATTCTAAATGAAGGGCAAATCTGGAGCACAAACAGTGGTGGAGATGTCCAGGAAATAAGAAGAGACATGTAATGTGTGACAAGGCAAGCAGTCACAGGGTCTGTTGTTGCAAAGGCCACCTCATTAAAGAAAGAGCCATAATATATCCCCAGAGAGCTTTGGCAATACCAAGTTCAGGAAAGCTTGTATTTCACTTAAAGACTAATGAAACTGATTACTAAGAGAACAAGACTAAAGTCCCAAACTAAAAAGAAAATATTCTACATATAAAACGCCTGCAGGGCTTCCGTGGTGGTGCAGTGGTTGAGAGTCCGCCTGCCGATGCAGGGGACACGGGTTCGTGCCCCGGTCCGGGAAGATCCCACATGCCGCGGAGCGGCTGGGCCGGTGAGCCATGGCCGCTGAGCCTGCACGTCCGGAGCCTGTGCTCCGCAACGGGAGAGGCCACAACAGTGAGAGGCCCGCGTACCGCAAAAAAAAAAAAAAAAATGCGTGCAAGTAGTTTGTAGCAGAAGAAGGGCCAAAATGATGTCAAATCTGATTTCAGATGTATCTAGAAAGAATAACCATTAAGATGATCAGCCTCTTTCCCCAGGCCCCCCAAAATAATCCAAGGAGACTTAACCAGAAAATGAAGAAAACAAAATGTTTGTTGAAAGGAAAACTTCCTGGCAAATCTAAAAAAAAAAAAAGAAAAAAGTGGTTCTGAAGAACCTAGGGGCAGGACAGGAATAAAGACACAGGTGTAGAGAATGGACTTGAGGACACAGGGAGGGGGAAGGGTAAGATGGGACGAAGAGAGAGAGTGGCACGGACATATATACACTACCAAATGTAAAATAGATAGCTAGTGGGAAGCAGCCGCATAGCACAGGGAGATCAGCTTGGTGCTTTGTGACCACCTAGAGGGGTGGGATAGGGAGGGTGGGAGGGAGACGCAGGAGGGAGGGGATATGGGGATATATGTATATGTATAGCTTATTCACTTTTTATACAGCAGAAATTAACACACCATTGTAAAGCAATTATACTCCAATAATGATATTAAAAAATTAATAAAATAAAATTAAAAAATAATAAAATACAAAACTTCCTGGCAGGAAAGTCTATCAAAATCATGACTATTTCTAAGAAGGTGATTCAGCCACCCTCCCAGGAGGCATATGAACCCAGGTTGCACAGAGGAACAGAACGTATATCATGGTGAATACTCTGCTCCCCCAATTCCCTGGGCGTACACAGGCTATACCAACGAAGTCTTTCCATCTTGATTTTCTGTGGTTTCAACACAAATTGCTTTGGGGGGTTCCTAACCCCTACTGAGCTTGTGAAGTTACCAATAGGTGACTAAATCAGTGGAAAAGCGAAAAGTAAGCGAGGCTCCCTAATTACCTTACCGTGTAAATATTAGAGATGCTTCAGCGGGCCCACGGTACTCGGACGCCGACTTCTGATTCAAAAAGCAAATTTGTTCTGCAGGTATCTGTGTTTATGGCTCTCAGCCTACTGTCCAGTTGTTGGTGTTTTGAACAAATAACTTTCCAAACTTTAGTTTGTGACATCTGAGTCACATTGCAAGGTGATTCTCCATTGGCAGTGAGTCAAAGGGAGGCGGCAAACAACAGAACCATTTTTGCAGCCACTTTCCTTTGGCCAGAGCGATAATGTGATACGAGACATGCTTCAGGTCGTCCCTCCATACTTCTTTTCCTCTCAATTGATATTCTTGGGAGTCTATTTACACCCTGTTTGGAACGAACTGGGGAAGACTGCAAATTATGAACAAGAGTAGGTCAGAAGTAAGTCAGAAAGAGAAAAACAAATATCGCATATATGTGGAATCTAAAAAAATGGTACAGATGAACTGGTTTGCAAGGCAGAAATAGACACAGATGTAGAGAACAAATGTATGGACACCAAGGGGGAAAGTGGGGGGTGGAGGGGGTGGGATGAATTGGGAGATTGGGATTGACGTATATACACTAATATGTATAAAATAAGTAATAAGAACCTGCTGTATAAAAAAGTACATAAATAAAATTAAAAAAATAACTTGCAAAGAGAAAGGAAGGATTTCTGAAATGAAATCCTCCTAACCAAATTAATTCTAATTTTCTCACTTTATTTAAATGCAGCTGGGCAATAAAAAATGAAAAGTAGTTATTGATACAAAAAAAAAGGTCAGAGAAGTCGATAACCTCATGCCAATTATGTGGGATTCTGATCCAGAAATTCTCTCCAAAAGTTGAGATTCAGTAAACCTGAACTAAATCGAATTGGCACACTGAGGTTGGCAAATGGGAGGCTGGATGAACAATTGGAAATTTAGGGTTCAGATTATATTTCCACTCTTCATTTTAGCCAGCATGTGCATTTCAGCAAGATTGCTCCAAAATTAATTAAGATATAGCATTACCTTCTATAAAACAAGGGCAGAACTCACAAATGAAAAGAATCTCAATTAGAAAGGTAGTGGCATAGTTGAAATGGCTGACCTTGTTGCAAGTTGGGCACTGGAATCCTAAAATAAGAACGTCTAGTGTCTGTAAAGGTCTTTACAGGCAGAGTGTGTTCATGTGCAATCCTCTCCTGTTTTTACGTAAAGGAGAAACTTACTGCCAGGGATCTTTAAAAAAGTGACCAGCCCACCCAGACACAAGAGTTTGGACGTAGAGCTGGTCACAGAAGACAGTGTACCCAAAAGACCGATATCCTCCCTCTCATGTTAGTGACAGCCCGCATGCAGGAGACTGGTTTTCCTTTGGCATCATTCTGTAGCCAACTTTTCTGCCATTGGTGGTGTTTTAATCCCATTTTGTCATTTCAGATGACAGGTATTTCAGACCCCCCGTAAGTAAAATCTCAGAAAAGAATGCAGTACAAATACTTTGGGGGCCAACGACTCGTGTCCATCACTGTCAGTTTATATGACTGCTCTGAACTGTTGAATCCTTGCTCCCCTCAGTAATGACTCAGACTTGGTTTTCAGACAGATGTAATACGTAAATCAACGTTAGCCACTTAATTGTGGGAAATGTACTGACCTCCTCTAAAGCAGGCATCATAATAACTACTGTTAAGTGTTGTTTTGACGATTAAATGAGTGCTAATGCACCAACAGGCGTATCATTGACGATAAATGTTTTCCTTTGACTCACTCCTCACTTTCCCCTCCCCAGATCTACATCTCCCAAATTCACGTAAATGAGATCTTCCCAGAATATGCAGCCTTACTCCAGTAGCCAATGACTTACTGTAAATTGAGGCCCCATTCTCAATTTACTTAGAAGCAAAACCCAACCAATATATACATTGCTTCGTCACAACAATCTTGCTGTAGAAAGCACAATATTTATTTTATCATTTTATTGTGAAATTATATCACATACCGAGAAGTGCAAAAGCAAAAAAAAAAAAAGAAAGTACAGAGTAAGATTTATAATGCAAACAATTTTGTAATTAATACCTGAGTCAAGAAATAGAATACTGCTATCAACCCAGATGTTCTTGTGAGGGTACAACTTTTCTTAGACAGTCACATGCATATGTAGAAAGAAATTGTGGATATACTGGGAAAGACATAGATTGTAAAATCACACAAACCTGGGATTAATTGTGTCTCCCTCACTATAAACTGTGGGATTTTGGCCAAGTCACTTAATATTTTTGATCCTCAGCACCCACATCTGTAAAGTGGGAATGATAAAACCTGCATTTCAGCATAGCTGTGAGGTTGGTATATGTACGCAAACACATATATGTATATGTGCATGGATGGTGTATAGAGTTGTTCAATGAACAGAAACTTTACCAATAGTGATTTGTGTATTTCAAAGGCATCATGATATATATTGGCTTCAATTCATGACAACTTCATTCATTTCAGTAATTTAAGTTATGAACATTTGCCTTTGTTAAAAAGTTGTCTTTATGGTGTTTATAAGTTTGAAGAATAATGATTTCTTAAGTAAATGGATATTTTACATCAGAATATAGATTTATTTTTAAAACATTTAGGCATTGTTTGCATGCTCTGAAAATTGAAAACATTTGTTAAAATATACCCAGCAAAATTTCCAATTAGATTGTACATTGTTATTTACTAAAATAGTAAAGAAGTGATATTTTATTAAAATGTTCTAAATTCAGACTAACTAGTTGACCAAAATAGCCATCCTCAATTAATCTGACTCAAAAGTATTTTTATAAATTATTCTACATTTCTATCCATAGCCTCTTGTAGCAACACAGTTTTTTAAATATCATGACTAAATTGAATGGATTATCACACTATCTCTGTATAGAATAAGCCTCATATCAGAATATTTTAGCATTCCAGTCTTGGGAAAACCTATACATAAATCAAGACAACAAAAGAGGTGGTCCCAACTTCTCTAGAATTCTCAGGAACTGCATCATTTTTGCTTAAATTTCTTTTGCAACTGTGTTCATAAGAACAAAAAACAAAGTTTATATGCCTTTTTATTTCTGATGACAAGATTAGGAAAGAGCTAATAGGGAATATATTTAGATGATTAACATCAATGCTTTACGCTTAGTTTTGATTTTTGCCCTCCACCTGAGAATACATGTATGGAAAATTGTATTTTCCCCCAACAGTGATTATGTGTTCTCGTTCTGTCTTGGATGTGAGTCTCATCTCTGAAACTCAATTTGATATTAAGTGGTTGCTTAATATCTTTTAGCTTTGGTTTCCTCACCCTTAAAAATGAGATAACAATCCTAGCTATGCCTACATCATAGATTTATATTGAGGGTCAACTGAAAATTTATGTAAAATATACTTCAAAAAAACCAAGTTGATAGACTAATGGAAATTATTATTTTCTCATCATGCCAGAGTTTACTTAATCCAATTTTTATGAGTTGTGATGTTCCTGAGATGGATTATTTTACAGATCCTACTTCACTGTTTACCTTCCTTTGGGTACGTCTTCAGAATACAAAAGGAAAAGTTATGTTATGGCTACATATTTTGTGGATTAATAGTTCTAAGAAGAATATCAGTTTTATCTTTCTGTTAGTTCTATCAAGTACAATCTCAACACTTAGGAATGCTCTGGTTATGATTCAAAACGTTCAGAATTCACTTTTACATTAACCTAGATAAGATTCATTACTTTGACTAAGACTTGCAGCTAAGATTATTATTTAGATCATCTGACTACAGACTAAGTGTGGATACAGCATTAAGCACGGTAAGCACATTTAAGTTCATCAAAGAAGTTGCTGTAATATGGTTTCTTCTTCCTGAAAGGTTCTTACCCATTTTTTCCAGTTGAAATCTGACACATACATGTACTTCAAAGTCCAGCTCAGTTGTTACATTTTCTATAATGATAATTCCCCAAACAGGGGTTTCCCTGGTGGCGCAGTGGTTGAGAGTCCGCCTGCCGATGCAGGGGACACGGGTTCGTGCCCCAGTCTGGGAGGATCCCACATGCCGCGGAGCGGCTGGGCCCGTGAGCCATGGCCGCTGAGCCTGCACGTCCGGAGCCTGTGCTCCGCAACGGGAGAGGCCACAACAGTGAGAGGCCCGCGTACCCCGCCCCCCACAAAAAAATTCCCCAAACAGAATCAGTTTATGGATACTCTTCATTCTCAAAACACTGCCTCTCTTTGACATTTCTGCTGTCTTTCTCACCTATTGGATCCCAGCATCCTTGAGGTCAGGAATCTAGTCTCACTCGTTCTTGTATCCTTCTGGTTATCATAGCGCTTTTACCCTTTCTCATCGTGGTGGTGCATGCTTGCTTCCTCTGATTATCAGGTAGCACCTTCTTCCTATTTTTCACTTGGGCATATGACTGCCCACAATAACAACTATATTTCCCAGCCTAGGTGTGGCCCTGTGACAAAGTCGATCCAGGTAGTGATTTAACAACAGAGATGACATGAGAAAACTCTGGACTGTGCCTCTTAAAGGGAAAATTTTTACTTTTCTCTAACTTCTCTTCCTATGAGTCATCTTGAAACATGAAAATGAGGGCAACATTCTAGAGAGCATGGAGCAACATGATATGAGGAGACTGTACCCTCCACACCATGGAGTCACCATCCTAATTCTGGTATGCTTAGACTGTTAGACAAGAGAAAATCAAACTTCCACCATGTTTAAACT
Organism: Grampus griseus; assembly: GCF_964374135.1. Lineage (NCBI taxonomy): Eukaryota > Metazoa > Chordata > Mammalia > Artiodactyla > Delphinidae > Grampus > Grampus griseus. The sequence continues at coordinate 82,033,905 of NC_139002.1, forward strand.
TCTGTTGCTTTGAGTCTCTATGATGGCAGTCAAACTTATACCCTAACAAATGTACTTCTACACTGGGGATGCAAATAATTATGTTTGGACCAAACAATCATGTTTTCTATAATATAAATTGGAGCAGTAGATTAATTTTTATAGCCACATTGAAGACCCTGTGAGCATTAGTTACTGCTATTTGTTCTTGTAGCTTACAAGTCATCTAAGTTTGGGGGTAAAAATATATTTGGTTTATTTATTTATATCATTGACAATTTTTGTGATGTTTAACAGCAGGTCTTTTTCTTCTAGAATAGGGTTCCAAAAGGAGATGGCAGAAAAACTATCTTTCACTCTCTGCTAGAGTCATGGTTGTGGATCTAAATTGAGAGTATATTAGAGATTGTTTTGTTCATCTTCTCTGTGTTCACATAGGCTGTTTCCATTTTCTGGAAAGCTTTTATAATTGGGATTCCTTTATGAGCTGTCTATCCTTTTGATCTCAGCTTAAATATTGTTTCCTTTGCGAAAGCCCTTCCTAACCTTAAAGAATTGTTAAACATTAAAATAATATGGTATCACATTTTATAGCACATATTATTATTACTGTGATTATATAACACTTTGTGTAAGTTTTAATTTCTTGCCCGATCTCCTCAGCAGACTAAGTTCTATGAGGGCAGGGACAGTGTCTGTAAAATTTAAATGGTATATCCTAAGGGCCTGGAATATTCTGTGTATTCAATAATTATTTGTTAAGAAAGAGAGAAAGAGGGCTTCCCTGGTGGCGCAGTGGTTGAGAGTCCATCTGCAGGGGACGCGGGTTCGTGCCCCGGTCCGGGAGGATCCCACATGCCGCGGAGTGGCTGGACCCTTGAGCCATGGCCGCTGAGCCTGCGCGTCCGGAGCCTGTGCTCTGCAACGGGAGAGGCCACAACAGTGAGAGGCCCGCGTACCGCAAAAAAAAAAAAAAAGAGAGAGGAAGAAGGAGAGAGAAAGAGAAGGAGGGTGGGAAGGAAGGGAGAGAAAGAGGAAAGCTACCAAGCCATGAAAAGGAGGAGAACTAGAAGCCATTTGGGAATCTGATTATTTGAAATACCCATGTAATAGAGGAAAATGTGTTTCTAGAGAGGAGTGGTTTGAATCATTAAGATTAACTTCCTCAATTCTCCTCTTCATTTCGTGTGGGTACTTACAGTAGGAAAGGAATGAAACTATCCTCAATATCTTTTTTCAGTTTTCTTCCAAATCCACATAGACCAAAGTTTGAAAAGTTTGCATATTTGCAAATCAGCAGTTAACCTCCAAAAAAATTCTCTAAAGCATCTCGGGATTAATGCCCAGCGTCCTCCATTTTCTCTTATTTCTTGAATAAGAACTTGCCGAGAAAGATCTGATCAGGCCCACCTCTGGTGTTGCCAGCCTGACTGAATTTCCTGGTCCTCTAGGTGGTGTTGGAAATGTCACTGCAAGGAGCACTGCCAAGTTAGGAAATGACTGCTCGCGGCTCCACATGCAGATCGGGACAGGTGTCTTCATCTGGCTGCTGGCAGTTTCTCTACCATGAAAAGTTTCTGTGAAAAAAAAAAAGATTGATAAAGTTTCTTTTGAAATAGGGATTTTAAATGTCCAACACAGTTCAAGTCAAAAGTATATGAGCATAGTTCCTCTTCCTGTTCATTGATACACTTTCCTCACTTGGCATCCAGGATACCACATTCTGCTGGTTTTCTTCCCATCTCACTGGTCACTTCCTGTTGGTCCCTTTTGCTCATTAGAATGTCTCATACCTCATTCCTCAGGTCACTTCTCTTTCTTATCTGCACATCCTTGGAGATTTCATTCACATTCACAGTTCTGAACATCATCTATGCTGATGTGTCCCAATTTTGTATCCCTGGCTGTACTCCAGACCCATGTATCCAACTACGTACCTGACAGTTTCATCGGGCTGTTTACAGTCATCACAAATTCACCACATTAAAAACAGAATGTCTATCCCACCTCCAAACTTGAGTAATCTCAATTGATTAAAAATCAAGCTTCAAGTTGTGAGGGAAAAAAAAAGTGACATGAGGATGTCAGCCGTGATGCCTCTCTTTCACATTTCACTGCTGGTCCAGCAAGACAAACTGTGTACTCTACCTTCAAAGTATCCCCTCACTTTGGACATTTCTCAATACTTCTACTATCACCAATCTGGCCTGGACCTGTGTCATCTCTTCCCTGCATTAATGAAACAATCTCCCATGTGGTCTCCCTGATTTTACAAATTCTTTGGTCTCTACCACGAAATCTTCAAATAGCAATCAGAGTGATCCTTTTAAAATGTAAGGCGGGGGCTTCCCTGGTGGCGCAGTGGTTGAGAGTCCGCCTGCCGATGCAGGGGACACGGGTTCGTGCCCCGGTCCGGGAAGATCCCACATGCCGCGGAGCGGCTGGGCCCGTGAGCCATGGCCGCTGGGCCTGCACGTCCGGAGCCTGTGCTCCGCAACGGGAGAGGCCACAATAGTGAAAGGCCCGCGTACGGCAAAAAAAAAAAAAAAAAAAAAAATGTAAGGAGGATAATGTCACCTTTCTCTCCAAATACTGTACTGGCTCTCCATTCCACACAAAGTTACAGACAATGTTCCTTTCTCCAAGGTTTTGTGTGGTCTTCCCCCACAACCTGCCTTCATCGCCTTTCTGACTGTTGTTCACTCTGCCTCAGCAACACTGGCCTGGTTACTGCTCTTCAGATGCACCGGGCACACCCTCATACTTGAACCTTTACACTCTTTTGCCCAGTATCCACATGGCTAACTCTCTTACCACCTTTGGACCTTACTCAAATATCACTTCCTCACTGACTTTTATCTTGCACCATCTCACTAATACCTGAAACCTCCATTATTTTATTTATCCTGTGCTACTTTTTCTTTAACCATAGTAATTTCACCTTCTCACCTTTTATTTAATTTACATATTTATTATGTGTATTATGTATTGTGGATCACTCCCACAAGAATATAAGCTCCATTCATGTAGGGAATTTTCTATTGTTTTATTTAATAATAACTAAAAGGGCAGATTCACTCTCAATATATATATTTTAAAAATGAATAATTTTTCCATGTACCAAAATAACCAAATTTTAAAAAACAAAGTGACAGACAGAAAAGGATCCTATTTGCAATATCAAAAAATGGAATAAAATGCCTAAGAACATTTAATATAAAAAGTTCAAGGTTTACATTAAGAAAGCTATCAAACAGAATATCTTAAATAGAGTATCATACCAAGTTTAGGAATAGGAAAATGTATTATTATAGATGGAAAATATCCCCAGAGTAATTGATGATTTTAATGCATTGACCCAAAATGTAAAAAGGGCTTTCATAGAATTTGGCAATTTATTTCAAGTTCAAATAGAAGAAAAATAATTAAGTATATTCAATACACTTTTACCAAAGGTTAAAAAAGAGACAGAGAGAGAGAGAGAGAGAGAGAGATAATATTATTATTGCAGGAATAGACCAGATCCATGACATTTCAAATCTCTTGGGAAAAGATGGACTCTTAAATAAATCATGTGTGGATAATTGGCTATTTATTAAGAAAATAATAAAGTAAGACTGTAACTCAGACATACACCAAGTTCAATTTCGGATGGATCAAAGAGCTAAAACTGAACTACATAAATATTGTGAAAAATGCAGGAGACTATCTTATAATTTTACAGTAAATAAGGGCTTCCTTAAGAAAAATATAAAACCTAGAAAGTCGAAGAAATAAATTACCTCCTTTGCCATCATAGAAATGAACACAAACAATTTTAAAAAATAGGTTAGTAAAGGCATCATTAACATTCTGGGTAAACATCCAGGATTCATAAAGAGCTCCTTCAAATCAGGAGAAAAAAAAAAAAAAAAAGACAAGCCTCCCAGAGGGCAAAATATATGAAACTATAGTTTATAGAAAAAAAAAAAAAAGAAAGACAAATAAATATAAAAACATTTAATCTCACTGATAATCAAGGAAATTCAAACTGCAGGAGAGAAATCATTATTTTACACATCTAACGTTAAAAAGTTTAAAAAGATGGCAAGCTGGAGTATCAACAAAGATGTAGGGAAATAGAAATATATCATACACCCCAGGATAATGGGTGAAGACTTTTTGAAGCTATTTATTTAATGACTCCCCTGCCACTCTCTTTTGAATATTGCCTATAAACCCAGAAGGCTCAAAATCTCCTGTTTTTGTTTTGTTTTTCTTTCTTTTTAAATGAGAGGAGGAAGAAATTCAGAGGACATATTTATAAAAAGTGCTCTCCTCTTTCTGAGACAGATCCCATTCTCTCTCCTTGATTCCAATTACACTTACCAACTCAACCAACTTTTGTTGACTACTTACTGCCTCCCAATTATAAATGATATAGCAAAAAAAAAAAAAAAGTAAATGTAATATATTTTAAAACAGTGAATCAGAGCCCTGTTAGTTTTCTGGACTGCACAGTCTGTCGGATGAGGAAGACCCTCTTACTTGTATCGCTTATTCCAGATAGATTGTTAAGTGCTCTGATAAAGGCACACACCAAGTGCCATGGGACCTTGGGGAGGAAGAGATTAATCGTTACCATTTATCACATTTTTTAAATCAATTTATCAGGATCCCTGCTTTGCAATCAAAGGAAATTTGCCAAGGCACTTAGAACAAAAGAATCTGTATATAATTTTCTTTCACTAACCCTGTCTTCCAGGCTCTTCCACCCAGTGGGCTACACAGTCAGCATGATTTTTTTTTCTTTTCTTTTTTCCTACTTGCTAATCAAAGTATGACTCAGAATAGGAGACCAACTTTGGTTACTGTACTGATGCTTTATATGGCTTTACTCTTGCCATTTGTAATCTCAGAAATACCATACAATAAAGGTCATTCATTCTACCAGCATGACAAATAGTTTGGAGGAAAAAAAATAATTGCACATTAGAAATTTGTGAAGTCATTGTATTCTAAAATTGTGAAGGATCTCTACCAGTCATCTCTTCGGGAGATATTGTTTTGTTGATTATTTCTAGTTTCCTATTTGTTGCAAATTATGTAATTTATCCAAATTTTACAGCAAAGCACTTAGAAAGTAAACTGAGGACAGGAAACTAACTTTTGTCACCAAATTACAAATGAAATTTCTCAATTTGTGTTCACTTACTCTTTTAACTAATATTTGTTGAGTACCTACTAAGCACACAGCACTCTTCTAGATGCTAGGAAACAGAAATGAGCAAAATTTACTAAGTCCTTGAACTCATAAAACTTGTTGAAATCAACAACAAACAAACATAAACTGAGCACAATTTCAGATAACAATAGGTGTTCAAAGGTGCAGGAGAGGGACAGATTTAGGCAATGGCAAATGATAAGAGGAAAGGCTATTCTGAGATAAACTGGTGAAGGAGGAGTGACATTTGAGCAAAGTTCAAAAGTGAGAACAGGGCTTTGTGAAGATATGGGGAAATGCCATTCCAGGGAGAGAGACTCACAAGTGCAAAGATCCAGAGGAGGAACTAGGTGTGTTCCAAGAACTCTTGGAAGAGGGATGACCAATTGCTCCAGTGTGCCAAGGACTGAGAGGATTCCTGGGATGTTCATGGAAAAACGGGGCTAAATTAGTCATCCTACTTGGAAAGCCGCTCTGACCAGAGTGGATGAAGAGCAGACCAAGTGGTGGGAAGTGAATTTAGTGAGGTAGTGGGTAATGTGGAACGTTTAGACTGTGGTAGAGAGACTGCAGTTTGGTGTGACAGAAGCCTTTGGAGGTTTAGAATCAGGACAACCCTGTGATCAGAATTATTTTTTGTGTTGAAATGAGTAGGCATATCCTTTATTGAGAAGGCTTACTGTTTTCTCTCAAGTCAGAGAAACATAGAGGATTTGGGGCTGCCTTCCCATGAATCCAAGCAATTCTGAAGGTCAGAGTCAGAAAATTCTGGGTAGAAGATTCATCTGCCTTTAACAGTATTTCTAAGGATATGTTTAGAAATAATTTTTGTAAGGGCCTCAGGACTTCTCTGTTAAGAATCTGGAGCAGGGCTTCCCTGGTGGCGCAGTGGTTGAGAGTCCACCTGCCGATGCAGGGGACACGGGTTCGTGCCCCAGTCTGGGAAGATCCCACATGCCGCGGAGCGGCTGGGCCCGAGAGCCATGGCCGCTAGGAGAGGCCACAACAGTGAGAGACCCGCGTAACGCAAAAAAAAAAAAGAGTCTGGAGCAAACAGCCTTTTCATAGAGGAAAATGTTGAAATAAATTACAATGGCTTTGTTGTAATAGGTAAAAGATGCCAGACTCTGGCCATGACTTATATTAGTCACCTCTCAGCCATTCTGCACTGAAGGCACCAATGTGATCACTGATATCATTTGGGCCCAGGAGCTCTTTATTCAGCAGAAATACTGAAGGTTTCTCTCACTACACTTTCTGTGTTAATGTCTCTTTTTTATAATGTATTTCCTGCAAAGTCTCAAAGCAATTTCTCTAAGCTATGAGAATGTCCTTATCTTCTGGCCTAAATGGAGACATACACCCCTTCATGCCTAGAAATGACTGCCTCTAAGTGGACTGTTGTGTTCAGTCCAAATTATAGCAGCAAAATACCTAAAATCCAAGTCTCTTCAGTACCCTGCCTCTCCCAACTCTGCTTCATTTTGTCTGAGGCATAGACACTGTGAAAGAATGAAAAACAAATTAAAATGACTTCAAAAAGGGAGAAGGAGCTAAGGCGATTACAAGCCAAGGAAGTAAAAGGTGCAAGAGGAAAGAAATATTAAGTGAAGGCGAGGAAAGGATTCTGTTCCGCAAGGATGCAACTAAGGCTCCCTCCCTCTTTTGGAGATCATGAAGGGCCTGGACATTTCCGAGTTTTTCTCCAACTGAAGGGCTTCTCAAAAAAAAGGATGAGGTGATGCCAAAGGTAAAGATAGTAAAAAGAAGAAAGAAGTTAAAAGCACAGTGTTTTCCTAATGTCCCTTGAGCTCAAGTCTTCCATGAACCACTGCCCCTTTCTGATCACAATGTAAACTTATTTCTTCTCAGGAATGAAGACTGGAAGAAAAACAAGAAAATTAAAATACATTAATAATAATTTTAAAACAGTTTATCAGAGTGGAAGAATTATTGGTTAATCATTTTAATTTTTTCTGTTAAAAAATTTATTAATTTTATTAATATGCTTTAAATTGAAGGGAAATCGACATACAGAGGGATACATGTAAATGGAACCAAATTTATGTTGAATGTATCTACTTTAAATTTGGTTCAATTAAGTGGATTTGTAATTAATGAGTTTTAAGATAGGTGTATATGATATAAAGTATACATAACACAAGGTATATATAACACAAGATTATATATGTATAACCTCACTGAGTTTACAAATAGACTTCCAACTTATCTATATAGTGCATTAAAAAAACCCTAAAATTTGGAATGTTATATGAAATATGTCTTCTTTAAGAAAAAAATCTCATTTCACTGCTCTTATGCCTGAGTTAGAGCAGATAGACTATTTAGGACATTATAACCCTAGGGTACTTATCATCAAAGTCGTACACAAAGAATAACCCATATATAACTGTGGTTTCCAAGGTAGGCAGATAAGAATAAATATAGACAAACTGAAAATATATAATTAAGTGTACCATCTTAAGACAAGAGTTTACACTGGAAGCAAGGTTGTAGGACAGTCATTAAGTGAACGTCTCAGAATCAGATATGTTATGTCTTGGGTACAAGGAACAGAAATCTGAAGAGAAGATGGGACCAAGTCAAGGGCTGTCATGACGGGAGGCATTCCCAGAGGACTATTCTGTTTTAATTTGAAAATTTAGTGATATTCAGCCAGGCATGGCCTCAGCACCAAAGAGAAGCAAACAAGCGAGATGTGCTGGGCCTTAAGAAGCTCTTTTAGAGGAGAATTGATCAATTATCATTTGTTGAGAAACTTCTATGTGCCAGATAGTGGGCACTTTACAATGTATTACCCCATTTTATTCTGATAGAAACAATCAGGGGCATGTCAGCAAATTTAAATGACTATTGTGAGAGAGATCATTAGTGCTCACTCACATCCAGCTCCCATCTCCCTCCTGGTGCCCAGGAAGACTACAGTCCCCAGGTGCCTTGCAGTCAGAAGAGCCATATGACCAGTTCTAGCCGATGAAATGTGAGTGGAAACAAAAAGAGCCACTTTCTGGACAAGGTAGTATGAGCGTGTATGACACCTCCACACCCTCTTTTTCTCTTCTGAATGAATTTGGAGGTCACAGATGAAGATGGGAGAGACACAGGATGGAAACAACCTGCATCCCTGAGTCATTGTTTGGAAGAGCTGTCTGACTTTCAAGGGCTGCCTAATCCACATTAGACCTAGTATGAATAAGAAATCAATCGTTCTTGCTCTAAATAACTGAGGCTTCAGGATTTACTTACTTCTACAGAAAAGTAGAGCCTGTCCTTACTGATATATAGAATATACAGTGGGCAAAGGGTTGAGGTAGATATTGTAATCTATACTTGCCTGACTCCAAAGACCAAGTTCTTTCCACTCTATCATACTGCCTCTAATAAGCAATATAAACCACTGCTGATGGTGGTGACTAAGACTGTATATACTATAAACTCAGAATAAAGTAGATCTCATCTTTAACTCAGAGTCCTGATTGTAAGGAGGTGGGCTTTGACTTGGATCTTGAAATAAATGGTGAAGGAGGTAGGGAACTATCACTAAAAACAAAGGGAAGCTGTGTGAAACCAGGCCTTTGAGGTGGGCATGAGAATGGTCCATTTGAGGAGGAGATAGATACATTAGGAAACCACAGAATAAGGTTAGAGTGGAAGAGGAGAGATTTTCTTGAGAATGTCAATGTCAGCCTGAGGAACTTTGATTTAAGACAGGAAAATGATGGAAAAAGCACTGGACTGAGAGTCAAGTTTTTCATGCTGTTATCAGTAGCTTCATCTCTGTTGACCATGAGCACCTTCTTTTCTTACATGTGAGGTATATCCTGAATAATTTCTAAGATCCTTTCCAGTTCTCTGTTCCTTCACGTCTACATCTCGAAGTTCCTTTGTGCAGATTCATTAGTTGTTCTATTTAGAGGAAATTGGAACCAATGACATTTGGTAACCATCAGCTTTCTAATGAAGTGGCTAATAATCATCTAGAGTTAGAAATGTTCCCTTATTAGACCAGAATATATAAATATTATTACACTGATTTTGCCACAAGGTGTAAAGCCAGAGGAATGATTCTTCTACTGTGGGGATAGATATCGACACATCTACAGGCTAAATTAAATAACTATTTTTTTTCCATCATAAGTAGGAGCTGCTGTCATTGTCTTTTATTGGGCAAATTTCCAATAACTTGACCACCGAGTCTTCTGTCTTTTAGTCCTTATTCCATCTCTCTCCAAAGTATTTCCCTCTTCAGAAACCCCTCAGTTCAGAGGCAGTGGAAAAGGTAGCATATATGACTGCGTGTGAGCATAGGCAAACATTGACTGTCCTATAAATGCTAGCAATCTGTTGAACACTAAAGATTATATAAATCTTAGCAGCTTTACTGATGCTTCATACACAAGCAGCTGTTGTTTCTTGGTTGCCTGATTAAATATGCTGTAAAATTTCTCCCAAGAAAATCTCACCAAAGTTGATTCCAGCAAATCCTTCTTAACATCTCCGCTAGCAACTTCAGTTTCTAAGCGATTCAAAGTAAAGACCCAATCAATAACAATTCTTTCAAGGGGGCTGCTCTTTTTCCTTTCAAGACAAGGCATTTATAACACCAGACTAAGTGTCCTAGTCTTGGCTCTGCCATTAACTAACAGTTGCTCAACATTTCCGAGATGAAGTTTTGACTATTTCAAAGAGAAACAATATATGACTATTTCAGAAAGACATTATGTGGATTGAAATGTTTTTTTGACAATATGTCTCTCTCTATATATATCTGTATCTGTTTCTATATCATATATATATATATATATACACACACATACATATCTGTGTGTGTACATATATATCAATAAGTGGAAAAATTATGGGCTATGTATTTAGAGACAACGTTAGAAATAGATCTCTAGCCAAGCCTAAAGCTATCAAAATTAACATTACATTCATGAAATATATGAAATTAACCATCTGTAAAACATTCACTTGGGAAATAAATTTAAAAATCTACCTAAAATATGTTTTGAAAACTGTTGTTCACAAGAGTTGGGTTCTGCCTCAGCCTATGCAAGAGTGTTTGGAGCTTCCCAGTTGCCCAGTCTTTAATCTACCCTCACATCTCAACTGAGAGGTCACTTCCTCCAAGATTTGCCTAACATTCCTCAATCTGGATCATATGCCTTTTATCTATGTTCCTATGATCCCCAATAGTTACCAATAGTTACCATCATCATGTTTGTTTGATTTTCCATTAAATTTTAAGAAATGAACCATTCTGTCTTGCTCATTGTACCCTATGTATTGTACCCTATGTATCAAGCATTGCACAGTGCTTGATACATAGTATGTTCTCAATTTGAAAAATAACTTGTTGAATGATATTGAAAATTTACATGTAAAATGTATTATAATCTTAGAAATTGTACACATAAATTATGATGTCACATTATAAGGACAGACTTTTAGTGAATGAACCATAGTTTCTCTCCTGCCCCAAGACTTTTATATATTTGATTCCCTAAGCCCAGAATTCTTTCCCCAGTGAATTCATGAGCAGCTACTACTTCCCATTCCAACATCTGGTAATGTAGCACCTCCTCAGACAACCTTCCTTGGCCACTCACAAATCCAAATCCTCCTGTTGCATGCTCCTGTATGTCTACTAACCTCTCTCACAGCACTTAAAACCTTCATGCTTTTATATACCATTGTATATATTTTCTTAATATATTTTCCCAATGATGGCAGGGGCCCTGAATGGTCTTGCTAATCACTGTATCCTCAGGGTCTAGCAGAATGTCTGGCTTACCAAAAGAATTCAATAGTGATTTGCTGAGTTAATGACTAGTGACTAACTTTTTATAAATAAGAGATTCAAAGAATAAGAAATTGCCAACAATACGTGAATATTGTTCATGGAAAGGATATATTTCATTTATAGATAATGACTACCTATTTAGAAATGTAAAAGGAAATTCACTAGACTTTTAAAATTGGTGGGAATGATCCATTAAGAGTGCATTTTTTTGTTATTGTTTGCTCTAGTTTCCTGGTCACTCAGAGACCTTCTGATTTGGAGTTTGGTTTCCTTGATTAACATACACAGGAAGCAAGAATATCCTGTGCAGATATCCAGAGCTGAGTCATCTGCCAGAAACATTCTTGACTATATATTAATCGATTTATAAATCAGTTCCTTGAGTTTGGTTACTGTGAAATGATAACCATGAAGTTGGCCGTATTTATTGGCATATCCACTCATTCACACATTCATTCATTCTTCTTGGTATTTCTTGAATGCTTACTAGGTGCCAGCACTATGCCAAGTATTACTTTGATGTGCTAACAGTGTGTAAAGGTTTAGCATCCGGCCTGGGTTGATACAGAATTGTGAACTCAGTGTTTGTCTTCTTGCTGTACTGTTTCCTTGGAAACTACAGAGTTAAGATAAATGTGGAATGTTGAGTCTGCCTCATCTGTTGTGTGGAACTACATCTGGATTAGAGCAGCTGGAATTGGGCACACAGGCCTCGGGCCTATGTAAATAGAGATATAAAAATTTGCTAGAAAATTAAGGAGTTTCTCTGAGTCAAAATGACCCACACACTTGTTGACTCTTAAGGGAGACAGCTATGCTCACTCTCTGTGGGTGTGGGGACTAAAGAATCTGTGAACTTAGAGAGCTGCAGGCTTCCCTTGAGATGAAGATGGCATAGCTCCTTTCATCTAAAACGAAATAAACTAGGATTAGATTGAAGCCGATTTGTCAGTGAGACTGATTTGTCATGAGACTGATTGCCTTTCCAAGCATGTAACAATGCGGTGGTGGTACAAAATCTAGGACCCATCCTCCAAAGCCAGAACTACACCTTCACCCAAAGCAACTCCCTGTAAGATCTCACTTCACACCTTGCTGGCCTTTCCCTTTTGCTCTGTCCACTCAATGACATCTGATGAGCTTAGTTGCTTATGGTGATCAGTATCACAGTAGGAGACAGACCCACATTCATATCTCAGCCACACTACTTCCTGACTCTGTGGGCTTGACAAGTGATTTAATTTCTTACATCAGTTTTTTCTTCCTTCTGAAAAATGAGTCCACACTGGTGGAACAGTAGAGCAAACTTGTAAAAATGCAATCTTTGGAGTCAAATTGCATAAATTGAACTATCATCAATAAATAAATGGTTGTGTGTCCATAGCCAAGTAACCAAACCTCTCTGTGCCTTGGATTCCTTAACTACAAAATGGAGAGAACAATTGCACATATATTATAGAATTGCTCTGAGGATTTAAAAAGTTAGTGTGCATATATATATATATATATATATATATACACATATATATTATTTAGTACAATACCCAGCACGTAGCAATCCCTCAATACATGCCAACTATTTTCTATAATTATAATTATATTCAAATTACAACTTTATGCTTTTCTTCCAGTATTTCTACTTCATCAAAAGCAATGGAATAATAGGTCATCAGCCTGGGAAAATTAAATAGTAAGAGAAGGGCTACAAATGTTTAATATGCATGAAAGAAAACAAAACACAAAGCACAACTAATCCAGAGTGGTTACTTTTCTTCTCTTAGACTGGAGAAACAATGAAATTATGGTCAAATCAAATAGCATAATTCACTCTCAGCAAATTAACTGAAGAAGAGCAAGAAAACCAGGGCACACACAAAGTCACCATGGTGATGCAAAATGTATCATCTCAATTGGCTCAATCTATTTCATATTTATTCCTGCTTGTTTCACCAAGGATTTATACAAATGGATAATTCTCTTCCTTTCTCTGGGGGTCTCAGTTTTCTATAAAATGAGCGGGTCGGATGACATGACATCTATGGCCATCTATGTAGTTCTAAGTTCCTATTATCCACTCAAGCTAAAGAAAATTAAGCTTAGACCTCTCTAGTGTGTAGTCCTGCTGGACAAAAATTTATATACATATATATTTTTTTTCTTAACCATAAGAAGAAAAAACTGTGTAACTTAACTTCCCCTTTAATTAATCATCCTAGAGTTTTTTTTTAAAAAAAGGTTTGTCTTTCTTATATTCCTGATCTGCTTATTTTAAGTTTTGTGAAGAATTTCCATTTGCCTATGTGGAAACTGAATATCGACCCTCTCTCCCAGAATCTAGAGTCATGTTTGTCTCCCACACGGTCCAATTCTGAAATGTTTTCGTGACATTTTCATTGGTTCAATAAATTACTCTGCAATATATACTTGCCTGTCCTTTCTTTTCCCCAAGGAGAAACAGATAAATAAGTAAATATAAATTAATCTGGTCTCAGCTGTGGAGACTGTCCCATTCGCCTCCCACTCCCCTCACCCACCTCACCTGGCAGCTGTTCATAGCGCTCATTTCAATTAAAGCAGAAATCACTTTTCATCAGGGATACTGGTTGGCTTTGTCTGATCTATCTTGTGGCAAAGTTTCCTCAAGTTCCACAGATGTACTGTAGATGATTCAAACTCCTTTGTCATTCATTTTGTTCATACAAGTGTTTAACGTGAGTGGGCTGGTTTAGAAATAATTGCCTTTCTAAAGCTGGGAAGGAGTCCTTCAGCTACAGCTCTCTGGGGCTGGAGGATGCTATAGGAATGTTCTTTGCCAACCCAGTCAGTGCGTGACTGCTCACAGACAACTAAAACCACAGGCTGGGAGCGCTCATGTACAATAGGGCTCTGTACAGAAATTCATGGTCATCACAGCCTGTTGGGGATGGATTCAGAGTTGGGAAACTTACGTGATGCCAAGTGTGCATTGCCAAACCTTCATGGAAATCAGAAGTTATAATGTTGCATTATACTCTGGGCTTTGGAATTTGAATGACCTCAGTTGAAGAGTGTCCTTTACAAGTTATGTACTTAATGTCTTTGAAACCCAGCCTTCACATCTGAAAAAAAGGGAAAAAATTGAATGTACTTGATTGGATTTTTATGAAAATTAACCAAGCTAATTCATGAAAGTGCTTAATACTGTGTTTGGTACGTCATATTGACACAATGAATACTTCTCACCATTCTTGTTATTAAGTCTACAACATGGGTGTGATTCCTATTGACTCACTCAATTTCATGTGGTGAAACACATCCCAAAGATCTAGGCTACAACTTCCAAACATATGCTTTTGAGTATACAACAAATGTGCCAACAGTGTCAAAACTATGAACATGCTCCTCCCTACTTCTACAGAGACATCTGAGATTGGATATTAGTTTCTGAGAATGGTTTATGGCATCATTTTAATATGCTTTATAGTCATGCAAAGGACAATGCATGGCATTACGTCTGTGTAAAAACAGATGGAGATGACATTTTAAAAAAATGGCTCCAGATATGATGGGAAGAACTCTTCAAGTGGTAATTAGTCAGGTAACACTCTTCAAATGACAGCATAATCTGTTGGCAGGGGGTGCGGGGCAGGTAACTGTTCTCTTCCAACCATACTGCTAGAGATGCTTCTGATCAAAAGCTACCTAGAAAGAGGTTCAAGAAAATTTGTTAATCATCATAGTGGGAAATAACAAACATTTGATAAGCTATCAGAGCTACCAGAATATATAGTTTTAGGTATAATAAAACAACTAATATATAGTGTATGTGAAGAGATCTAGGGCATTGTGCTTTTATGATTTTCAAGGTGTTGATAAACTTGGACATCTATGAAAATGTCAAAGCCTATATGGGACATCTCCAGCATGCATTGGCTGAAAAAGACGAGTAGATGCCGTCCTCCAAGTGTGAATTTATACATGGATAGAAGTAGAACAATGATATAGGATCAGGGACCCACACATTTCAGTCTTAAACATTGTTTTACTAAGGCACAGAACGATCTGTTGTGTACCTTTATATTCAAGATGCTGAACTTGGTACTTTATATATGTTCATTTCATTTGATGTTAATCTTAGCTCTGACATGTTGTTATCCCCATGTTAAGGACGAAAGAAAGTGATGCTCAGAAAAGGGAAACAACTTGCCCGTGATCTCATAGTTAAAATGCCAGAGCTGTATTTTAAATTCATTAATACAAACCTCTTTCCTAAATTAAAAGAAAGGTAGGAGTTGAGTAATGTGATCCAAAGGATACTAATATCCTACCATGCAGAGCTTCCCCTGGAAGTAAGAACCTCTTACGACACCATAACAATTACAAAATATGAGCAGTCTTTTTTCAATCATACCTTTATTTAATGAGTGCCCACTACTGGTCTAGCATTGTTCTAGGCCTAAAGAATAGAGAAAGAAAAACAGAAAGGGCAGTGGGGGTGCGGGACAAAACGATCTTTTTTTTTTTTTTTTTGGTGGTGAAGGAAAGTTCAGCATTTATTGCAGGCAGGGGAGCTAGTGCTCAGAAAGCCTGAACTCCCTGATGGGCTTCAGCAAAGCATTTTTAAAGGCCAAGTGAGGGAGGGAGCATCCCAGTGTATGTGATCAGCTAGTACACAATTCTCTGACTGGTTGATGCTGAGGTAACAGTGCAGTGTCACAGGGGTTAACATTATCAGTCCTTAGGCGCCAGTAGGTCTGGGGGCTAATGTGCTCATGGTCATCAAGTAGTTAATTTCTTCCATTTAGTGGTGGTTCTCGCATCTGTAAAACAACTCAGGAAATGTGCATCAAATACTATTATCTGGGTACTTCAGAGAGGAACTAAAGCAGAGGACATGGGGGAGGGGTCTGTCCCTGAAAGGCCCCTTAGGGTCCTGCTCGGTTTCAGGATCATGAAATAAGATGTGCCTTGTCAGCTGTTTGGCAAGTACCTGGAAAACAGTAAATGCTCAGTAAGCCATGTGGCTCTTGTTGTTATTGGTACAAGAGTTACATTGCAGTCAAACTTCATTGTTACAGGTCTGGAGAGGGAGCTAATCAGGGATGCTCTATAAGGAGGAGCACCATTGCCTTGGTGGGTAAGACTCCTGGGGGCAGCAGCGTGAACCTGAAGCCACTCCTTTTGCTAATTAGCATCACAGACACCCTGCTGAGAAACCTCCTTCTGTAAAACCTTTGCTGTAATAAGAGTGGAACACGCCTCTACTGCCTACAGGATCTGAGCCTTGTGGGTCATTGGGGTTCAGAGAAGCAGCCTTGATTTCCAAGACGATGCAGAGCTTCAGATAGGGGGTTTGGTACACAACTCCCCTTAACTTTTTCTTATCTTTGACCATCCCGGGTCTTCTCAGGCCAGGCCTCATGTTAGTTCTCTATTTTTTTTTTTAACGTCTTTATTGGAGTACAATTGCTTTACATTGTTGTGTTAGTTGCTGCTGTACAACAAAGTGATTCAGCTATACGTATATATATATATATATATATATATCCCCTCCCTCTTGCGTGTCCCTTCAACCCTCCCTAACCCCACCCTCTAGGTGGTCACAAAGCACCAAGCTTATCTCCCTGTGCTCTGCGGCTGCTTCCCACTAGCTATCTATTTTACATTTGGTAGTGTATATATGTCCGTGCCACTCTCTCACTTTGTCACAGCTTACCCTTCCCCCTCCCCATGTCCTCAAGTCCATTCTCTACATCTGCTTGTTTATTCCTGTCCTGCCGCTAGGCTCTTCAGAACCTTTTTTTTTTTTTTTCGATACCATATATATGTGTTAGCATATGGTATTTGTCTTTCTCTTTCTGACTTACTTCACTGTGTATGACAGACTCTAGGTCCATCCTCCTCACTACAAATAACTCAATTTTGTTTCTTTTTATGGCTGAGCAATATTCCATTGTATACATGTGCCACTTCTTCTTTATCCATTCAACTGTTGAAGGACACAGGTTGCTTCCATGTCTTGGATGTAAATAGTGCTGCAATGAACATTGTGGTACATGACTCTTTTTGAATTATGGTTTTCTCAGGGTATATGCTCTGTAGTGGGATTGCTGGGTCATATGGTAGTTTTATTTTTAGTTTTTTAAGGAAACTCCATACTGTTCTCCATAGTGGTTGTATCAATTTATATTCCCAGCAACAGTACAAGAGGGTTCCCTTTTCTCCACACCCTCTCCAGCATTTATTGTTTGTAGATTTTTTGATGATGGCCATTCTGACCAGTGTGAAGTGATACCTCATTGTAGTTTTGATTTGCATTTCTCTAATGATTAGTGATATTGAGCGTCTTTTCATGTGTTTGTTGGCAATCTGTATGTCTTCTTTGGTGAAATGTCTATTTAGGTCTTCTGCCCATTTTTGGATTGGGTTTTTTGTTTTTTTGATATTGAGCTGCATGAGCTGCTTGTATATTTTGGAGATTAATCCTTTGTCAGTTGCTTCGTTTGCAAATATTTTCCCCCATTCTGAGGGTTGTATTTTCGTCTTCTTTATGGTTTCTTTTGTTGTGAAAAAGCTTTTAAGTTTCATTAGGTCCCATTAGTTTACTTTTGTTTTTATTTCCGTTTCTCTAGAAGGTGGGTCAAAAAGATCTTGCTGTGATCTATGTCATAGAGTGTTCTGCCTATGTTTTCCTTTAAGAGTTTTATAATGTCTGGCCTTACATTTAGGTCTTCAATCCATTTTGAGTTTATTTTTGTGTATGGTGTTTGGAAGTGTTCTAATTTCATTCTTTTACATGTAGCTGTCCAGTTTTCCCAGCACCACTTATTGAAGAGGCTGTCTTTTTCCCATTGTATATTCTTGCCTCCTTTATCAAAGATAAGTTGACCATATGTACATGGCTTTATCTCTGGACTTTCTATCCTGTTCCATTGATCTATATTTCTGTTTTTTGTGCCAGTACCAGCTCTCTTCATTACTGTAGCTTTGTAGTATAGTCTGAAGGCAGGGAGCCTGATTCCTCCAGCTCCATTTTTCTTTCTCAAGATTGCTTTGTGTATTTGGGGTTTTTTGTGTTTCCATAAAAATTGTGAAATTTTTTGTTCTAGTTCTGTGAAAAATGCCATTGGTAGTTTGATAGGGATTGCGTTGAATCTGTAGATAGTTTTGAGTAGTATAGTCATTTTCACAATGTTGATTCTTCAAATCCAAGACAGTGATATATCTCTCCATCTGTTTGTCTCATCTTGAATTTCTTTCATCAGTGTCTTATAGTTTTCTGCATACAGGTCTTTTGTCTCCTTAGGTAGGTTTATTCCTAGGTATTTTATTCTTTTTGTTGCAATGGTAAATGGGAGTGTTTCCTTAATCTCTCCTTCAGATTTTTCATCATTACTATATAGGAATGCAAGAGATTTCTGTGCATTAATTTTGTATCCTGCTACTTTACCAAATTCATTGATTAGCTCTAGTAGTTTTCTGGTAGCATCTTTAGGATTCTCTATGTATTGTATCATGTCATCTGCAAAGAGTGACAGTTTTACTTCTTCTTTTCCGATTTGGATGCCTTTTTCTTCTCTGATTGCTGTGGCTAAAACGTCCAAAACTATGTTGAATAATAGTGGCGAGAGTGGGCAACCTTGTCTTGTTCCTGATCTTAGTGGAAATGGTTTCAATTTTTCACCATTGAGAATGATGTTGGCTGTGGGTTTGTCATAAATGGCCTTTATTATGTTGAGGTAAGTTCCCTCTATGCCTACTTTCTGGAGGGTTTTTATCATAAATGGGTGTTGAACTTTGTTGAAAGCTTTTTCTGCATCTATTGAGATGATCATATGGTTTTTCTCCCTCAGTTTGTTAATATGATGTATCACATTGATTGATTTGAGTAATTTGAAGAATTCTTGCATTCCTGAAATAAGCCCCACTTGATCATGGTTTATGATCCTTTGAATGTGCTACTGGATTCTGTTTGCCAGTATTTTGTTGAGGATTTTGGCATCTATATTCCTCTGTGATATTGGCCTGTAATTTTCTTTTTTTGTAACATCTTTGGTTTTGGTATCAGAGTGATGGTGGCCTCATGGAATGAGTTTGTGAATATTCCTCCATCTTCTATATTTTGGAAGAGTTTGAGAAGGATAGGTGTTAGCTCTTCTAAAAATGTTTCATAGAATTCACCTATGAAGTCATCTGGTCCTGGGCTTTTGTTTGTTGGAAGATTTTTAATTACAGTTTCAATTTCAGTGCTTGTGATTGTTCTGTTTAAATTTTCTATTTCTTCTTGGTTCTGTCTTGGAAGGTTGTGGTTTTCTAAGAATTTGTCCATTTCTTCCAGGCTGTCCATTTTATTGGCATATAGTTGCTTGTTGTAATCTCTCATGATCCTTTGTATTTCTGCAGTGACAGTTGTTACTTCTCCTTTTTCATTTCTAATTCTGTTGATTTGAGTCTTGATTTTTTTTCTTGATGAGTCTGGCTAATGGTTTATCAATTTTATCTTCTCAATAAACCAGCTTTTAGTTTTATTCATCTTTGCTATCATTTCCTTCATTTCTTCTTCATTTATTTCTGATCTGATCTTTATGGTTACTTTCCTTCTACTAACTTTAGGGGATTTTTTTGTTCTTCTTTCTCTAATTGCTTTAGGTGTAAGGTTTGGTTCTTTATTTGACATTTTTCATGTTTCCTGAAGTAGGATTGCATTGCTGTAAACTTCCCTCTTAGAACTGCTTTTGCTGCATCTCATAGGTTTTGAGCCATCATGTTTTCATTGCCATTTGTCTAGGAATTTTTTGATTTCCTCTTTGATTTCTTCAGTGATCTCTTGGTTATTTGGTAGTGTATTGTTTCGCCTCCATGTTTTTGTATTTTTTACAGTATTTTTCTTGTAATTGATACCTAGTCTCATACCGTTGTGGTTAGAAAAGATACTTGATATGATTTCAATTTTCTTAAATTTACCAAAGCTTGATTTGTGACCCAAGATATGATCTATCCTGGAGAATGTTCCATGAGCACTTGAGAAGAAAGTTTATTCTGTTGTTTTTGAATAGAATGTCCTATAAATATCAATTAAGTCGATCTTGTTTAATGTGTCATTTAAAGCTTGTGTTTCCTTATTTATTTTCATTTCAGTTGAACTGTCCATTGGTGAAAGTGGGGTGTTAAAGTCCCCTACTATTATTATGTTACTGTAGGTTTCCCCTTTTATGGCTGTTAGCTTTTGTCTTATGTACTGAGGTGCTCCTATGTTGGGTGCATAATTATTTACAATTGTTATATCTTCTTCTGGATTGATCCCTTGATAATTATGTAGTGTCCTTGTCTCTTGTAATAGTCTTTATTTTAAAGTCTCTTTTGTCTGATATGAGAATTGCTACCCAGCTTTTTTCTGATTGCCATTTGTGTGGGATATCTTTTTCCATTCCCTCACTTTCAGTCTGTATGTGTCCCTAGGTGTAAAGTGGCTCTCTTGTAGACAGCATATATATGGGTCTTGTTTTTGTATGCATTCAGCCAGTCTATGTCTTTTAGTTGGAGTTTTTAATCCGTTTACATTTACGGTAATTATCGATATGTATGTTCCTATTACCATTTTCTTAATTGTTTTGGGTTTGTTTTTGTAGGTCTTTTTCTTCTCTTGTGTTTCCTGCCTAGAGGAGTTCCTCTTGCATTTGTTGTGAAGCTGGTTTGGTGGTGCTGAATTCTCTTAGCTTTTGCTTGTCTGTAAAGGCTGTAATTTCTCTGTTGAATCTGAATGAGATCCTTGCTGGGTAAAGTAGTCTTGCTTGTAGGGTTTTCCTTTTTATCACTTTAAATATGTCCTGCCACTCCCTTCTAGCTTGCAGAGTTTCTGCTAAAAGATCAGCTGTTAACCTTATGGGGATTCCCTTGTATTTTATTTGTTGCCTTTCCCTTGCTGTTTTTAATACTTTTTCTTTGTATTTAATTTTGGATAGTTTGATTAATATGTGTCTTGGCATATTTCTCCTTGGATTTATCCTGTATGGGACTCTCTGTGCTTCCTGGACTTGATTAACTATTTCCTTTCCCATGTTAGGAAAGTTATCAACTATAATCCCTTCAAATATTTTCTCAGTCCCTTTCTTTTTCTCTTCTTCTGGGACCCCTATAATTCAAATTTTGGTGTGTTTAATATTGTCCCTGAGGTTTCTGAGACTGTCCTCAATTGTTTTCATTCTTTTTTCTTTATTCTGCTCTGCAGTAGTTATTTCCACTATTTTATCTTCCAGGTCATTTATCCATTCTTCTGCCTCAGTTATTCTGCTATTGATTCCTTCTAGAGAATTTTTAATTTCATTTATTGTGTTGTTCATCATTGTTTGTTTGCTCTTTAGGTCTTCTAGGTCCTTGTTAAACGATTTTTTTTCTCCATTCTATTTCCAAGATTTTGGATCATCTTTACTATCATTACTCTGAATTATTTTTCAGGTAGACTGCCTATTTCTTCCTCATTTGTTTGTTCTGGTGGGTTTTTACCTTGCTCCTTCATCTCCTGCATATTTCTCTGTCTTCCCATTTTGCTTAACTTACTGTGTTTGGGGTCTCCTTTTTGCAGGCTGCAGGTTCATAGTTTCCATTGTTTTTGGTGTCTGCCCCCAGTGGGTAAGGTTGGTTCAGTGGGTTGTGTAGACTTCCTAGAGTAGGGGCCTGTGCCTGTGTTCTGGCGGATGAGGCTGGATCTTGTCTTTCTGCTGGGCAGGGCTGCGTCCGGTGGTGTGTTTTGGGGTGTCTGTGAACTTAGTATGATTTTAAACAGCCTCTCTGCTAATGGGTTTTTTTGTGTTCCTGTCTTGCTAGTTGTTTGGTATGGGGTGTCCAGCACTGGAGCTTGCTTGTTGTTCAGTGGAGCTGGGTCTTAGCTTTGAGATGGAAATCTCTGGGAGAAATCTCACTGATTGATATTACGTGGGTGCAGGAGGTCTCTGGTGGCCCAATGTCCTGAACTTGGCTCTCCCACCTCAGAGTCTCAGGCCTGACACCCAGCCAGAGCGCCAAGACCCTGTCAGGCACATGGCTCAGAAGAAAAGGGAGAAAAAAAAGAAAGAAAAATAAAGTGAAATAAAGTTATTAAAATAAAAAAATTTTTAAATATTATTAAAATAAAAGAATTAAAATGTAATAGAAAAAAGAGAGCAACCAAACCAATAAATAAATCCACCACTGATAACAAGCACTAAAAACTAAACTCAGATAACCATATAAATCAGAAACTAGTCAGTCGCATACAGAAAACCCCAAGTCTACAGTTCCTCCCAAAGTCCACCACCTCTATTTTTGGATGATCGTTGTCTATTCAGGTATCCCAGAGATGCAGCGTACATCAAGTTGATTGTGGAGATTTAACCTGCTGCTCCTGAGGCTGCTGGGAGAACTTTCCCTTTCTCTTCTTTGTTTGCACAACTCCTGGGGCTCTGCTTTGGATTTGGCCCTGCCACTGCATGTAGGTCACCCTCTGGCATCTGTTCTTTGCCCAGACAGGAGGGGGTTAAAGGAGCAGCTGATTCGGGGGCTCTGGCTCACTCAGGCCAGGGGTAGGGAGGGGTACGGAATGCGGGGCAAGCCTGTGGCGGCAGAGGCCGGCGTGACGTTGCACCAGCTGAGGCATGCTGTGTGTTCTCCAAGGGAAGTTGTCCCTGGATCACGGGACCCTGGCAGCGGCGGGCGGCACAGGCTCCTGGGAGGGGAGGTGTGGATAGTGACCTGTGCTTGTACACAAGATTCTTGGTGGCTGCAGCAGCCTTCGTGTTTCATGCCTGTCTCTGGTGTCCGTGCTGATAGCTGTGGCTCGTGCCCGTCTCTGGAGCTCGTTTAGGTGGTGCTCTGAATCCCCTCTCGTTGCGCACCCCAAAACAATGGTCTCTTGCCTCTTCGTCAGCTCCAGACTTTTTCCCGGACTCCCTCCCGGCTAGCTGTAGTGCACTAGGCCCCTTCAGGCTGTGTTCACGCAGCCAACCCCAGTCCTCTCCCTGGGATATGACCTCCAAAACCCGAGCCTCAGCTCCCAGGCCCCACCCGCCCTGGTGGGTGAGCAGACAAGCCTCTCAGGCTGGTGAGTGCTGGTCGGCAGAGATCCTCTGTGTGGGAATCTCTCCGCTTTGCCCCCTGCATCCCTGTTGCTGTGCTCTCCTCTGTGGCACTGAAGCTTCCCCCCCCCCACCCTCACCCTGTGTCCACCAGTGAAGGGGCTTCCTAGTGTGTGGAAACTTTTCCTCCTTCACAGCTCCCTCCCAGAGGTGCAGGTCCTGTCCCTATTCTTTTGTCTCAGTTTTTTCTTTTTTCTTTTGCCTTACCCAGGTATGTGGGGATTTTCTTGCCTTTTGGGAGGTCTGAGGTCTTCTGCCAGTGTTCAGTAGGTGTTCTGTAGGAGGTGTTCCTCATGTAGATGTATTTTTGATGTATTTGTGGGGAGAAGGGTGATCTCCACATCTTACTCCTCCACCATCTTGAAGGTCCTCCCCAAACGATCTTTCTTTAAGAAGCTTAAAATCAACAAATCCATCTGAAGAGCAGCTTCAGAACTCTGTCATTTCAATCCAGTGTTTGATCCAACAATAAATCTGGCTTATGCTCCATTTGGAAGTAGATCTTCCAAAGCATACACTGGTAAGCGCACAACCTGACCAATCCTCCCCAAAGCATAACTGGATGTTATTATGTTGGAAATATTATATCAGGGGTTTGCAGAATGGGAGTGACAGTAATACCTTTCATGTAATCTTGCTATTGAATAAAAGAGTTGGTTGTTTGAAAAATGGTCATTAAATCATAAATTACCACATTTAAAACTGCCAATTTAGTTTGCTGATTAAATCATTTGAATAATAACCTACAATTCATCCATTATGAAAAAAAATAAATAACCCACCTAACAGAACTGAGAGCTCTAAGATTAAAAAAACAAAAAAAATCACTACACCATGGAAACAACTGTCAAAATAAGCCTGAGTATGTAGACTTAATTACTGACTCTTGTAAAGTATGTGTATAAATAGTCTGACTTTGTAAATAAATGCTGATATCTGACAGCTATTTAGTAAAATAAAATTTTGTTGCAAAGCCTTAAATTTTATTTTATTATGTGCTATAAATGTCAAATGAGTCCAGAGAACCACATGAAAATTTGTCATTTGATGATGAAATTGCTTCTGCCCTTAGTAGATGTATATGAGCTGCTTGCTGTTGTTGTTGTTATTGGTGTTACCCCCCCACATGACAGGGTTCTAGGCTTCTCTTTCCAGAGCACAACACTGATCTCTTTGTTAAGACCATATTACTCCATGTATATTTACTTCCAGGGACTCCTTATTGACAAGGCAACTAAGTCTGGGTTTTTTCTCCGGGTAGGCATTCCAGACCTTCTAGGATCTCAGTAAACTCCCCATTCCAGCATGATCTTCCACTCTTCCCTTCAAATGTGGCCTCTGTTTTGATATCTTGCTATTTGCTTATGCTACTCTCTTCACATGGGATTCTCTTCAAAACCTGCTCATCCTGAAAGGCAGTGACAGCACCAATTGATAGTTCCAATAAGCACAGTTAGACATAACACCCATTGGTTCCCATAACTGAGCCCAAATAAACACACTTTCTAAATTGAAATAAACTGCAAATGCTGGTGCAGGTTGGGAGACTGATAACACTCTATGCATTATGAGGTTTACTAGCATTGACTACTCAACTGCAAATAAGCAAAAAGGAACACGAGACCAAGGATACAAGCAAGGAGATGAGCTTCTCTAATGCCCTTCCTGTTCTTCAGAGATGTACACTGAAATTTAGGTCATTGATTAGCCCATTAGAATAGCAAGTCTGCTTGATCAGAGTAGCTCAGAGCCACAAACTCATGACGTTTGCTGTATGTGCCTGGAGGACAGATAATATCAGGAGTCAAGGGTGCACTTATTAGCATATATGAATTTTTTACTACACCAGATTTACATGCTCTTGCATTCTATTTCTAACTGCACCACTGGGCCTATCACTAGTTGGGCAGTGGCCCACCATGTAAATTAAATAGCAAGTACTTGCTCTGCAAACAAAACCCCAGGACAACTCACCTAGGCAGGGTAACTTCTCAGCTAATCCTTCAACTGATCACTACTTCTAAACTACTTCTAAGCAGTTTCAAGATAATGTTTCAAGGGACTTCCCTGGTGGTCCAGTTGTTAACACTCTGTCCTACCAATGCAAGGGGCATGGGTTTGATCCCTGATCGGGGAACTGAGATCCCACATGCCGTGCAGCACAGCCAAAAAAAAAAAGATAATGGTTCAAGGTCAAGCTGAAGTACCAACGATGTGGGTCATCCTCCAGATATAGTCATGTTCTTTCTGCAACCAAGAGGAACCTTTCCCTCCAAACCAAGAACTCCTTGGGTTGTTCTCTTGGGTTCTCACATTCTATTTTCCATGAAAACCATTGGAGTGTCTGTTTCATTTTCTTTACCAGACTGGAAACTCCTTGAGAACAAGGATTCAGGTTAGATTCACTTTTATGGTTTCCCATTTGCTTAGCGTAACATTCTTTGAATGCATGAATGGATGAAAACATTCAGTCACATCCAGTATCATGGACATGAGTGTATCATGGCCAGAGGCTTTATTGTGCCATTTATTAAAAGAACAAAGTAGGTGAGTAAAGTGTTGTTGATTTATTTTGCTGCTTGGACAGGAGAATTCATTCTCTTTTTTCAGATGTCTGTGTCCCTGCTCATGTCTGGGTACTGACACTTAGTCCACACCAGTATCATGAAGAGAGACGCCAATGGGAAAGCCACAAATGCCATCAGGTACCCAAGTGATAGAGATACTTATGGAGTAAATGCACTTCCTTGGCCCACTGTTAGAAGAATCATCTAGAAAGAAGCATTTCTGCATCTTAAAAAAAAGTAAAATAGGGCAAACTGGACTTTGCACCATTCTCAAATAAAACAACCTAAGAAATACAAGCGTCTTCCAAAAGGGAAGATAAAAGAGTAAGGGATGAAAGAAAATAATTGTTTCATCTATTTGTTTATGAGACTTATGCATACACTGAATAGAAAGGAAAGGAATTATCATCTAAAACAAATAACTGGGTTCTGGACACTGAGGGCAATTGCTTATAGCGTGAGGTTCTTCTAACAACCCATGAGGTCTCGATTTCACCAGTGAGGACATCAGGATATAGAGTGTAACTCACCCAGGATCATGTAGCTTCATGTGGCAGAGCTAAGATCCAAATGTAAATCTCTCTGACTCTAAAAGCATGCACTGTCTGGTCTCTCTTAGCTGAGCAAGTATAATGCTATTTTGTAATAATTACTAGAGAATAGCATATTACAGAATGACTATTTAAGGAGAAAAGTGAAACTGTTCTGAGAAACTAAAAATAAATTGAGGTTGGGGAGAGGTTCCAGTGCCAGAGAGATTAATTAAAAGTAGATATTTAATAAAGTTTTCTTTGAAACACAGAATGGCAGCTGAAATCAAATCCATGAGAAGGGTAAAGTGTACAGGCTCTCACTGTGTGAAGGACAGAGCTATTTCTGAAATCAAAACAGTAACATGAAGAGATTACAGTTTGACCTACTTCCTGGCATAAGAACTTGGTATTTCCAGATTGCTTCAGAACACCAATAACCTTACCACAGCTTGAAAATATTATTTAGGATCAACAGATCTGCAGGCGATGTTGAGAATAGATGCTGAGGCACTTGAAACAGATTTATCTATTACTTAAATTAAAAATGTTATTAATGTCTTATATGCAGAGATGGCCTGGAGGCCAGATGGATGCACAATCCCGTATTCTAAAGCTCACAAAGCCATTTGATTTGGGTTTTGAACTTGCAGTTTTCACATTTAAAAAAAAAAATTACTAAAGCCACATATAAGCCCCATTCTCTGTTATTAAAAATGACTTTTAAAGACTTCTAAAAAACTTCTAGCAGAGAACACAGATTTATTTCTAGGATGATTTGTGAAGGCAAGTAAGTGGCATGAATGGTTATTTTCCCCAGACATTTATATTCTCCTTCTGTACTAACTAGGGGAAGTTAAAATGGTTTTAGCTATTAGGGATTGAACCCTGTTTCTAGAGGCTGCAGGTCACTATTTTCTAAGAAAAATAAATTGCTTTAGGAATGAACACATAAGTTTTTTGATCTACAAAATGACAAACCATTCCAGTGAAAAGTGAAAATGCAATTTATTGTTCAGCTATTTGGAAATATATAGATATTTGTCTAAGTATGGCTTCTTGAAATAATACTATATTTGGTTTTGTGTGTATGAGTCATGGAGAGATTTGTCTGAAGTTACCACTTTTATCTGAGTTAATGATAGCTCCCCCCTCTTTTTTTTTTTTTTTTGGTACGCGGGCCTCTCACTCTTGTGGCCTCTCCCGTTGCGGAGCACAGGCTCCGGACGCACAGGCTCAGCGGCCATGGTTCACGGGCCCAGCCGCTCCGCGGCATGTGGGATCTTCCCGGACCCGGGCACGAACCCGTGTCCCCTGCATCGGCAGGCGGACTCTCAACCGCTGCGCCACCAGGGAAGCCCAGCTCCCTCTTTTGAAGAGACAGTGAGTGCTGAGCATCTTGGGCTTTTTAGTGAGGTAGATCTAGGTTTAAATCCCCGTTTCACCATTTAATAGTGATTCTACTACAAGTAATTTATTTTAACTCTTCTGATATTTAATTTCCTAGTTTGTAAAATGAGAAATGTAAGTAAAATAATGCATACAAAGTGTTTATATAATACTTGCAATAGAGTAATTACTCAGTAAATGTTAGCCATTATTATATTAGGTTAAACCACATGAAATTGTCATTTTGTATGACAAATGTTCAAACATTGGCAGCTTTATATGATTTCATATAATTCAATCTAGCGTTATAAATTCCAAAAGTACTAAAAGGGAGGAGTAGAAGGTGAAGGCCCAACTGGATCAAAGGCAAGGAACTCTCCAAAAAGCAAGGAGGTGTCCAACAATACCTATAAATGTATAGCATCACCCATAAGCTCAGAAATAGTGTTGACCTACTGTACAGCACAGGGAACTCTGCTCAATATTATGTGGCAGCCTGGATGGGAGGGGAGGCTGGGGGAGAATGGATACATGTATATGTATGGCTGAGTCGCTTTGCTGTGCACCTGAAACTATCACAACGTAGTTACTTGGCTATACTCCAATATAAAATTAAAAGGTTAAAAAAAAGAAATGGTATTGAGTTTTTAGAAGAGGAAATGCCAAACTGCACATTCAAGAATGAACTGGAGAGTTCTTTGACAAAATCTAAATATTGAAGATAGTGGGGGAGTAATTATCCACAGGTATATATTTTTTATTGGATTTTTTTAAAAAGTCTTAATAGGTCAAAACGAATAAAAGGAAAACAGTAAATTCAGGATACTTTCTTCATTGAGTAAATTTTCTATGAATTTGATTCAGGATAAGCAGTTCAGTGACAACAAAGGAAGGAGAGGATTCCTTCTCCCTGTTCATATTCTTTTTCCAAAACTTTTTTCAAAGCTCTCTTGGAATATGTTTCTTTCAAATGTTTAACACCCAGAAGGAAAAGTAGTGAAAGTACTTCTAAATTTTGTATAAATTGTAGACAATACTCATCCTGGCTTTTCACGTGTTTTGAAGCCATTTTAGTGGTCAGATTTTATGGTGGTACTACTGGGAAAATACCAAGGATATACAGAAAACGGAAGAAATGTGTATTTAAATTGACCTTGATAAGGACCAAGGGTCCCCTAAAACCTTGGAATAGCCCAGAATTCCCATCACCTCTGCCTATGATCCCCAATTCTATTCTTGTCACATTTATGTTCATTCTATCCTTCAAGTAGAAATTCATGTCAATTCACAAAAATGGATGTGTCCTTGAGATTGTTGATTATAATAAAACATTCTGCCAATTGAATGTGTTTTTCTACATTTGTTTCCAAAATATAAGGTTTTCCAAGAACCATACAATGCTAAATACACACACTGTACCAGTCTTACATTCACACAGATAAAGAATAAATATGCATCAGAGATAAAGGAAACTGAAGTATCAATAGAACAACAATAAAGAATTGTCCATGGAATAGGCTCCAGGACTCAGAACTGGTGTTCAAGTATTCATAAATTCATTCATTCCTTTCCTTGTTCATCTAAGGTGTACTGAACTTGTAATTCGGCATACAATTGTGAACAAAAACATTAAAAAGTTGCGCTTTCATAAAGTTTCCTGTCTGGAGGTGGAGTAGGTGACAACACTCAGTTAAATAAATAAGTGCTTCAAACTGGGATCAAGTGTTATGCAGGAAACAAACAATGTGCTACAAAAGAGAACCTTTCTTGTATGACTGTGAATTCCTTCCCTAAGGCAGTAGCATTTGAGGTGAAAGATGAAGGGTGAAAGAGTTAAGTTGGAAAAGTTGAAGAGTGAATGGAGTTTCAGGAAGAAGGGAAAGAATATCCAAAGGCCCTGAGGCTGGAAAGAAAATGGTTTATACTAGAATCTGAAAGGCTAGTGTGGCTGGAACACTGACAATGAAAGGAATAGGGCTCTCAGATGGGGTTGGAGAGGGGAGCAGTGTACAGACCAAGGACCATGAAGGCCATACCAAGGCATTTTATTTATTTATTTTTATTTTATTATTTTTTATTTTTTTCTGATAGGCAAGATGGCTTAAATCAAGAGGTGAAAAAAATCAGATTATTCTTTGAAAACAAAGAGAATCTAGGTCAGAGACCAGTACCATCATTCCTTCAAGAGATGGTGGTGACAAAGAACCCAAAATCTACTGGGGCCAAGGACTCAGAGATAAGATTTTCTTTTCAGTCAGTTCTTTTGTCCCTACAGGTAGGAACACTGTGGAGAGTAGATGGGGAAGAAGGGGGTGCATTTTCCAGCCCCAAGCCTATGGACTGACTTTGCACGGATTTTGACTTCTGCTTACCAAGTTCATTGTACCAATTGAGCATCAAAGGGCCAGAAAAAAATTTTAATATTTTTTTCTCAGCAAGTCTTAGTGTTTTTTTTTTAAACATCTTTATTGGAGTATAACTGCTTTACAATGGTGTGTTAGTTTCTGCTTTATAACAAAGTGAATCAGTTATATATATACATATGTTCCCATAACTCTTCCCTCTTACGTCTCCCTCCCTCCCACCCTCCCTATCCCACCCCTCTAGGTGGTCACAAACCACCGAGCTGATCTCCCTGTGCTATGCGGCTGCTTCCCACTAGCGATCTATTTTATGTTTGATAGTGTATATATGTCATGTCACTCTCTGACTTTGTCACAGCTTACCCTTCCCTCTCCCCATATCCTCAAGTCCATTCTCTAGTAGGTCTGTGTCTTTATTTCCATCTTACCCCTAGGTTCTTCATGACCTTTTTTTTTTTTTCTTAGATTCCATATGTATGTGTTAGCATACGGTATTGTTTTTCTCTTTCTGACTTACTTCACTCTGTATGACGGACTCTAGGAAAAGACCTACAATTACATTCTGTGCTTAGTGTTTTTTACAATTCAGAAATCCCCCCCTACTTCATTAACTCAACTATCAGAATTTAGTATGTGGAGTTGTCTTATGAGAAAAGATGCCTTCTAGATTTTTGTTTGTAGGGAACAAAGGACCTGTTCAGGTATCTTTGTCCATTAACGTGAAGAAAAATTTAAAAGGCAGGGGAGGGAACAATTGAAAAGACTCAGAGAATCACATATAGAATTTGATGGAAGCAAATATAAACAGTGCTCATATAAACTGGGAATGTTTCAGATAGCTACACTGTATATCTTTCTGAGTCTACATTTTCTCTCCTATCTGATATTTTCTCCATACGTGTTCCATCCTGCTCTGCACACTGATTTTCTCTGCGTATTCATAGCATCATTGTCCCCATGGCTTCAAATGACTTATGGTTTTGGCTTGCCTGTGAATCTCCTACTCTGACACAGACTTCTCAATCCTTGAGTTCTCTTTCTTCTGAACTCAGCTCTTTCTCTCTTGATTCAAATTATTTTTTAGGCATCTAGATAGGTAACTTTAGTCCGTGGGTGCTTTTCTCTTGGTTCCAATATCCACCCCAGGAACAATCACACTAGGAGGGTTTGGTAAACATGACTGTGCATATTTGAGTTTCTCATCATGTTGGATCAATTTAAAAGAGAAAACTGAGCCTAGAAGAAACTGAGTTCATATCACAGATTAAAAAGAAAATGATAACAACTACAATGAGTTTAAAAACTCAGAAAAAAAAACTTGAATTTCCATTCTAATCAACACCTCTAGAAAGAATATAAAAGGGCAACTCAGGTAAAGATAATGCTTAACAATTTATCTTTAAGCCTCTCCTGATTAAGCAAGACTTTAAGGACTGGGAATCATTGACCTGTTTTTGTGTTATTACATTCCCTAATAACAACCACCGAAGTTACGAAGTGCTATAATATTTAAGGACAGAATGTTACTCTACACACTCAGGATACACATATCATCTGCCTGAAGCTGAGTTTTAAAATTTGGAATGTGGAGAAAACAAGAGCTTTCCTGGTCTGAAACATTTATTCCGCCCCCCCCCCCCCCCCCCTTAGAGACACCATCACTGGGCTACTCTTGGAAGATGGAGGAGAGAAAATGAGACATCGCTTTCGGTTGAGTAGGAGTCAATAGTGGAGGAAGATGGTTGGGGATGGCTCACAAAGTACACTCTAATTTTCACATCTCTGGCCTTTCAAGCACAGGATAGATACTCTGGAGCCATCTAGTGGTGTACCATCACTGAACGAAAACCCTGAGAAGAGCTGGGTTTAGACTTGAGGAAAAGTCCGAATGCATCTCCAGTGGAATCCATCTCTCGGAACAATCTCACATAGAGGTATCATCATTCCAGGAAGGCAACTTCTGCTGCAGATGTCCTGCTTCTAGGAAGACAGTGGACACCCTCTCATTCTACCTCATTCCCTTTGACTACAGCTTCCTCCAGCACTGTTCCAAGGTGTGCATCATCTAGTAACCTGGATGGGGTGGAATTTATAAACAACAGTTATTTTTAAAAAATGAGTCCATAAAATACAGGACTGCCTCTACCCAGTGGACATTAGAATCTGTTGGTTACTTTATTACTGACTCCTACATAACTCTGCCTATTTTCAAGTAAACACTTTTGGGCTGAGGTTGGGTTGTCAAGGGGCTATTCAATGGCTCTAAGTTGTAAGGATAGTGCTTCATTTTGACTAATATTTATGGGGCTTGAGGAATAGACGGACTGGAAGCATTTTCCTGTCCCTGAAACTGAAAAACAATCCTCTCTATAAAGATTTGGACTGGATGGGACTGATTTGAAATACTTGGAAGAGGTTTTCCTGAGAAACTGGACTAATAGCTCCTTCCTATTCATTTTACCTCATTTCTTTTGCTTCGTAAACTAAATTAGGCTCTGTGGAAACTGGTCTCAAACTTGAGGATGCATCCGAATCAGTTGAAGACCTATTAAAATGCTGATTTCTAGAATTTCTGTATCAGGTAGGTCTGGGTAGGGTTCAATAATTTGCACTTATAACAAGTTCCCAAGAGATACTGATACTGTTGACTGAGGGACTGCACTTTGTGAACTGCTGATGTGGGGAATCAAGGCACAGAGGTTTTACCCTTTACTGTTTCACTGACTTAAAGACAAGACCCAACCATTCTCTCAGAGCTCCTCAATGTGCAGCAGGTTTTTATTGTCAGTAATTCTATTTTTCTTAAAGACCCGATTTCTTAAATGAGATGCTATTACTGAGTCCAAGCTTGTACTACTCACTGCACGACAGGCCAACGAGAGATGAGTTGTTGGGGCAAAGTATAGTGATTTTATTTGGAAAACCAGCAGTCCAAGAAGATGGTAGACTAATGTGCCAAAGAACCATCTTCCCTGAATTAGAATTCAGGTTTCTTTTATACTAAAAGGGGAGGAGATAACGTCCTGGTTCCGGCTAGACTCTGGAGGGGATGTGTTAATCCTTCTTGCAGCCATTCATAGGTGGGACTGGTTAGGATGTTTCCTGTGAGCTAAACAAAGGTATTTTAGCTTAAAGTTCATTACCTGGGAGGCAGAGTTCCCAGAGATGGGCTATTATCTATAATTTAAGCTTATGGGTTACATCCCTTTAGTGATTAACTTAGAATATAAAGTTCTTCCCTATTAACAATCCTTCAAAGAATCCCAATATAAAAAGCAGATAAAAATAAAGCTACTCTGATTAAAATGAAGCTTGAGGAACCACAGCACACGTGTTCTTCCTCACTCTCCACAAACTTCCACAGCAGCTGGAACCACCTCGCTGAACCCCTAAGCCACCATAGAGCAGTTGGAAAACCAAAGTTAATAGTATTGACTGCCGTCCCTTTAACTCCCCCTTGAGGGTTACCAGCTACATGGCTCTTAGAAAGTTTTGTTTGTCATCCTCTCTCCCTAGTTGTTCCATCCCAGACTCAAACACTATTTCCTAAAAAAATACCCCTTTTGCACCTCACCACTATTTCCCACTGGGTGGGAGCAAGGGAGAATTGTAAATAGAAGAGTGTGCATTTTTCTTGTAAGGATAACACTCGCTTACAAATTTAGTTTCACAGTACTAGTCCATGAGATATTGGGAATAGTATAAAATATCAATACTTCTGCACAGCTCAGTTCTTTAGCACTTCCAGGAGTAGTGCACCAAGGTCACCATTGCCCTGGATTCTCCCACTGCCACCAGATCACCACCATGCTTCCCAGTAACCCCTTCCACAACTATGAAGCAGATCACTCCAATTGACACGTAATATATAACTTATCCTAAAAAATTACAAATATTTATTTAGGAACACTTTTAAAATTGTACCTTTTAACTCAAGATTTCTTTCCTTACAGCCCAATGTTGGTTTATTAAACAGCAGAGAGAGGAAACAGGTTAAGAATCATAATTGACTTGCAGACGTTCTAAGTCACAGCCTTTATCGGAAGCTACCTGTGGGAATATGCAACCATGTGAATATTTATCTAAGGTAGATATTTCCTTTTTTTTCTTTCCAAATGAGTTCTTGAATCTCAACCATTACTAAAAAGCAGAAAGGTGGAATGTTTTGTATCTCTGAGTGCTGGAATTGCTTTGGGATATAAATTTAGAATTAATTAATTTCAGGCTATGGAAATTGTATTACTTCCTGTGAGATCGGAACCCAAGATGAAGAGTTCCATGAGGTTACTGTTGGAGATATGACACATTTTGACTACAAAGGGCAAAGAGACCAAACTTCCCCACTGAGAAGTAAGTACCTGTTCACTTACTGGCTTATCATTTTCTTGTTTTCACACACAATTGTGAAATTCATTGAGCATATTTCAGATAGTATTCTTGCTCCAGGAATTTACATTACAGTCCCTATACCTGTTGTCAAGGATCTGTTACTTAATCTGAACTATAGAAAGACCCTAATCTAAAATCATTAATATTCACAATATCCACTCCCTTTGTTGGGGAATCTAAGGCTCTCTTGGAGAGGCCAAAGGCAAAATTAGCTAATGTGTAGTGTAAATCCAGAAATGAAGAATAAGTGGAGTGATCCAGAGGGTAAAAACTAACACTTCTTACAAAAGTGAGTCCTGCAGATGTCGCAAAGGATATACACTAGAGAATCTGAATTTCTGTGTGGATTTAAGGGTGAATATAGGGTTAGCAATGGGAGATAAAAGCCTAAAAGTCAAATTCTGAACAAATGCAGGGATGAGGAATTAGAGTAAGAGTAATATGAGTGGTCAAGTTCACATTATACAAAACATAATAATAAATGCTCAGTGACTTTCTTTCATGGGTTTTTGTTGCTAGGCCTTTGTATTAAAGTTCACATATATCATAGCAATTCCCAAATGTTTTGTCCACTCTTTTCTACTCCTTAGATTAGACACTCCTCAGGTACCTCAAGAGAGGTCTAACAACAGAAACAAGTCATCCAGATTAAGTGTCCAAGGGGATAATAATGGAATATAAAAAATTATTCATCTTATTGTTTTCTCCTCCAACTCCTTAGAAGTTGGTGTCAACTAACATATTACCCATGTTGCCTATTTATTTAGTTTCAAATTAGTTCACTCCTTGGATATGGAGCTCACAAAACCTCAGAGCAAACCCTACAAGGAAATTCTTCAAAAGGCCTTCATCGGGGGCTTTTTACATAGAGTGCTTAGAGACTCTATCCATGGCAGCATGTGGGAGCTGTGTTGCTAAGAAATGAAGATAAATTGCCCAACTTCATATCACAAGGTGAAAATGGAATCAAAAGCATCTCCCAAGATTCACTGCTTTAGCTCTAGCCACTCTTTCTTTCTCATCATCAAGACCCACCGAATATGTTACTTTCTCTGTATTTGCTAATTTTACACTTGGGGAACGAAAAAAAAAGGTACTTCTGCCCCGGAAGCAGCTGCTCGATTTTCTATGAAAAAAAATTAAAGTATTTTATAATACACTGAGGAAATTTGGATAGTGGTCCAAATAAATTCTCCAAACTGACAGACCTCTGATTTTTCAAGGGTTGTTACAAAGACTATGCCCTTAAGCCAAACAAGCATTATCTTTGGGGAGATTTTATTTGTGTGATCAATTCATATCTGGACAGGTCTTCTGCTGGTTGGCATAGCAACTAACTGAAGTTCATTGAACTTTTAGATGTGTTTGTTAACAGTCTAAAGCTGATTTCCACCCATAGGGACTAGGAAAGGCTTTCTTTGTTAAACCTCTCCACTTGCATTCAAAAATACATCATTTTCCTCAAGCCTACAAACACACACGTTTGCGATTTGGAAAGTAATATTAGGAAAATTGCATCTATCATATAATATCAAAATAATTTTCCTCTATTTCCTGAAAGAAAGGCTAGAGTTTAAGTTAAACATGACCCTATTTTATCTTCATTTCTACATCTTTCCATGTTAATCTTAGAAGATTCCAATAATTTTTTTTTTTTAGGATTTTGCTGAAGAAGTTTGTGCAGTGATTTTGCAGAGTGTTGGCATTTACTTTGGCCTTGATAAAGTTTTAGACTCGAAAATGTTAGGTCTTCACTTCTTAGTGAGGTGAAGATCTCCAGGAATTTATTTTCACACTCTGTTCATTAAGCAAAGAATTAAACAGTGTGTATTTAGAGCAAAAAGCCTGTCCTAAACCCATGCTAAGCACCGTGGAAGATAAAGAAGGGAAAGATATGGCACTGGCTTTTCAATAATGCATAATACTATTTTTAAAAAAGGACTATAGGAAAGGGAATATAAGCAAAGAAGATGTTTCCACTGCAGGGAACAGTACAAAAAAGACTTTTAAAGGACAAATTTCTAGGTATATCTTACCTTTTCCTTGGTTAATTCTCAATTTTGAAAGCATTGTTACTATGAGAATTAAAGAAACTTAAGGTATAGGGCAGTTTTCTCCAAGCGAATATAATGCCTGGCCTTATGTGTACCTTAGAAGAACGTCTTACTGTTTAAAGAGATGAAAAGAAAAGACAGCTTTTTAAAAATTACCCCCTCATGTAGAATAGAATGAGTGCTATTTTAATTATTTGTTCCTTGTTTCGTATTCAAATTCTGGAAGCAGCACCCAAAATTTCCCAAATCAAAAAGACTTCATTTGCCTCACTTCATT
This sequence comes from Grampus griseus, assembly GCF_964374135.1. Classification (NCBI taxonomy): domain Eukaryota; kingdom Metazoa; phylum Chordata; class Mammalia; order Artiodactyla; family Delphinidae; genus Grampus; species Grampus griseus. The sequence continues at coordinate 82,070,572 of NC_139002.1, forward strand.
TTCCTGGAGCACAGGAAAGATGTCTCAAACGTGGTTTTGTAGTCATTTCTCCATACTGAATCTGTTAGAGACCACGCTGCTCTGATTAAATAATTACCATCTGACTGTTCACGAGGACTATTTCCTCATAGGCTGGACCTTAGCCCATCTACTGCCAATGAGGCTATTACACTTCAATGACTTTATTGATTAATAGTGATTAGCTCAGGTTGCTGACAATGTGTAACTGACCACTGCTATTTATAAACAACTACTCAGCAGCCCCAAACTAAGGCTTAGTTGCATGTGGTTTTGTGGGCAGCTGGACTCCTGCCTCCTGTGTCTGGGGGGCTTTTATAATGAAGCTGGGGTATTGTATGGCTCTTCATTCATAAATGTCCTTTGTGAACTGAAGGGGCTGCCGTTGTTTGATTCGGAAAAAAGGAAAGTGAGAAACGTCTAGAGCTGGGGTTACAAGAGGCTATGGGCATATGGAGAAAAGGAGAGTTGAGTGCCAATTCTGAACAAAACCCCACTGTGGGATTTTGAAGGGCTGTGTAGAGGGAGGTTTAACATTGACCTATACTGCCATCCTGTGGACACAAGGAGAAATTCTTATCCTAGTGACTGGGCGCCAGGAACTGCAGGGAACTTCGTGACAAACAGGAGGCCAAAGGCTGGTTTCAAACAGTGTACTTTTTTTGTTTTGAAAAATGGGCAAGAGATTGTAATAGACATTTCCCCAGAGAAGCTACACCTCAGTACACTTTTAATTAAAAATATCTTGGAGTCCACATTACTGCTTCAAATGACAGCTGTCATCTGGGGCATTTCCTAGAGTATTAAACAAAGTAATCCTTTGAGAGTATTAACGAATGATCTCTAAAGGCCTGAGGCCTACACAAAGGAAAGGCTGAGGCTGTGAACCTGGGCTTCTTCCCCGCATCTCACAAACCAAGTAAAAAGAGAAAGTTCATGAACAAAACCCTCTAAAGGTCAGACTAGAGAAAAGAAAAGGCAAGAGACATAAATGAGTATGAGTGGAAGGGAAATGGTAGAAGAAAGCATTAGATTTGAAACCGAGTAACTGCATTTCAGCCCTGACCATCATTTCGTGAATGTTTGGAGGCTCTAGCAGGGCACCGCAGCTGTTCGTAAACCCCTGATGGAAGAAAAGTCCTCTACGGGGTAGGTCGTCCTCTTAGACTGAGCGTGCAGCTTCAGGGGGGATGCACGCACGTGGAGTGGTGAAGCGGGGAGTGGATGCTCGCTTAGCCAGCCGCATCAGCCAAATGAACGCTGACGATCAATGGGGTGACAGGTGTCGCGGTCAGATTGCCCGCTCATGCCATGTGAGCTATGAAGGTATGTTCTTCTTATGGTGATGGCACAAGGGCAAGAAGAAAAGCCCTTGCTCGTGACACATCTGCTGAAAACCAATTGGCTAAACAAGTCACATGGGCAAACCCAAAGGCCAGAGGTGGAAGAGTGTGCTGCCCCGAAGGGCAAGAGAGTGAATATATGATATTACTACAGAGAACTAGAGGATTGAGATCGATAATTCCTTCTATCACAATACATCACCCATCATTTGCATACAGTGTAGCTTCTCCCCCCATATCTTGATGTCCCAAATCTCCAGGTCTTCCTTGGTGATTAGTTACGGAAGTAGAGAAAGTATTTGAACATAAAGCAAAATCTCAGGGGAAAAATGGGAGTGCTTTTAATATATTCCCCAGTACAAATTCGGAGGAAAACAGGACTCAAACAAAATATTGCATCTTTTTGCAAAAACATTTCATTATGCATGTGTCTCACATTTTTCAATTTTCCTTAAAGGTTTGCCCTTATTGAGAAATATTCCTATGACAAATTAAATGAATTGGAGATGCCAGGCTGGAGCAAGGAGTTTGAAAGTGTTTGCCATGTACAGGGGAAATAAGCAACTATCAAAAGGTGAGCAAGAGACGGATAGAATGGGTACTTGTCCCACCCCCTTTTTTATCCCCTCACCTCCTACGCACACCCCAACTAACAAAACCTGCGTCATTTGAGCCAAAAGAAGAATTCATCTCTGAATATAGATCTGAGTTAAAAATCATTCTGCGACGGTCCTACTGTGGCTTTTGAGAACAATGCCATCTCTTAAAATAACTGTGTTTTCAATCGTGACCTTCAGCGTGTCTGAAAGTTTGTGATGATGAATAGTGAAGGGTGAATAGCGTGCTACAAAATGCAGCCCTTTAATTGCTCACAGGGAAGTCACATAGGATTTTCAATCCTTCTGTTTATGCCGATGTTTGGAAAAGATCACTGAGTCTGGATCTATGTGGAACTACCAGGCTGAATCAGAGATGAAAATTTCCACTTGAGCAGTTACTCAGCCTTTCATGAAGCAGTTTGGAGAGGTGGGGGCAGGTCATACAGCGCGTTACAATGGTGTGCCCAGACTTGGGCGTCAGATGCGTGTGCACTTAAACTGTGTCATTACCATTTAATAGCTGTGTGGCCTTGAGCAAGTTCACAGTCCTTTTGCATTTCAGTCACTATATTTGCACAACAGGAATCATCATCGCCCATGAGGTTGCTGTGAGGATTGAGCACGCTAATATCTGTAAAACATGGCACATGGTAAGTACACAGGAGAAGACAGCTGTGATAACTCTTATCATGCCTTATGGAACTTGTTTTCAGCAAAGGGTAAGGCGGGAACCCAGTCTGCTCCTACAGGGGTAGAACCTGAAGACAGGGCGGCAAACCTGAGGTGAGGATGGAACAGGGGTGAGGGTGTGGGCCACAAGTAGGGACGGCATCTGGAGGAAATGGAGGTCAGCAACAGTAAAACGATAACAAAAGAACCCTTTCCCCTTAAGCTACTTCTCCAAGGCTGAACATTGAAAGTGTGCTCTTGCAGCATCCTATTCATGTTGATGACCCCGAATTTAGTGATTATGGCTGTGGAAAATATGCTTTTCAGCCACTGGAATGAAAGAGGGAAAGGTGTGATGATGAATTTTATGTGTCTACTTGACTGGGCCATGGGATGCTCAGACACCTGATTAAACATGATTCTGGGTGTGTCTGTGAGGGTATTTCTGGATGAGACTCACATTTGAATGCGTAGAGTTAAGCAGATTGCCCTCCCCAGTGTGGAGGGGCCTCATCCAAGTCACTGAAGTCTTGGATAGAAGAAAAAAGGCTAAGGGAGAATTTGCTCTCTGGAGAACCTAACATCATACAGAGGGGTTTGTACTTCTAGACATAAATCCTAATACAGTGCTCAAAGCCATCTGGGCTTAAGGGGTGAGGCGAATTATACTGGGGATTCCCCTCTAACATCTGTGTTCTGAGGAAAGCAAATAATAGTCAACATCACAGATACCTCTGATGGCAAAAAGGAGCTAGCTGTCAGGAAGTACAATTAGAACAATCTTTGGAGGCCGTTACTGATAACCAGAAACTTGTTTTCCCTGCAAGTGGATTGAGCCTGGCAATGGGGATTCACAGAGCAAGGTTGGGAAGATTCTAGGAGGCAACAGAGCCCATCGCAGGAGTCCCAACTGAGTGGGGAGTGGGAGTGAGGAGAAGAATCCCCACCTTGGAAAGGAGTGGGATTGGCAACACCAGGCTTTAGTCTCATCAGAACATCTTTAGAACTAAGGATTAAAATTAGGCTTCAATTTAAACTTGGGCTACAAAGTGATGTAATGTTCCCAGGAGTCAGACGAAAGGTCCCCTACAGCAGTCCACTCTAGCTGCACCCTCCAGCCACACCTTACTACTAGCCCTTCCCTTGTCACTAGGACTAGAACACAGGGCACGGGAGGGCTAGAAGGCAATATGACCAGATGTGAGACACCTGGGTTGCTAATTAGAGTCCTACCAAAGTATCCAGATGGAGGACATCTCTGACTCAGGCTCCACACCACCTTACAGACGAGAGATCGTCAAGAGACTTTCATAATGACCAGACGCTCACCAGCTGGGCTCTTGAGTATCTTCCTGAGAAACCTCTTCTTCCACACTTGTGGAAGAGAAGACATCCCTATCTTTATATATCCTTGTCCAGGTCTTCCCATTCATGAAACATCCCCTGGTGAAACCCTGTAAGGCAGGAATCCAGTACCCCTCTACCACTGACAAACTAAATCCTGAAATACTGGAGCAATGCCCTCTACTCACAATATAATCTCAAACTGTCTTTTCATCTCTGAGTGGTGACCTTGTTACTCACTTTCTCAATTTTAATTTGACTACATCTCACACTTCAGACTTGATGCTCAATACTGTTTTCTTAGAACCATCCTTGGATACTTTCCTTGAATTTGTTGAAGTAAAATGATAACTACACAGGGGTCTAATGATTGAAATGGACTTGGAAATTAACTTTCCCCATCTCTGCCAGAACTCTTGACGGTCAGATAGACTTATTGATCAGACACATGCACAGAAGCTTTCCTTCACTCTACTCATGGTTTAAAATATGTCTGCTAAACAAACAGTTTACCACATTCTGAACAGGAGCACATCAATCTATATCCAAGGAAGAAAAAGATGGTAAGCTTCCAAGATATGAAATGTATAATTTCAAAAAAATTTTTAAGAGTTAGCATGGGATGCCAAGTTGTCTGGCAGGGATTCTTCGGAAAATTAAAGCATGGGATTTGAGCTTTCAAGATAAAGGGCCATGGGTACCTCAATAGCCTGTCTTCCCTTGTAATCTTTCCTCCAGCTCTGCTATCCTATGAACACGGGTGATCACTGTGCTTCTGGAAGTGAATTTGAATTTGGGAGAGGAGACATGAGAATTTATTGAGTCTGAAGAGGTTTAAACTCATTATAAATGCCTCTCTTTTGGAATTAGATTTGAATAGGAAACCTTTTCAGATTTTCATGTTATAAGGGCAATAAAATATTTTAAAAGTCAAAGCTAAATGGTTTCTCTCTCTTATTGAATTTGTTCTGAATTTCCAGTAGGAAACTAGCCAGCTATTCTTTACCATTTCTAAACTTTAGAAGGTTAGAAGTTACCAAAGCAATTTGTAGACTCTTTCTAGCCCTTTCCTTTCATCCTACTGTCACTCCATTCCCCAACTAATTGAGATGAATCAATTTGAATGAAGGCATCAAATACATGCAAATGGACTCTATGACTGAAAGCAAGAGATCTCAGTTAATCACAGCTGCCCTCTATCAGGCAATAGCTTGGCAGCCTGCTTGAACGTGGCAAGAAAGGTCAGGCCTGATTTCCTCAGGCTTTTGTCACTAGAGGAGTCTTTGAGTTGCTACCTCAAAAGACAAGGACACCATGGAAGCAGAAATGAATCTTAGAGACCTTGCAAGTGTAGCCTGACTTTACTGTGTCATAGGATCAGGCATCCTTTCCTCCTATCTGAGTCGGGCACCAGAAAGCCTATTAGGTACCTTCTTCCCTTGATACACCCATTTTGTTCTGAGGCCAAATGCACTATGTAGGAAATGATGAAAGATATTGAGAGCAAAACATTCTTAACTGACTTATTGCAAGACACTTGTTCTGTGTGTTTAAATGCTGAGCTCAAATTATGCTTGTGTGTTTATAAAAATCCTTCATTATTTGAGGAAATGCTCTAAAATGTAAACAGAAGCTGACATTGGGTTGTGGGATTATGGATGACATATCCCTGGAGTTTTTTCAATTTTGGTTTTATTACTTTTGTTATTAAGTGTATGCTTTTCTTATAACCTAACGATGGTATAAAATTAAAATCCTGTTCATTTTTATGAGCACTTTAATATCTTTCTATATGTGTGTGTGTGTGTGTGTGCGTGTGAATGTTAATGTTGTTGCACCTCTGCATTCCTATATTCCTATACAACTACCTCTTTTCCTGTATTAGACTTTCCTCTTCTTAACCCTCAAAATTATGTTTAAGCTATAATCAATGAAAAAGAAGATCCCAATCCATTGTGGTTTGCTTTTCTCATACCCAACAACCACTTTAATTTATTCTGACTAAATAAATTTAGTAGATCAACAATAAGGCATCATTACACAACATAGCATTCGAGAGACAATATACCTTTTAAATGATCCATTGCATAGTATACCTGCTTCCCAAGAGACCCACAGTAAGGAAGGTAAATCCAGAAGATTCAGCTTTACTAAAAACCAAACACTTGTGATGAATCATCTATGACCCCAAGATTGTTCACCATTCCCCAGGAGGTCAAGAGCATGGGTCCTGAGAATGATGTCTAGATGTTGCTTGCAAGCAACAAGAGATAGATTAACTGAAGATTTAACAGCTTCTCATGAACTGGTGTGTATGCTCCAGGTTTGATGTAATCTAGACGATACCATTCAGAGGTGGATGACACTATCCTCATTTTGTGAGTGAAAACACTAAAGATCAAAGATTAAAGTGACTTATCTTACATATTCAAGAAGTGGCAGATTTAGGATTTAAGGCCAGGTCCTATGGCTCCAAACTTCTGTTCCATGACTTTACAGAAAAAGGGTAAGGAGTATATAGATGTGTGAGCTGTTCTATATGAACAGGTGGGGTGGGCAGGGAGCAGGGGTGGAATGAAAAGATAAAAGAGGGTGGAGAAAGAGAACATTCAAACTTTCACCTGCCCCTAAACCAGTATGAACCCCAAAGAGGCCCCTTCTTTGTTTTGGTTTTGCACGTTTTTGAATTTTATATAAGCTGAATCGTAGTGTTTATTCTCCTGTGACTTGCCTTTTCACTCAGTATTGTGTTTCTGAGATTTATCCAAATTCATTGTGTGTAGCTGTAGGGCACTCATTTTCCTTTCTGTATATTAATCCTTTGAACATACCACAATTTATTTTTCTATTTTGTCCCACTGGTCATTTTATCTCCCCCTGTGTAAAATATGATCTCCTAAGGTCTATTCTTGGCCCTTGCTCTTCCATATAAATTTTAGAATCAGCTTGTCTATTTATACCAATAAAAACCCCTTTGAGATTGTGAATGGAACCCAGTAGAGTCTATGGGTAAATTTGGGAAAAATTGACATCTACATGAAACTGAATTTTCCAGTTTATGAATACAGTGTATCTCTCCATTTAATGTTTTCAATAAAGTTGTATACCTTTTTCCCATTAAAAAAAAAATGCTCACATTGTTTCCCTAAATCCAGTCTCTTCTCTGGGTTGGGCTGTAAAACATGGGCAGGCTAACGAAAACGTCTCAAACAGAGTAACTAAATCTCAGAGATTGTAAGTAATTTCTGAACTTTTAGAATCACCTAATTTAAAATAAATTCTCTAGAATTTGTCCCAATTTTTGAGCAATATGAGGAGGATATTAGTGCTGGCAGGGCTAACTCTACGATACACTGAATAGGCAACCATTCAATATCAATACGATTTAAAGGAATGCTTTGCTTCAAAACATCTGTAATCAGAGTGTACCAGGATTTAAAATCAGACAAAGGATTTGAAATCTAGCCCTGACCAGGTAAGCAAAATTGAACAAGTCACTTCACATCTCTGGACACAGGAATAAATGACTAAGGTATATGCTTACGCAAGGGCTCAGCGGGAGGTAATAAAAGAACTGGGCTTGCAGCCCAGGTCCATTGATTCCTAGCCAACCTAGCCATGTTAACCAAGAAATAACCCACAGTAGACCCCAAGTAATTGATTGACACTTTCTAATTTGCCTGCCTGCAGCCTGGAGACTGGACTCTTTTTCCAGGTTTGGTGATCACAGAACTTTTGGTTTCAAATGGAAAACCCTGAGAGACCGCGAAAGTCCCCTTACAGCGCCCACCCCCATCACCATTACCTCACAGCATAGAACAGCCCAATAAGAGGCTGCTGCTTCTGTTTCTTCTTTTTGGATAACCCACCAAGTGTCAAACACCGTGGCATTTGCACATTATCTGACATATTCTCATGTCATCTCACAAATTTATGTCATGATTGCTGTTATTCTCAATTTAAAATTGGAGAAACTAAGGCATAGGGAGGTGAAATAACTGAGCATCACACTGCAAAAGAGTGACTAAAACGTGACTGAAGGTCCATGTTGTTTCTCTGTTTCCCATGAAACATTGGGAAATGTGTTCATTAGATATGAAAGGTTTTTATTAACTTACACAATTTCTAATCCACCCTGCATGTGTCCTTAGATTCCCAAAGAAGGGGGCACGGGGGGGCCATTCTACACCGTGGTCTGCACTGTTCTTGTCTTTGTCTTCTACCCTGGGTAGAGGAAAAGCAGGTTCCTTTCCTATCACCTGGGAGGCCCAGGTGATAAAAGAGGCAAAACTAGGTGAGAAGCAGCTCTGCTGTCTGGGGTCCACGTGCCCCATGGGAGCCCAAGGTGCCTGCTTGGCCACCCCTTCTCTAAGTCCTGTTCATTTCCGACCCTGGGCTGACCAGAACTCTCTGGGTTAAGGGATGCTGCTGCGGTTTTCAATTTCTCATCCTGTACAGTGATATGCAATTGGTTCTGGTTCGGCTGCCTCACAAATGAAAACCTTCCACCAAACAGCATTAGGAAGAAAAAACAAGTCAATCCTGCAGAGGGCAAGGACAGCAGAAATCCTGTGTCTGTGACAAATAGGTTTATGTGATTTCCTGAAGACTTGAGAAAAAAAAAGACACCAGGCTGCCTGGGTGAGCAAATAGTGGTCTGCTAGGTGGCGGCACACTCTACGCCTGGCTTCCTGCCTGCTGTTTGGAGGACTTGCCCCTCTCTAGAGGAAGGGGGGAAAGGAAAGGCTCAGCCGAAGGGTCATGGAGGGAAATGAGTATTTCTTGAGGGTGTCCAGTGTGCCAGACCCTGATATAGACGTTTTAAAATACATTAGGTCATTTAATTTCCACAACTGGTTGAGATAGATATCCCTGGTTTAAAGTCGCTCATATTAATATCGAATATTGAGGATTTACTCTATGCCAACCACTGTACTAGGTATTCATTAGCTTATGTGACTCCCTTAATACCCCAGCAAAATGGGTACTATTATTAACCCTCTTTTACAGATGAGGGAATGGAGGTTTAAAGAGGGTAGGTGACTTTAACATCACAAAATTATGAAGCCAGGACATGGATTTGAATCTGGGAGGGTAATATCAGAGTCTTTGAAGGAGGACTGAATTCACTCCATGTGTATAAGAAAGACTATAGAAAATCTTCAAATGTAAAAAGTGACAGAATTGGAACTAAAGGCTGTGTTTCTAATAATATTTTTTCTGAGTGTAGAATGAATATTTCTTTTTCATGAAGAAATTTAACATATAGGACCTTGACCAAAAGAATGCAATTATCATCTATAATCACACAATCCAGAGATAAGTCCTATTAACTTTCTCTGCTGCTTCTGTGTGTATGTGCATGCATATTTCTCATAGTTCCAATCATATGTCTATGTAGTTTTAAAATAACATTAATTTCACTTAATACTCAAGAATTTTCCCAGGCCATTAAATTATGTCAAAAGCACAATATTCCATGAAATGTATGGCATAATTAATTATACACATATTTTAGAATTTGGATTGGTTCCAGTTTTTCACTACTCTAAAATTTTGTTGTAATGCACAGCCTTGGCTACAAATCTGAGCACACATCTCTACTTCTTTCTTTTTTTTTCGGTACGCGGGCCTCTCACTGTTGTGTCCTCTCCCGTTGCGGAGCACAGGCTCCGGACGCGCAGGCTCAGTGGCCATGGCTCATGGGCCCAGCCGCTCCGCGGCATGTGGGATCTTCCCGGACCGGGGCACGAACCCGCGTCCCCTGCATCGGCAGGCGGACTCTCAACCACTGCGCCACCAGCGAAGCCCCTCTACTTCCTTCTGTAGACAAGTTTCCTATAAGCAAAATTGCTGGATCAGAGGAACTAACCACATTGAAGTCAATACCTACTACCAAATTTATTTCCAGAAAGATTGTGTCAGTTTTCATTGGCTCTAGCACTATATGAAAATTTCAGATTCGTTTACTCCTTTGCTTTTGAGCCTGTTCTCCTGCCTCTTATGGATTATTTCACCCACCATTAGATCCCTTCTTTCCAGAATTGTCAGCCTCTCCATCATCCGAGGCTCCTTTGCTCTGCTTTAAAATAGGCACCACATTTCTCCTTATCCTGACCCAAAAGCAAGAATCCCCCCTTTTTTTTTTTTTTACCGAAGTATGGTTGATCTGAAATATTGTGTTAGTTTAAGGTGTACAGCAAAGTAATTCAGTTATATACATATTTTTTCAGATTATTTTCCATTATAGGTTATTACAAGATATTGAATGCTGTTCCTTGTGTTATACAATAGATCCTTGTTGCTTATTTATTTTATATATAGTAGTGCATATCTGTTAATCCTATACCCCTAATTTATCCCCTCCCCCCTTTCCCCTTTGGTAGCCATAAGTTTGTTTTCTATGCCCTTTCCCCTTTGGTAGCCATAAGTTTGTTTTCTATGTCTATGAGTCTGTTTCTGTTTTGTATATAGATTCATTTGTATTATTTTTTAGGTTCCATATACAAGTGATATCATATATTATTTGTCTTTCTCTGTCTGACTTACTTCACTTAGTATGACATTCTCTAGGTCCATCCACGTTGCTGCAAATGGCAACATTTCAAGAAGAATCACTTATTTGATTCTCTTCTCTTTAAGCTGCACCCTATTTCACTGCCAGTTTATGACCACTTTTCTGAAGCACATGTGGTAGGTATCCTTTGACATACTACCATCTAGCCCCACTCTGTCGGTTCCCTCCATTTAGGGTTCTATGCTCTTATTCTAATGGCATGGTCCTCATAAAGGTAGCTGATGACCTCTCACTTTTCATGGTCTCCATCATTACCCACTCTTCTGTCAAAGTTAGCATCATCAAACTGCGTCACCAGATTTCACTCAGTTTAGTCCCTATGACACTTGCACTTCCCTGTTTTTACCTTTGACTGACTCTCCTCTCTTTCACTAGAACCTAGTCCTTCTCCGTGGAAATCCTCAAATTGCTATCAGATTCCACCTTTTCTACACCTAGCTGAATACACAGGTTCACTGTTTTGATGTAAACACAAACTTAAAATATCACAATTTTTGAATCTTTCAAATACACATAAAATTTATCCAAGTAGATAGAATAGAGAAAGAGAGAATATTCAAGGCAGAGTACTAGAGCAAAGACATAGGGAGGATGTGAATACTACTCTCAAGAAGGTCTAAAGTCACACTTCTCCCAGCACGTCAGGGCCTTCAACAGGCATTTCTCAAAATGAAAGCGGGAGGGTGCAAGGAAGGATATTCAAACGTAAAACTAATATAGAGAACATGGCATCCTATGCCACAAGTTTACTATGTAAATTTTCAGAATAGAGGCTCAGAGAAGTCCTACAATATAAAGACCTGTTGAATCTAGTCTTTCTCGTATTTATTTGACTATTAGACCTTTTTAGTATGAGGAATTCTGGACTGAGAGGATGAGGTTCCCAGTGATGAGTTTAGGTAAAGCCAGACGGTGGCAGGTCTTAGCTGCGCCGGAGGGGTGGAGGGGCATTTTAGATGTTGAGTTCAGCTTTGGAGAGACTGACTAGAGGTGACGGGATTCTCAAGTTGACAGGATTTCTCCACTGAGAAAAGTCTCATCGTGGTGCTGGGAATGGAGAGAAAACTACTCAAAAAAGAAGATAGAAAGAGCAAAACTCTGTATTGATTAATAGAGAGGGTGAAGCAGAGAAAGAAGTCAAACGGCATTTATTTATTGATTCACTTTTTTATACATACAGATCTCTAATTATCAATACAATAAGTCAGCTAAATCTTCTATAGCCCCTACTCTCAAATAACTCTTAGTCTGGTTAGTATAAGAGAATGCTGAGAAGAATACCATATCTATCTATCCACAGAGATGGAAGGACATCTTTAAAATAAGAAAAGTGAATACACAAAAAATACATTAAATGCATACACAAATAATAAATATTTATTATACAGAAATAGATAAATAATACATAAAATATATAAGATATATACTCAATACATAAATACATAAACAATTAGTCATAAAAATACAGACATAATATATTTTATGTGCATAAAACACACATATAAAATAATTCTAAATTAAATGTATACATAAAATATTCAATAAAAACATAAATAATACATACAATAAATTAACTATACATAAAACACATACATAAAATAATTTTATATTAGATGTGTATATGTAAATAAAATGTTCAACTTCTATAAGGGAAGCTCTATCACGTGTGTATGTGTATTAGATGTGTGTATGTACAATGAAATAATTAAATTCTATAAGGAAATAAGACAAATCCAGTGATGTAGAGGATAACTGATATTATCACACCTCCTAGAACTCATGACCTAATACTGATGCAGCATTCAAAATTCTGCTTTCAAATCACTCAGCCTATTATGCACTATTTCTTCGCACTTTTCCTTTTTTATTTCTATAATAATGATAACAACCAACTCATCAACACCTGGTGAGCAGAGCATTCTACCTCCAGAGAAAATCTATTGTGAAAGATAACCAGTTTCGCTGAGATAAAATGACACTAAAAAAGTAAAAAAGAACACAGCAAAAAAAAAAAAAGAAAAAAATAGACAATATGGTATTCAAAGGGAGAAAACATATTCTTTGCTGCAATTTTAGAAAATGGGATATAACAACCTCTTTTGGTGTGGTGTCTGTACATGTCTCAATGTTTTTATAGAAAAGGGTCATATAATTTCTACTTTCAGAAGTGAACTGACGTGACCAGCAATTTTTAGTGGCCTCTGAAGAGGAGGTAAGGCTGATATGAATTACAGCTTTGAAGATATCTGTATACTCACCAGCATTACTTATTGAAATAAAAGCCAGAATGTTATCTTGGAATCAGAATGAGCCAGAAATAGACAAAATACTTGATCTCACAATATTTTGCTGCTCCTGGATAAATAACAAATGAAATTGTCAAGCATGTACTTAGCTGCCTGGTTGAAGCCCCATGCTAAGGGTGGGAAGGCAGTGATACTAGAACACTTGTGCTGGGAATAAAGACGCAGACGTAGAGGATGGACTTGAGGACACGGGGAGGGGGTAGGGTAGGCTGGGATGAAGTGAGAGAGCGGCATGGACGTATACACACTACCAAATATAAAATAGGTAGCTAGTGGGAAGCAGCCACATAGCACAGGGAGATCAGCTCTGTGCTTTGTGTCCACCTAAAGGGGTGGGATAAGGATGGTGGGAGGGAAATGAAAGAGAGAGGAGATATGGGAATATATGTATACATATAGCTGATTCATGTTATTATAGAGCAGCAACTAACACAGCATTGTAAAGCAATTATACTCCAGTAAAGATGTTAAAAAAAAAAAAAAAACACTTGTGCTAGAGTTAAATGGTTATGTGTTATGGAATGAAATGGTTTTCCCATCACTGACTAGCTGTGTGATCTTGGGCAAGTTATTTCACCTCTCTGAACCATAATTTCCATGTTAGAAAAATTGGGACAATAATCATAAAGCATCTTATATGATTGCTAAGAAGTTTTTAAAAAGGGAAAATCAGTGTCTGTCATAGAGAAGGGACTCAATAGCTTTTAGTTATCTCACCTCACCCAACACCCTTATCTTACTGTACAGTCAAATTGGACCCAAGTTCTTTGGAAACAGGGGTGTGGTCCCTGTTCACAAAGAGGTTGTGATCTAGCTGAAAAAAGAAATGAAAAGAAAAACAGGCTAAGAAATTTTTCATAAGACCCATTCAAGAAAAATTATGAGCCCTTTCTCAGTGAGTTTCACTGAGTCGTGTAAGCAGCAAGTGTTCCAGGACTGAAGTCACCCTTGATAAACATTGATTTAGATGTTAAAGAAAGGACTGGTAAGGTTCAGCTAGGGGTGGAGCATCAAGAGAGCCCACCAGGTGGGCAGAGCGTTTCAGCAGACATGAAGGCAGAGAAACCTGCTTCAGAGTATTAAATGAATAAAATTGATGTTTGACTATATTTCATGTTCCACAACTGAAACAGAATCTTTTCCATCTCAGGCCTGATGAAAAGGGGAGTTCAGTAATAAAAAAGAAGAAGAGAAACATCTCAATTGAAAACTAGATGGAAGATATAGCAAAAAAAATAACAAAAGTGCAAATGACTAATACATATTTTTAAATGTTCAATCTTAATAGAAAACAAATACAAACTGAAAAGTGAAAAATCCTGTTTAACCTTTCAATTCTTGGATATGACAGGAAAAAAGGAGGAAGAGGAAGAAGAGGAAGAGGAGAAAAAATAGCTAGTTGGTGCAAGTATGAGATAATAGCTACTCACATACATTATTGGTTGGCGTGAACTGGCACAATCTTTCTGGAAGTCAATTTGATATTATTTATTATAAATGTTTGAATTTTCCAAATAATTTAGTCCAACAATTCCTAAGAAATTCATCTTAAAAACAGTCATGGATACACACAAATATGTAGCTAAAAGTAAGTTTATGACAGTCCTCAGATACTAGTGACTCATTGTAAACAATTTACATACCTTACTATGAAGGACTGATTGAATAATTCATGCCATATCCGTTTATGGAAATTCTATGAAGTATTTAAACATTATGTTATACATGTATAAGTCATGCCACACTATGGAAGATAAAACACTATTGCAATATAAGCTTTTTAAAGTACATATATAAGTATATACAAACAGAGAGCAATTGTTATTTTGACAGCGGTCATTGCTGGGTGATGTTATTTGTACTTTTAGTTTGTACATTTGTGCCTTCTGAATTTTCTGCAATGAACAAATATCCCTTGTTTAATGAGATATAAAAAAGAAATAAAAAATGAAAAACACAGAAGCGGGCTTCCCTGGTGGCGCAGTGGTTGAGAGTCCACCTGCCAATGCAGGGGACATGGGTTCGTGCCCCGGTCTAGGAAGATCCCACATGCCGCGGAGCGGCTGGGCCCGTGAGCCATGGCCTCTGAGCCTGCGCGTCCGGAGCTTGTGCTCCGCAACGGGAGAGGCCACAACAGTGAGAGGCCCGCGTACTGCAAAAAAAACCAAAAGAACAAAAAACACACAGAAGGAAATATTCAGTAGTAATGAGAAGTAGTTCTTGAGGATCTGTGTATGGGATAAAAATGCAGAGGAAAGCCAGTGGAAGAGAAACTCTAAAAAGGAAGTGGATCAGGTTTGGCTAAATTCAACCCTGGGTGATGTCTAATACATAGGTTTTTCAAAACTAATTAATGTGCACCTTGAGAACCAGGCTGATTTGAACTATAGTATAATAAGTTGTATTATTAGTGGCTATTATACAAGGTCATCACAAGGGCAGAATTTGCCTAGAAGGAATTTGACTTTTCCAATGTAAATGATCCTGAGAAGAGGTATCACCAGTGGGCATGAAACAGTGATTGACAGTAACCCTGTGCATAAACAGATCATTTTCATGGCTATTCAAGACAGAGAGCTAATTTTGTGTTATGGGAAAGTCTTGGTCTGTAGGTCCTGAGTACCACATCTTACAGCAAGTATAAGTTACTTTCCCTGTTGAATTTCCCTCTGTTATCACAGAACCTTCAATAACATCTTATTAAACTACAGCTTTGCTTTAGCTGTGCCATGGGGCATTAAAAGGATCTATGCACAGTATCAGGACAGAGGTGACCAGAGGCAGAGTGAACAGCGTCCACTGGAAAAAAATAAAGATAGATGATGGACTGCCAGATTCTCCATCAGGATGACAAGCAACACCCGGGACAAATTTGTGTGTTATGAAAGCATCACTGGGATTCTAGAATAGACTTTCTGCACAGTTAAACAGTTGTTTTGCATTCAGTTAATTTAAGATACAAAAGGTGAGTTAAAGTCACAGTAGTCTAAATATTCAAGGCCTCCCTACGGTCGATGATACCTGGAAAACTCAGACTCAGCCCCATGTCACATGGTACAGCCTTGTTCCCAAACACTCATCAACTGACCCTAATTCAAGGGGTAGCATTAGTCCCTGATGCACAGTAATAATGAATGGGACTTAAAATAACATTGACGCTTCACCAGGCCTCACCAAGATGTCAATACAGATAAAATCACACTAACTGTAATCACTGAAATCACGCCAGCACATTCCTCACCTACACAACGGAGGACCCCAACACCCCAACACCCAAGCCTCCCACAATCATTTCTAAAAGCCATCAGAAGAGTCACTCATAATTCATTAACCTTTGTACCCTGTTTTTACAGTGCCTTGATTCTAACACTTCTGCCAGTATCTGCTCCCCCGTGACATTGGGATCATGAATTCATTCATCAAATATTTGTTAGACACCTCCTCCAGGACATTTTCTGTTCAAGCCACGGTATGACAGTGAATAAAACAAGAAAAGTTCTTGCTTTCATGGAGCTCACATGGAAGGAGATAAGTAATAAATCGGTAGGCAAACTGATGTGTAATATGCTAAATAGTGATCAATGCAATGAAGAAAAATAAAGAAAGGAAATGCAGTGTGATGGAGGTTGAGGGCAGCGTTTGAAATAGGAGAGTCAGGAAAGAACTTTCCGTGCTGAGACTTGTTTGCAGTGAGGGAGTAGGTGGATTATCCGTAATTGTGGTATGAGTGAGGACACTTGGAGCTTGTGGGCTCTTTCTGTGGTCTCTCTGGTGGTCATGTGCAGACTAGGGAGAGGTCATGTCAAGGAGACAATTATTAATATACCCAAAGCTATTTACTACTTTCAGCCGCCCATCGCAAATATCACTAAAGAGAGGCTACCCGTATTGTATTCCATGCTAAAGAGGGAAAAATGCTCCTCTCTCACCCTCTGTATTGAAATTCATCACTAGAGGCATAGAAGAGGCATTGCTTTAATTCAGAATCTCACAGTCCCCACCCCAGGGAAACACCTTTTCTCTTTAGGGCAAAAGTGTGGATCAAAATGTCAGGTTAAGAATCAAGACACCATGCAATCTCCTCTATCCCTTCCCTCCCCTCAGACTCTATAACACCCTTGTACAACCCCAAAGCCCTTCTGCTATGCAAAATGACTTGTACAACTCATGTTTTGCTCAAAACTTTACTTCTAGAATGCAATTCAGTGTTAAGGTACATGGTAAGTGCTCCAAATCAAATTTGAAGAAACAAAGAATCCAACCCGATCAAGGCAGTAGCCATGCCTGGATGTATCTGAATTCCAGTCATGGGTACAGCCTAGGTTCAGATTCCGATTTCTCCATAAATTCTGGAAAAATATGCAGATGGGAGAAAGCTAATAAGAAACTGAAATGCTAACATTTTCATAAAGTATTTCTCAAGTTCTGTTTTAAAGAGCTTGGGCTTCAGAGACAAATAGATCTAGATTGAAATCCTGACTTTTCCTGTGTGTCTGCCCTGAGACAAGTTCATGCACTTATTCATTCATTCATTTCCTAGGCACTTGTTGAGTACCTAGTACCTCTGAGCATTGTGCAGGCACAAAGTGTGCAATGTGAATCAGGCAGCAAAGAACTTTCTTGTCAGGAAACTCATTTTCTACTGGGGAAGCCAGAGGAAAACAGGTATACTACAAAAATTAAGCTTAATATTTGCTTTGCTAGAGTATTATAATGATTAAACAGTTAAAATACATAAAAGACCTAGCAGAATATCTGACTCATAATCGGCACTTAATAAGTGTTGTAAGCAACACCGGGTGGGGGAGAGAGCATTGTCTAATGGAGTGGGTCTCAAACTCTATTAGCACATCAGTATCCCCTGAAGGGCTTGTTAAACAGACAGTTGTGTCCCAGCCCTGGAAATTCAGATTCAGTAGGTCTGGGGTGGTGCTTTAGAATTTGCAAGTCCAACAGTTGCCAGGTGATGCCAATGCTGTTGGTCTGAGAACCACATTTGAGAAGCATTGGCCGATGGGCTCAGATACACTTGCAATCTCATTCCCAAGCCATTCTTTATGATGTCTGTGGTTGTGAGCAAATAACTATTTTTCTTAGTTTCCGATTGCACATCACTAAACGGGATAATAACACATTTCACAGGACTGCTTTGAAGAGGACTCACTAGTATATTTGGCATAATAGAGGAGCAATAAATGTAAGTTATCTCTATTTCATTTTAGTCTGTCTTCATTTTCTGAGCTCTGAAATTATTATTTAAACCTTTCAGAACTATCTAAATTTTATGAAAGTAACTTTATAAGATTATCTTCTCTTCTTGACAGAAAGCACCTCAAGAGAAAGGATATTAGTTTCTACATCGCTCACCTAACAGTGCCTGAACGCGATAAATACCCCCACAGTAAATATGTATTATCTTTATTATAACTGGGTTCTCCTAAAATATTGTATGCCTTCATTATCTTGCTTGTTTGCTTCTTTTTTGAAAAACACGGAAGTTCCAATAAGTAAAATTTTGGAATACTTTTTATAGTCATTATCTTCTGATAACTTATAATGGAGTATCATCTGCAAAAATACTGAATCACTATGCTGTACACCTGAAACTAATACCATATTGTAAGTCAACGATACTTCAATTTTAAAAAGTTGGCATAATTTTGCTCTGTTTCAAGCATAACTCACATGTCATTGGATACTGATTAATCAGAAATGCTCTGTTTCTAGCATTTGAATAGTTGTTCAAAAATTATGAAAACTTTCTAAAATGTGATATTGATCTTTCTTCTTGCCCCGTGGCCAGTGCTCATGGAAATACTGTTCACAATTATTTCTCCACACACTTTTTCGCCATGTCATCTTGCTTACAACTTCTTTGTGGCCTATTCTATGTCATCCAGTACTCAGGACCAACTTCAAAGATGTGTGATCCGGGGGCTTCCCTGGTGGCGCAGTGGTTGAGAGTCCGCCTGCCGATGCAGGGGACACGGGTTCGTGCCCCGGTCCGGGAGGATCCCACATGCCGCGGAGCGGCTGCGTCCGTGAGCCACGGCCGCTGAGCCTGCGCGTCCAGAGCTTGTGCTCCACAACGGGAGAGGCCACAACAGTGAGAGGCCCGCGTACGAAAAAAAAAAAAATGTGTGATCTGTGCAGCCACACAGAACCCCATGCTTGCTCTGTGCTTGATTTAATACTTACTGTCACCATCTTTCCCTTCTTCATAATCTTGGAACAAGGGACCCTGAATTTTATTTTGTACTGGGTTCCACAAATTGTGTAGCTGATCCTGCTGGCACTAAAGCTGGGGTTCCAGAGACATGAAGACGCTGTATTGACAATCAGAAAATAACTTCCTTTCATTTTCTGACAAACCAATGATAGATTTCTTAACAACTATATAACCTTGGGAAAATCACTTCAATTTACTGAGACCGAACAACCTCATCTATAAAACCTCATCTAAACTGGATGCTCTCTCATGTACTTCTAGTTCTAAAATACTATATATCTGTTAATTTCTAAATACAGAGAGCTTCTCAACTTAAAAAAAAGGAACCGCTGCTTTAGGTAAACACACTTTCTAAACCTGTTGAATCCATTTAAGAAGAAAAACAGATGGTGAATGTATCTTAAGATGGCGTTATTTCTCATATAACGACATACCTTGAATTTCCATGTAATTTCCTGGGGACAGTCAATCTGAAAAGCTTTCCATACCTTAGCCTGAAAAATGACACATCAACGACATGCTGAGCCTTCTAATTACCAGGAATGCAGGGCCCATTAAACTGTGAGCATGCATATGCACACCTAATTATGTTTATGCCTACTTATAAATCAGCAAAGTGAAAGCATATGATGCTGAAAATTACCCATCATTAACTTTCCTAATTGCACCCAAATAAAGAGGGAAATAATTCACTTTAGAATACGTTTGCATCCTTTGGGCAAAGCCTACACTCATCTTGTTTAGGTTTTGAAAAATTGTCTTCTTGCTTATAAATGGAAATCAATTCTTTGGATGCCAAAACACAACACAGCTCTTCCCTGGGTGCTGAGCAAGAGAAAATGAAAAGATTCAGATACGAATGTCAGAAGACTAGAGCATGGATCTAGGAAGCAAACAGCATAGACAGGAGATACTAGGCGAGTGAAAACAATTCCATCATTCTGATGAAGAATGCAATGCAGATGGTGACAGGCCGACCACAGATACAATAGGAAGCAACAATGAAGGACAGATCCTCAGGGAAAAAGGAGCATTAAATTTAGATGTCGACAGAAGACTCAATTTCGTGACAGTAACTGAGATCAATTGGAGCACTGTCTGCTCTCTGTACTCACAATTTCCCTTGTAGTTTCTCTGAACAATTACTGTTCTATTACTGGCAGGATTAAGATAAGACAGACAGGAGTTGTGCATGCTTAATTGGGCTTCCATATATGGTTTACTGCTGTCCTTAGAGACAGAAAGCAGAAAGGAAGGCAGGGGGAGAACAGGGCTTTTGATGTTCATAATAATAGGAAACCATCCTGGTACTAATTCAGAGATGCAGAGTCCTGAATAAGCAATCTGAGGTTCTGCCTCTTGATAATTCTCTTCTCAGCACTTTGCATGCATTATTTCACTTAGTCCCCACAACAACAGTGAAGAGGCTTCTATTATTGGCCCCATTATACAGATGAAGAAGATGAGGATAAGGAAATCAACTAAGATGACCCAATAACAAATTGGTGGGGTGAAGATTGGAACTCCAGTTCTTTCTGACTCCCAAGCCCTTGTTTCAAGCTGTATTGCCACCCAACTCAAAGGAGCCCACATTCCCAGATTTAATCGTCTTCATTTTGCTAAAGATTCAGATGGACTTTTATTTTTCTTTTTACTATATTGACAATTAAAGAAAAATAAACAACTGAATGACTCTAAAATGCTACATGCGTCATCTGACTCACTTCTGTTGACCTATGCTAGGGCAACGCTTTCCTCTTGAGCCACCATCTTTGAAAACCCTCCTCTATTTTAGTGTTTTCCAAATTATGAATCTACCCTTCCCTAAGGAAGAAGCTAAATCATTCTGTTCTAGATTCTACCAAAAAGATTCGGTTGTGCAAGAATTTGATAGAGAACTAAGTAACCCAAGGGAGCCTTGCGTCTGGGGCATTGAACTTCAGGAAGGCAGAATGTTTGATGAGTCCATTTCTCCATGGATGACAATGGCTGTGCTTCTGAAGTCCAATCTTGGGCGTCCCAGGTGTTGTGCCACGGGACCTGAAGTAAGGTTGGGCATTGATTTTGGCTCTGGGGCTCAGTATATGTCTCTCTTACCTCCTGGAAACTATCTAATACTCTTTAACAATTCCCTTTTCTGCTTTTATTAACCAGAGTGAATACTATTGTTTGCAATTAACAACTTTAATTTTGACACCTGCTTAAGTAACTATGAACTCTTTTCTTTGTCACCCATAGTCTTCCCACAAAAAGGTTCCAGTAACATCCCTTACTACTCTCTTGTCTATACCAGTATTTTAGTCATTGTGACTTGCAGTGTGTTTCCTCTACTTAGAAAGCAATCCTTTTCAATTAGACACTGTACTAGGCTTACTACACCTGAATCCAGAGAATGCACAGTTTCAAGGACCATCCACCATCCCATGCTTCCAATTATTTTAGATATGAATACCTAGACTAAGCCCCTACCTGACGGTAAATGTATGGATTTGTTAATCATCTAGCCATCAATGAAGCTTGTGCAAAGAGAAAACATAGGACAAGCTCATATCAAAATCACTGTATCCCTGAGCAAATCTGTTCTGCATCCCTTCTTGCTTTCCTACATTTGTGCACTGGAAGGGACTTGAGTGTCTGAAAACCTAAGAGTCACATTGATCTTTGTATCTTCTTCCTCTCTGTCAATTTTTCCATTTTTAATACATTATATATGACCCACTCCATCACCCAAGCCAAAACTCTTCAGAGTCATCCCTGATTCTGTCTATATTTTTAGTCCTTGAATCCAATCCTATTAATTGCACTTCCTTCATATTTAAAAAATTCGTCCTGTGTTCATCTATTCACGCCCGATAGCAGCAGCCTCCTGCTGGTTTTCTTGCTTCCAATTTCCCTGTTGCTTTTCTGTTCTCCATAAGTGTAAGTAGAGTGACTTTTCCAAGCACATATATGACCATGTCTCTCCATGACAGAAAACTCTTTTCATCACCCACAGAATAAAATCCAAACTTGCTGGCATCGAATACAGGACCTCCATGATCTGTAGCAGCCTGGCCCTCTCCCTTCAAATCCTGCACTCTCCCATGCATACCAGGAGATGCAACCCTTGATGAACCACAGAACCACGTGCAGGTCTCCAAATAATCTTGCTTTCTGCCCCCATGCTTTTGCCATGTTATCTTTCTTGGCTACACATCCTGTATGTTGTGGCTAAAAAAATCTCAACGGTAAGAACTCTTTGCTAACACCTCCGGACTAAGCTGAAATCTACCTCTGTGAGCTCACCCTCCTGAAGCATTTTATTCATTCCTTCCTCTCTGCACTTATGTGGCTATGATGATCTGTTTGTGGTTCTGTCTCCCCACACAGTCTCTGCCCCTTCTTCCCCTCACTGCCTAGAGGAAAAGACAGATTTGTTGCCTGTCTTGCTCTTTGGCTTTGGTCAGTGACCGATGTTTGTGTAAATTTCATTCTCCCATCTGACTTCCATAATATTCTTGGGTCTTATGCCTTCCTCAGACAACCTTGTCTCGCTCTTCATTGAATCTGCCTGTGTCTAGCCGTGGATGAGGCACATAATATTTGAATGATGATGATTAATAATAATGATGATTAATTATTAGCTAACGTTTATGGGATGCTACTACATGACACCACGTCATTTAATACCTATCACAACACAATGATAATATTAACTTCTTTATCACTTTGTAGGTGAGGAAAATAATGTTTAGAAGAATTAAAGAAAATTGTCCAGTGTCACAGAGCTTAGGCATAGCAGAGTCTGCAATTGAACCTCATTCTGTTGATTCTCTGACTTTTCTCTACTGGTGCCCCTTCCCTCAGAGTAAGTCCTCAGGTCCACATTCCAGGTCACTGGGACCCAAGAATTTCCTGCCCAAATGGCCCAGGACCTGTGCATCTTCTCAGGGTCTGTTCTCCCGAGAGTGGACCCCACCACTGGTGGGGGGGCTGTTAGTGCTGAAGTACGAATAAGGCTTTGACATGAGGACGGAGGAGCCACACACTTGCAGACAAGGTTCCTAACATGGTGCAGGGGAGCTGGGGTGGGAAGGAAAGCTAGAGTGTGGTTGAATAACACAGAGGCATCTGATGATTCTAAGTCTGAACCTGATCCTGGATGATGCTGTAAAGCTACATTTGTCGAAGTGGGAGGCAAACCATATTTTATTTAGCAGTTTCTAGTCTATTTATGACTTTTAAATATTTAGATCTATGGTACATTGGCTTCTTTTTGTACTCATGCTCCCGACCTTGTAAAATATTAGGGGTGGGTCTTCCAAAGCAGATGTTAACAGAACAATGAAGCGTTCCACATTGGGTCATTCATGACAGCACTTTTACAGTAGCTTCCTCTCCAAGTGTCACGGGTGGTCAAAAGAGATTGACAGGTTAGTTCTTTCAGATCCTTTGGCATTGTATTTTTGTCCACCATGTACACCCCCAATCTGTATATTATGTTCCTACAGATATCTCACCCGGTATATTTAGGGAGAAAGCCAACCCCATGGGGTGGCATGCCTCTCTCAGTCTATATCCATATAAAATCCCTAAATCACATTAAGCCTCACTGTTTAACCCTGAGAAAGTTTACCCTTTGTTTAGCATCCTGCTGAGTGCCACTCCTGCTGGCCCTCAGCAATAGCTTAGCCAAGGTACAGCGCTACCAATGCAATCTCTGTAACAATTAGCATGCCTCAAAGAAACAAGTTATTTTCTTTCCTGTTTGATACGGTACCCAGCTAACAATAATTTTCTAAAACTGTTCAGTAAAAGAAAGTGGAGAGTGTTGTTTACTATGAGTGTCCTAATATTACTGGTGAACGTTGTTGAAAGTCGGGAAACAAAGAATTATTTCTCAGCTGATGAAATGACAACCAGCATTTATTGTTATGTCTCCTTAAAGTAGCATGCTACATGCTCCCAAAATACTGTGAGTCATTCATTGTTCTTAACTGCTAATGTGTGTTCTTAATATGAGGGATAAGAGGTTGACCTGAGATGAAATTCAGTTTCAGAAGGGGCTCATGATCTATGCAGGGAAGCCTGTGCCCAGGAGAACTGTGGAAGCCCACACTGAGTTGATGAACCACAGCAGGTGTTCACGAAGAGCCCCTGGGTGCACAGCAGCACTAGGCCTTGGGGACCAGTTTCTTTGGCAGGTGAGTATAGCTGTACCACCTCCATTAGCTGCTTAAAAGTCCTGTGTAAATAAAAACAAAAACAAAAAAACTATGTTCCTGTTGACTTTTATTCTCATTTCAGAGCTTCATCATCAGTACCATCACTTTTCTTGTGCTTTGTCGATATTTGCATGGGTGGTCCTGGACCCAGAGAGTTAAGGCAACGTACCCAAGGTCACAATAGCTTACATCTCCAAATGCTCAGCTCTGTGCTATGGAACCCACTGCTTTCTAGTAGATTTAAATGATATGAACACCTGGTACATTACGCTAGATATATGTCTCTGACTCTACCGCTCTACCTTCTTTTCAAACTCTTTAATTACTTATTGATCCATGATATAGACTGAATGTTTGTGTCCCCCCCATATTCACATGTTGAAACCTAATCCCCAGTGGGAGTCTTTGGGAGGGAATTAGGGTCGTATGGGCAGAGCCTTCATAAATGGAATGAGTGCCCTTATAAAAGAGAACCAAGAGTAATATTCCATTGTATACTCAGCCATAAAAAGAAACAAAATTGAGTTATTTGTAGTGAGGTGGATGGGCCTAGAGACTGTCATACAGAGTGAAGTAAGTCCGAAAGAGAAAAACAAATACCATATGCTAACGCATATATATGGAATCTAAATTAAAAAAAAAAAAAAAAGGTTCTGAAGAACCTAAGTGATCCTAGGGGCAGGACAGGAATAAAGACGCAGACGTAGAGAATGGACTTGAGGACACAGGGAGGGGGAAGGGTAAGCTGGGACGAAGTGAGAGAGTGGCATGGACATATATACACTACCAAATGTGAAATAGATAGCTAGTGGGAACACATAGCACAGGGAGATCAGCTCGGTGCTTTGTGACCACCTAGAGGGGTGGAATAGGGAGGGTGGGAGGGAGGGAGACACAAGAGGGAAGAGATATAGGAACATATGTATATGTATAACTGATTCACTTTGTTATAAAGCAGAAACTAACACACCATTGTAAAGCAATTATACTCCAATAAAGATGTAAAAAAAAAAAAAAGAAAAAGAAACTAACACAGCGTTGTAAAGCAATTATACTCCAATAAAGGTGTTAAAAAAAAAATAAAAAAAGAGACCTAAGAGAGCAGCTTGTCCCTCTGCAGTGTGAAGACACAGCAAAAAGACGGCCACCTAAGAATCTGGAAGCAGGTCCTCACCAGACACCGAATCTGCCAGCACCTTGATCTTGTACTTCTCAGTCTTCAGAACCGTGAGAAATAAATTTCTGTTGTTTATAAGCTACCTACTGCATGGCAGTTTGTTAAAGTTGCCCAGACAGACTAAGATAATCCACACGTAAATATTTCTTGCACAAAGAAAATAATAATTTAAATAAATGTTAAAGTAAATCATTCAGTGAAGCAACATTTATTTCTAGTTTATTGAATTTGTGCTCCATTTAATCTTTTTTCATGAAAACAAATTATTGTATATCAGCCTTACATTTATTAAGTGAAACTTACTTCTCATGTACATTACAGGATTGTATACTTTGATTTCTTGCAGTTATGGAACATAGTTAAAGGGGGAAAAAAAGCTGTACAACCATAACACTTACATTCTTTGGACCAGAGACTCATTTGAGAATCCTGTAAAAGCTATAGTTCTTTTCTCAGGAAGAAACAGATACACATACATGCAACTATTTGCATACAATTTTCTAGGGCTGATGTAAACAAAATCCGAAAGGGGAATCCTTAGATGTCCAAGACTCCTGATTTAAAACTCTGCCTTTACACGTGCCTGGAAGCTTTTCTCCAATATTCTGATAAAGAATATTACAAGGAAGGGAGTGAAGAATAAAAAATCTAGTCCCAAGAGACAAGAATTTAGATGTAGGAGAAATCATAGGAAGGAGAAGAGAGAATAGGCATACAGGTGGACGAGAATTTAGAGATCAACTTGGTAGAAATGGCCAAAGTGATCCCTAAGGTCTCCTGAATCTGATATTTAAATTATTTACTGTGTGCCCCAGTTATGTAAGCTCCTAGCTTGTACCCTCAAATCTCCAAAGTTTCCTGTACATGCCTGCCTTATACAAGATGAAGTTTTGGGAAAAGTGCTCCAGAAATTGATGCTGTTTTGAGTTAATGACAAAGCAGAAACAGAGGAACAGATGCAGGGTGCAGAAGCCAGAAATCAGAGCCAGAGCAGATAAGGAGAAATATAATTTTTCAGAATGTGAAGAAATCCTGGAATGTTAGATTTTCCCTAGGGTGTAGAACTGGCTTTGGAGCCAATTTTATCCTTACTTTAAGTGGGTAGGCAATCTCAGTGGATATCTTGGTTACCCTAACATTTTATTAGCTCTTGAGAATTTGTAAAAGACCAGCACAATAATTATTTCATTTTATCTACTTGAAGAGGCTGTGAGGTGGGCTATGGTTCCCTTTTACAGATCAGAAAGCTGAGATGCAGAGTATAAAATAACCAAGACCACAAGAGTGGAAAGATTTGGTTCACGGAGCTGTCTGGGGTTCTAACTTCTCTCCTTAACTAACCTCACACCCTTTCCTTTGGGTCTTGCCACTTATTTGAAGGCAAATTCTAAATAATGAATAAGTATTGCTTGGTCTTGGTTACTTCTCCTCTGTGGTGTCTATACTCTGCTCAGTACAGAGTTAGAGCCTCAAGATATTACCAAACACCTGCTCCCGTGGGCCAGAATCTTATCAGCTGAGTCATCACTGAAATGATTAGGGGTCAGACTTCTTCTCCAGAGTCACTGAGCTTCAGCAAAGGTGACTCTGAATGAAGGAGGTTTCATAGAAATGATTTGGCCATCAGCACTTTCAATTCTAGCTCTGGCTTTCACACCTGTGTCCCAGTCTCCAACTTTGAGCACAAGCTTCCCAGTAGATATTCCAAAGTGGATACACGTGTGACCTGGTAGTGCTCACCCATTGATGTTATGTGAGTATATTTTATATTATAAAATAGTTTTGTGTATTCAAAGAAAAATCCAAATATTTTGCCTTGTAAGAATTGTTTTCTGATTCCCATGTTAGATTAGAAACCTGTTTCTTGTGGTGTAGCACCAGGCTCTTGCACATTTGAGAGATTAGCCTGCTTCCCTTTGCCATCATGGTTAAAGTAGGTTATTGTCAGACAGGCCTTCCCTGCCTCCATTTCATTCACCCTATCGCCACCCCATTATTCTCCATCACAGCTTCCACGTCATTCATTTCTCTCCTTGTCCTTAACATGACTGGTAATTTATTCATTATTGTTTAGTCATAATCACCTCCACTCGGCTGTGCCCTCCACAAGTCAGATAGCACATCTGTTCTGGGTACTACAGTATCCTCTGATAGAGGCCCTGATATATATTAGGTCCTCAACTAAAATTTGAGGAAGAATCTGTGAAATGTATGAATGAATAAATGAATGGTGGGGTCATGTCTTCTGGAAACTAAGACTCAGTCCAATTAATCATATACTCCTCTACCTTCTGTTCTAACAAACAGACTCTCCCATTCTTCTTCACTTCTCCCCATGCTCACCATCATTTGTTCACCAGCAACAATGGCCCTTGTCCCTGAGTCCTTGCCTAGGACTACAGAACTGGACTGGCTTCTT
Source organism: Grampus griseus (assembly GCF_964374135.1). Classification (NCBI taxonomy): domain Eukaryota; kingdom Metazoa; phylum Chordata; class Mammalia; order Artiodactyla; family Delphinidae; genus Grampus; species Grampus griseus. Next base: position 82,098,457 of record NC_139002.1, read on the forward strand.
CTGTCTTATATTTCCTAGTCTTCCTAGGAACCAACTTGATGTCCCTGAGCAGAGCCACTCTGCTTGGGCTTAGCTTTCCATTGCTTGTTTTCCTGACTCCACTGTGCTCTGCCTAAAAGGATGCTTGCTTTCCCATTTTAGAGATAGTGAAAGTAAGGCAGTGATTCACGAATGTTAATTGGCACAAATATCTGAGTTTTTGCCTATCATAGCTAGTCAGGGGTGGACTCTATGGAATCAGAGTCTCTAGGGCTAGGCATAAGGAATTGATATTTTGTAACAAGCTCCTAGGTGATTATGATGATCAAGGGTTAGTGGCTACTAGGGGAGAGAAGAGCCCATCAGGTTAGAATCATACATTAGTTTGAAGCTTTTCTCAGAGACGGATTAGCTCGGTGACTTCAGTCAGTTAATTAACCTGAGTTTGTTTCCTGATCTGCAAAATGTAGGGAGGGCGACCTACTGGTTCTTACCCCACCTCCAGTCCATTCAGAAGCAGATCATCTTTTAATACTGACCCAGAATTCTGTAAGGTCCCAGGCCCAACATTTTTCACTTAAGCCAATAGCTTTTCTAGACTCTAAATTGTAAGATAAATCCATTTTCTAGAAAATATATTCAGACTATCAGAATCAGAATATACCAAATCAGAAAATCAGAATATACCAAATAATAATTATACTTAAACATAAAGGTAGTATAGAATACATGATTATCCAAGTAATTTATAATCAGTAGATGAAAAATATTGCGTGGGCACCGTTCTATTCCTTCCAAAAAGCCTTTTACCTTGCTGCCACCAGGACCCCTGTCACTGGTACCTGCTACCTTATCCACAGACAGTTGTCCATGATCTCCTTTCATGCTCTACTGCCTGTAGGCCGAAGACATGCTGACTTAACCCCACTGAAATCCCAAGACTTTTAACTAGTGTCCCCATGATGGGAACCAGTAGAAATTCCACTCCTGCTGCTGCTATAATCTTTATCCCCCTGTCCTGGAATTCCAAATTAGTCTCTTCTTATGAGTGATATTACAAATAATGTATACGATTTGAAATGTCACTGCAGGTAGTGCCATAATTCACTTAGATTAAAAGTTAGATAGAAATTAATGGTGTTTTAGTCTTTAAATTTGAATTTTCTAGTCCTGAAGGTAGAACTAGAGCTGGTTCTTTGCTTAGTCCACGTTTCATGCTACTTCCTGCTAAACTTGACCCACTGGGCAGGGTAAGGCTTATTTCCTTCACCACTACACAGGGTAAAGATGGCCTCCCCATCTCCCCTCCTTACCTGGACGTGACAAGCTGTGCCTTCCCCTGGGGGCAGGGATTGTGAGCAAGTACCCGCCTCTATCACCTACTGAGCACACTTCCCTCCCCACACAAAACTAAACAAACAACAGTCCAGTTTTCTCAGTCTTCTCCAGTCTCTGGCAGCTACTCTCTTCTCCTGGGTAAAACTATCCCTTTTCAGGTCCAATCACTGACACAGTCCTCTGCGTTCAGGGATAACTCTGTCTTTTGGTGCTAAATCGCTAAACACAGACATGGGTGGAGTTTTCTTCAGGACATTCAAGGAGGCTGGCGTGGGGTGTGTAAAAAAGAATTGAAAGTGATAGGGCACAAAGACGTACCTGACCTGGAGGGCAAAAGTGGGAGGGAATGAAAAACAAAATCACTTTTTCTTTTTTTTTTTTTGCCACTCTCTTCTAGAAAGGAGAACGAGATAGACGTTAATTGCACTGTGTACTTTCTTTCCACACTTAATCTTTATTTGTGGTTCTCTCTGGTGTTTCATCAAGAGGGAAGGAATACTGAAATGACTAAAGATCCAGCTAACACCAACCAATACTCTAGGATACATATGTCATTAAGGAAAAATATTTTCACTAGATGATCAGTTTTCAAAATATTGTTGGGGAAAATGCTAAGAGGTGTCTCATCTCCCCAGAGTTTGTTTTTAGTATTCAGAGGGGAGGGGGTGGGAAGGCAGATGGAATATATGAAGGAGATTAAGAGGTACAAGCTTCCAGCTATAAAATAAATAAGTCACAGGGATATAATGTACACATAGAGAATACAGTCAATAATATTGTAACAAGTTTGTATGGTGGCAGATGGTACTGGTCCTACTGCAGTGATCATTTCATAATGTATGAAAATATGGAAGCTCTAGGTTGTACATCTGAAACTAATATAATATTGTATGTTAATTATAACTCAATTAAAAATAATTCTAGGAAACAGTGTCTGCTGTACTCCCCTTGTAGAGAGCCACATTCATATTTTAAAGACTATTTTAAATCTTGATATAAAGAATCCTATTCAACATTGCTTAACTCATTGTTTGCCAATTTCATTTATGTCCCCACCCCCTTCAGGAAGAATCTATACATTATTGATCTTAGAGGTCGTGTTAATATTTTGAATATTTTGATTTGGAAAAGATACTAGACCTGACTTTGCCTCCCCCACCCCAATTTGTAAATGCATAAATGCATGTTTGGGGCTTGATAACCCCTCTTCAAAGATGCTCTGGAGACATTGGCAGAACTAAATTTCTTGGCTCCAATCTCATGTTGATTCTGGGGAAAGACATTGCAATTTGGAAGTAAAAATAGCTTGGGAGATTGTAAACGGCAAAAGCAGAGGGAAAAGGAGGCAGAAAATGATAAGAAATATAGCTAAATATTTATATATACAAAAAATGAAAATATGAAAAACGTTCCTTCTGAAATACATAATTAAGCTCAAGACAGAGTAGGCAGATGGAGTCAGTAATTACAGGTTCCTAACGTATCTAAAATTCCCAGAGAATGAGAGCGTTGCTACTAATTTTGTAGCTTCACAGTTTATAGCTTGTTGCTGTTTATAACAGGCTCTACTCCATTAACACTTGCTGTTCCAGTTAGATAGCTTGCATTTTAAAAATATACCTAGGGCTTCCCTGGTGGTGCAGTGGTTGAGAGTCCGCCTGCCGATGCGGGGGACACGGGTTCGTGCCCCGGTCCGGGAAGATCCCACATGCCGCGGAGCAGCTGGGCCCGTGAGCCATGGCCGCTGAGCCTGCGTGTCTGGAGCCTGTGCTCCGCAACGGCAGAGGCCACAACAGTGAGAGGCCCGCGTACCACAAAAAAATAAATAAATAAAATTTAAAAAATAAAAAAATAAAATAAAAATATACCTAGCAGAGCAAAGCAGCCCAATTGCTGACCTACTTAGACTATTTATGTGAAAATTCGATGTAAACTAAGGTTATTATGTGTGTGTTATAATGCTTTGTATTACTCTCATCCTCATTAGGGTTACAGGCAGTTGTGTGTCATAGAAAAGACCCTGGACGTGGAATCTCAGTTCATTTCCACACATATTAATTGAATGCCCCCTCTGGCTGGGCACACTTCGGACCTCTTGGGGTACATTAGTGAATAAAATAGATTTCTGCCCTTGTGGAGTTTTCATTCTGGTAGGAGTTGGGGAGATGGAAAATAAATAATAAACAAAATGAATAAGTAAATTATATACTACATGAGATAGCGATAATGGACATGATAAGAGAGGAGATTGTCTTGGGTAAATGGATTTATCAATAGAATAGTCAAAGCAATGCTGGTGGAGAGCATGCCATGGGGGCAAGACTGAAGGGGTTGGCCATGTGGGTATCTGCGGGAAGGAGAGAGGGAACAGTCAGTGCGAAAACTGTGAGGCAGGAGAATGTTGAGTCTGTTAAGGAAAAGCAGGAGGTGAGCATGGCTGGAACTGGCCGAGAGGGTGGGAGAGCTGTAAGCCCTGCAGTCAGAGAGGGGACCCAGGGAGACACAGACAGCCTTGTTGGTCATCATCAAATTCTTGCTTTTTACCCTGCAGGAAATTGGGATTTGTTTCAGGAGTGCAAAGGAATGCAATAAATTGACTTCCATTTCAATTTGACCTGAGTGTTAAAGGATTAAAATTCTCTTCAGATTATATGGGTTCATATTTTCTTTTCTCTGTATGGTAATAGAAAAAAAAATACCCATTTCAACTACCTAGCTTTTAAACAAGAGGGGGTGGGTAGGGTGTATTTATTTTAACCAACAGAATTCTTTTTTTGGAAAAGCACTAGAACATTTATCATGAAAGGGGTGCCGTGCCAGGTCCACCATATTTTCCCCATGGCCACACAGAGATTTAGTTTGTCTTCCCAGGTGTTGAGTTAAGAAAGTAACCTCAGAGATAGCTTCTCTGATGCTGAGAAAGGTGCCACAGGAACCCCAGTCCCTGCCCTCACGTGGGCAACTCCTACCCCATTTCCACTGTCAAGGCTATAATTCTATTCTTTTGACCCTCATCTCCCCATCCCCTTCAAACTCAAGACCAACCAGAGAAAGCCAAATTTGCTTTGGCACAATCATATGAGAAGTCTCGATAGTCTGGTTCCGCCTTCCCCATGCCAACAACTTCCAATCAGGCACACCTGAAGCCTTCTCTCTCTCTCTCTCTCTCTCTCTTTCTTTATAAAGCTTTCACACTTCCCCATGCCAACAACTTCCAATCAGGCACACCTGAAGCCGTCTCTCTCTCTCTCTCTCTCTTTCTTTATAAAGTTTTCACACTTCCCTGCCTGCATTGGAGTCTCTGCCAGGGGCAAGCCATGGTGGCTGTCTCCCTTGCTGATGGTGGCTCTGAATAGATCGCCCATTTTCATCTGCACTCTGTTTGTTTACACAGAACCATCTCCCTTCTCCCACAAACATGGAGGTAAAGCTAGAGAAGGGCAGAGAGAAGAGAAGCATCCCAGGAGAAAACGCACCAGTTCTGCCTCTGTAGCTTCTCTCAGTTGTGGATAAAGTGGCAGATCTGGCAGCTGGGGTCGGCTGACCTCTCCTCTTGTCTCCCACGAGGCTCTTGGTAGCCTTTTAAAGCTTCCTCTCCTTGGTTTATTTGTAGTCAATATTTGAAAGGGCCGTCAATATTTGTGAGCTGCATTAACCGAACCTATTGAGAGACCCCTGGGGCAGTTTGCACGTTCCATCTTCTACTGCACAAAGTCCCGTTGCCCCAGCGAGCCCTGCATGCGCAGTGACGTGAACTTCTAGTGCAGCTTGCACACTGCTCTTTGCATCCCTTTCCTTCTCTTGCTTCTTAGTCTCGATGGAGCTGGTGGTCTTCACAGCCCATGTAAGTGTGGCAAGCGAGGCTTGGCCTCTCAGAATTCTTTTTCTTTATCACAGCCTCTGCTGCCCACCACAGGTTTGAGCATCTCTACTCAGGTTTGCCTTCAGGTTCATTCAGGATGCTTCAGACAAGCCCAAAACAGGGACGTCTGTGTATAGACCTGAAGGAGAATTTGTAGCACTTGGCAATGGCCCCCTGCCAGCCCTGGTTGTTGTCAGAGGGAGAGGCTTGGGTCCCACCGCAGGACAAATTCTGCTGGTCACAACTGTCAGAGCCACCCAACATGGAAAGTTTCCTTTGGACACACCCAAAGGATTTGGCTAAGTCTAGGGCACCACCACTGCTGCTGATGTGAGCAGCAGGGAGGTCATGGGGACATGCTGGAGGGTGTGCTGGGCTGTGGCACCTCACAGTTACTCTGCAGGGCATGGCCTCCAGGCCTGGTGGGGCTGCGCTGAGGATGTATTGGATTCTTGGTGCAGGTCGTGGGCTCAGAACACCATGGGGGCTGGGGATACAGAAGCTAAGGAGGCCCAACCGTGGCACCATTAGGAATGACTTTGTTATTCTAGATGGAGGCCTCCCAAGGCTGGCCCTCTCCAAAAGCAGGGATTTCTTGCTTTGTTTATGTTGGTGGGGAAGCTGCAGCTTGCTGAGGGGAGAGGGGGTTCTTTTCCCTCTCCAGACAAGGAAGGGGGCTGGCAGACATGGACTTACTTATTGGAAGAAATAAAAATCACTGGAAAGGTAAATACGTTGGTAAGTATGTGATCATCTGAAAATACAGGGTTGCCACAAACCTTCAATTTGTAAGAGACACAATATTGCAAATCACAATAAAAATAAAGCACCATACAATGAGCTGTGCCTGTACAAAGGAAAACTGGTGCATTCGTTTCTACCAGAGCATAACAAATTATCACAAACTTAGTGGCTTAAAGCAGAACAAATTTATTGTATCACAGTACCTGTGGGTCAGGAGTCCAGATACGGATTAGCTGAATCCTGTGCTCAGGTACTTAATCAACTGAAATAAAAGTGCCTTCCAAGGCTGCAGTCTCATCTGAGTTTTGGGATTCTCTTCCAAGCCTACTAGCTGTTGATAGAATTGTTTCTTGTGGTAGTAGGACTGAGACTCTGGGCTCCTAGAGGCCACTCACCATTTCCTGCCACATGGCATTCTCGACAACATGGCAGTTTACTCCCTTCAAAGCCAATGGCAGAGCATCTTCTGCTGCTTCTTTTCTCCCTTTTTAAGGGTTTACCTGATTAGCTTAGACCTACGCAGGATAATTATCCTCTTGATTAACTCAAAATCAACTAACGGAGAACTTTAGTTACATCTGCAAAATTCCTTCACCTTTGCCATACAACATAAAACCTAATCCCATCATATTTGCTGGTCAACTCTGGGGGAGGACATTACTCAAGGGTGTGAGTCATTAGGGGTCATCTTCAAATTCTTCTTACCACAGATGAAATGAGCATGGTAATCTCAAAGTAGATTTCTGAAGAAAATTACTTGGAATAAACAGGAATATTGATAAAGGAGTAATTCAGCAAGAGTACATGGTAATCCTACATTTGTGTGCATCGAAGAACAAAAACAAAATAAACACATGTGCACCTAAGAAGCGAAAATTGATAGAACTATAAAGAAAAATAGAGAAATCCAGTTTTCTTTGGAGACTTCACCACTCCTCACACAGTAATCAATAGAACAAGTAAACAGAAAATCAAGACATAAAAGAACTGAACACCATGAACCAAATGGATATAACTGACATTTAGAGAACATTTCGCCACCAAGAGCACAATATACATTTTTTCAAGTGTGCATAGAACATTCACAAGATATTCCATATTCTTGCCCATAAAACACATTTAAAAGAATAGAAATCATACATGGTATGTTCTCTAACCACAATAAACTTATTAGAAATTAATAATAGAAAGATATCTAGAATAACTCCAAATAATTTGAAATTAAACAATAGTCTTCCAAATAATCTATAGATCAAAGGGGAAGTTCCAAGGGAAACTAGGAAATATTTTTAGTTAAAATGAAAATGCAACATATTAGGGGATAGCAAAAGCTACTTTTGTATTTTATGTTCTCTCTAATTGAAGTCCTGATTCACATTCTCCAAATATTGCTTTACATTGATATCAGAACTAGACTGGCTTCCCTTGTTTTTGTTATCAAAATTTTGATACCTAAATTGGGTTAACCAGGTGTGCATTCTACCTTTCAAAACAAGACTGGGGCAACCTTTATTTATTTTGGAATCTGTTACGTACTAGGCTTTCATAAATACTTTGAACTTTGTACTATAGGCAGATATTTCAATATGATTATTTTATTCTTAGAGTACAAAGTTTCTTTTCATAAATATAATAGAATCTTATCAGTTAGGAAACTGAAATCTAAGGACATGTGCCAATTAGGAATATAGCTGAGACTAGAGAGAAACAATTGTTCAGATTCCCTATGTGTCATCTTTCCATTGGATTATCTTAATCTGCTTTTAAACCAAAGAATAATTTCACATGGCTCAAAACATCATCTGAAATTGTTCTTTGTTTATGTAGTAAATTCAATGGCCAATTGGTAACTCTTTCCATAACTGATTCTTCTATTCTCTCCTACAACCCTTATTCTCCCTAACTCACTATTCCTTATATGAGATTTAGAGAAAGACAATTCATTTAAAATTCCCCACAAAGAAAATAACTCTAAAATGACTAACATATTTTCATATTTAAAAGCTTCACCTCCTTGATTTCCCTTTCCAATCTTTATATTAATTCTTCATGACTCTTCTAATTTTTTTAAGAAGACCACCTCCACCACCATCATCATCCTCATTTATTATCACCATTTTTACTAATTCTTATTGAGGATTTATTAAATATATGCAAAGTTCTAATGCTTGACCTGCATTATCTAATTTGTCACAAAAACCTCAAGTGACAGAGAACACTGAAATTTCACTCATTCTTTTAGGCTGGATCAGAGTTAGTGAGACTATCTGGAGAGATGAACTCAATTTCCAGTTTGTTTGGTTTTTTTCAAAAAAATAAAAAAGCTTCTAAGTCAGAGTAAACATAGCTCCATATCTACAAATTGCCCTGAAGGAAACCCCCATCTTCCTGACAAATCTTTTATTTTTGAATGTTTGTTCTCATTACAGACATCTATTTGTTTCATTTTCAAGAGAAGAAAGATGAAATTAGTGTATTTATCCTTTTCTTTTATTATTTCTTTTTCATTTGGAAATCTCCTAGAGTCAGCAGACACACAAAGGAAGGTCTATAATTCCATAGAGGCAGCACCAACATGGCACCATGGAGATGTGGCTGCAGAATCGGACATCTGGGCATGGGATAAACACCAGAAGAACCATACTAGAGTCAAGAAGTACTAAACGTGGCATACCTCAATTCCCAGTTGCTGGTGAGGCTTTGGAAATTGGTCTTTGGAGGAGTTCCATTTTACTGCCTCTAGAGGCTGCTTGGCTAATGGTTTTCACAATGTTTGTGGACCTATTTGTTGTCAAGGCTATCTTAAGTCTGGCAGGAGGGGGATGGAAATAGTACAAGCTAAAACATAGAAAGCTTGCTTTTCTTATTAATATTTATCCATTTTTCTTGAAAAAATACTACCTGTTGCATGTTTTTGTTTAATTTCCAGAGTTCTGAAAAATTTTGATATTGACAATTATTTCTTAAGTGCTCTCATTGCTTTTACAGTGAAAATTTTCATGGATCTTTCAATTTTCAGAGTAATCTCTTCCATTCCTACTGACATCTTTTCTTTTTTGTTATTATGAACACAGCTCCTGTGAAATTCCTTTGTATGTCTTTTTTTAATATATTTTTACTTATCTTCAATAAATATTGAGGTTAGTGTTGGGTAGGTGTGTTTATTCAGCTTTACTGATTTTCCAAAGTGATAGTGTACATGTCTTTCACCTTTTTGGTTACATATATTCATAGGTCTTTTATTCATTTGGATTGTAAATAGAATTGTTTTCTTAACTTCCTTTACATGTTTTTTATTGCTGGTGTAAAAGAAACACAACTGATTTTTGCATGTTGATATGAATTTGATGAATAAATATTTGATGGATAAATAATTAGCTCTAGTAGTTTTGGGGTGGATTCTTTAGTACTTTAGGATTCTTTAGTATGTAGGATCATTTTATCTAAATAGAGATAGTTTTACTTCTTCCTTCCTAATTTAGATACACTTTATTTATTTTTGTCCTTGCCTGATTACTTTGGCTAGGACTTATTGTACAATATTGAATAGCAGTGGTAAATGCATCCTTGTCTTGTATTTGATTTTAGGGGAAACAATTTTAGTCTTTCAACACTGAGTATGAGTTGAGCTGTGGGTTTTTGGTCAATGCCCTTTATCATGTCTTTTGGGTTCTTGTACTCAAGTCCAATGTGTGTGTTGGGTGGGGGGTGGGCAGTAGTTTCCCCCATCTCAGAAACTAGCAAGGTGCTGAGAATTCAACTCAATTCTGACACTATCTATCTCGAGACAGCATCAGATTCCACAGGTTAAGGACTCAGTCTTATAAGACTGCCTCCACCCACACACTCCAGACATGTCACAAGCCCAGGCGCTTCTGATGGACTGGCTACAGACTGGAAGTTCCAAAGACCCTCTCCTTGGATTTCAGATGTCAGTGGCAAGTCCAGGTTGTTACTTGTTCTTCTGATCAACTATCAATCAGAGGTTCCCATGACCCCTTTTCGGGGTTCAATTAATTTGTTACAGTGGATCACAGAACTCAGAGAAACATTTTAGAATGTTTAGAAACTATATCAGGACTTCCCTGGTGGTGCAGTGGTTAAGAATCCACCTGCCAATGCAGGGAACACGGGTTCGATCCCTCGTCTGGGAAGATCCCACATGCCGTGGAGCAACTAAGCCCGTGCACCACAACTACTGAGCCTGCACTCTAGAGCCCACGAGCCACAACTTCTGAGCCCACGAGCTACAACTACTGAAGCCCACGTGCCTAGAGCCTGTGCTCCACAACAAGACAAGCCACTGCAATGAGAAGCCCACGCACCACAATGAAGAGTAGCCCTCACTTGCCACAACTAGAGAAAGCCCGTGTGCAGCAATGAAGACCCAATGCAGCCAAAAATAAATAATAAATAAATAAATAAATAAATAAATAAATAAGTCTATTTAAAAAAAAAAAAGAACGTGGTTTCAAGTCCCAATCTGGATTTTGGAAAAAGAAGAAAGAAAGAAAAAAAGAAGCTAGATCACCAGTTTATTATAAAAGGATATAATACAGGAACAGCCAGATGGAAGAGCTGCATAGGGCAAGGCATGTGGAATGGGGCACAGAGATCCTATACCATCTTGGAACATGCCATTCTCCCCAGATCTCTATAGATTCACCAACCTGGAAGCTCTCTGTACCCCGTCCTTTTGGGTTTTTATGGAGGCTTCACAGAGTACCTCATTGGTCCTTGGTGACTGAGTGAACCTCCAGCCCCTCTTCCCTCCCCAGAGGTTAGGGTGTGGGACAGCAAGTTCTAATCCTCCAGTCATTTGGTCTGGTAGGCTCCACTGCCAAGCACCCTCATCCTTAGGTGCTTTCTAAAAGTCACCTCATTAGCATAAGAAAAGATACCTTTGTGACTCTCACCACTGAGTAAATTCCAAGGGTTTTAGGAACTCTGTGCCAGAAACAGAGACTAAGACCAGATGTATATATTTCTTAGAATATATTACAATATCATATCATGTTAAGGAATTTCCTTTCTAGTTCTAGTTTTCTGAGTGTTTTTATCATGAAATGGTGTTGAATTTAAATGCTTTTTCTACATTATTGAGATAATCATATGTTTTTATATTCCTTCATTCTATTAATATGGTGCATTACATTGATTAAATTTCTTGTGTTGAATCGCCCTATATTGCTGGGATAAATCTTACTTGCCCATAACATATAATCTTTTTAATGTGTTGTTGATTTGTTTTGTTAATATTTATTGAGGATTTTTGTGTCCATATTGATAAGGGATACTGGTCTATAGCTTTTATGTGTAGTAATTTGTCTTTGGTTTCAGGCAAATATTAGCCTCATAGAATGTGTTAAGAATTGGTCTCTCCTTTCATATTTTTTGGAAGTATTTGAGTAGGACTTAGTGTTACTTCTTTTTAAAATATTTGGTAGAATTCACCAGAGAAGCCATCTGGTCCTGAACTTTTCTATGTTGGGAGATTTTGCTTATGAATTCAATCTCTTTATTTGTTATAAGTCTGTTCATATGTTCTGTATATTCTTGAGTAAGTTTTTATAATTTTTGTGTTTCTAGGAATTTGTTCATTTTATCCATGTTATCTACTTTGTTGACAATTGTTTTTAGTAGTCTCTTATAAATCTTTTAATTTTTATCCAATCAGCTGTAATGTAATATCTTTACTTTCATTCATTTCTGAATTTAGTTATTTGTGTCTTTTCTCTTTTTCTTAGTCGATCTAGCTAAAGTTTTGTCAATTTTGTTGATTTTTTCAAAGAAACAGCTCTTGGTTTCATTAATTCTATTGTTTTTCTATTCTTTATTTAATTTACTTCCTCTCTTGTCTTTATCTTCTTCCTCCTACAGGGAACAGAACTACCAGATACCTATCAGATGTTGAATTTAACAGAAAGGAGATTTCAAAGTAGCCATTCTAAATATGTTCACAGAACTAAAGGAAAGCATTATTAAAGAGTAAATGAAGGTATGATGACAGTGTCATAACAACTGGAGAATATCAATAAAGAGATGGAAATTCTATAAAAGAACTGAATGTAAATTTTGGACTTGGAAAGTACAATAACTCAAACAAAACTTGACTAGAGGGACTCAGCATTAGAATTGAACTGATAAAAGAATTAATAAACTTTAGAGATTATCCAGCCCGTAGAACAGAGGGAAAAAAGAGTGAAAACAAATGAATGGACCCTCAGAGAATTGTAGGGCACCATTAGTTATACCAGTATACATTTAACGAAAGTAACAGAAGGAGAGGAGAGAGAGAAAGGAAAAGAAAAAAATATTCAAGAAATATGACAGACAAGTTCTTAAATTATTTAAAATAAATAACCAATACATCCTGGAAACTCAATAGACTCCAAGTAGTATAAAGAAAAGAGACTCATAAAATGACACATCAAGAAAACATGCTGAAAGTCAAAGACAAGGGAAAAACTTGAAAGCAGCAAGAGAAAAAGAATATGTCACTTACAAGCAAGTCCCAGTAAAATTAACAGTTGACGTCTCAGAAGAAACAATGGTATTCAAAAGTAGTTGAAAATTGGCACCAATCTTTACTTACTTACACTTCTTTCAGAACATTACAAGAAAATAAAGTTTACATTTAAAATTTTCTTGACTGTATTTTCACACTTCGTAGCTCCTCTGGAACTTCCTACTCTCCATCCACATGTTCCACTTTACCAAAATCTTTCGATAAAAGCCCAGTCTACCTGCCTCTTGTCTTTTGTTCCTCCCCGCTTTTGATTTTCATCTCTCTTTTTTTTCTTTTTTTTTTGCGGTACGCGGGCCTCTCACTGTTGTGGCCTCTCCCGTTGCAGAGCACAGGTTCCGGATGCACAGGCTCAGCGGCCATGGCTCACGGGCCCAGCTGCTCCGCGGCATGTGGGATCTTCCCGGACCGGGGCACGAACCCGTGTCCTCTGCATTGGCAGGCGGACTCTCAACCACTGCGCCACCAAGGAAGCCCCGATTTTCATCTCTTTAATGTTGTGTAGCTGTACCTATTCCAAAACTCAACTGACAAAAAAAATGAGAACTCTCTTTAGGATATAGGATAACATTGAACTAAGCAGGTAAATATTAAATTATTTTTGCTAAGATGGGTTGGACTGTGGGAGTACAAGGACCACTGAAGAGAAGTACAGGTTAATCTGTGGGGCCTGACTAATTCAGGGGTTATGTGGGTCTTCACTTTGGAAGAGATGTTTGAACCAACATCTGAAGGATGACTAACATTAGCTGAATGAAGAATGGAAAAATATATTTCAAGAGGATTATTGGCACAAATACCCTGAGGTAGGAATGAGAATGATGCAATGGAAAAGCAGAAACAGAAAGCTTTGTTGATTGAAAAGCAATGAGTAAAGTTTAAAATAACTGAGGTAGCATTTGTGGTATAGACAGGGACCAGAGGTGTTAGACTTTGTAATACATATTAAGCAATGTTTTTCTCTATATTCCTTTCTATAGCTGACATTCAATGACTCTAACTCCTTCATCATGAATGATTAACCTACTCTCATTGACCTACATGGACAGGATCCATTGAAGTGCAATATCTTAATTCAGAAGGTTCCAAAGGAATGTGGTTTTATTATTTTTAAGCATAGACAGAAATTGGAAATGTTCACATAGTGCTTCTTGCAAGTCCTAGAGAGATGTTTAATGGGGTGGATGAGGTCATCAGTAATTAGTAGCAACGTTTGCATATAATTAGTCCTTGGATGCCTTATAAACCAATTCTATTTAGAAAACTTCAAAGTTGTGTTTATACTTTTCAATATATCATTATTTTTCATAAAGAAAACCACATTTCTGTTAAATTTCAAATACGGGAAGGAGTTAAAGAGGTTTTACTAACATCATTTGTCTCATCTGGAAGGCTCTGGGTGCATATGCAGGATCTCCTAGAGGAGAATCAGTTTGGACTCCAGATTAGTGACTGAGGAAGCCTCTCTTCCTGAGGTCAAACAAATAAACAAACATAGAATTTCGTTCACCTGATTTAAACAAGCCTTGTATATCTGCTCCATCCATCACCCAGCATTTGTATTTTCTCTACTTTGGAAATCTTCTCTGTCCTGATTTTATCTCATGCTACACACTGGGAATGAGGAAAGGGAATGGGGGAGGAGGAGGTATAAGAAAAATTATTGTGCTTGTTGCTCAAACTTGCTCCCCAAGCTAAAGGCCATATATATTATGTGATTGTATAAGGGGAGAGGGTCTGTTTTATTGAGCATAAGTGTGTGAGGTTTTGTGGACATAAGTATGTTGAGTCTGAGTATTTTTATATTTTTGGTAATTTTTGCATTTGATTCAGTGTAAGAGTTGTGAATATATGTGATATCTAGCTATAGATATATAGATATTTAAAAATGTATTCATAATACAATAAACTAAGATTGTTCTGATCTATATATTGCCAGTCCTTTTTCTTTGGCTGTCTGCCTGTGAGAGGCTTATGAAATGGTGACTAAATCACTTGTGTTTGAAATGTCTGCCTACCGCTACTTATTTCCTGTTTTTTAATTGTTACTGATCAACCTGTTAGTCAGTCAACAACATTCATTGATTTTACTGTGCTGAGAAGGAAGAGGTGCTAAATATGGAAACCTTGACTTCAGAGAAATAGCAGGAATCAAATTGCTAAATATAGTCTGCCCTCTTGAGTAAACAAATAAAGGCAGTCTTTTAAAGAACACTCAAAAATGAAAGGGTGAAGACTAGTGTTCTTGCAGAGAGGAATTATAATTCCTTTTTTCTAAATCCCATTTTGTGGGCTATTATATGTCAAGAACGTTGTTTGTTAGTTGGTTGACTTTCATTTTGAGCTAGTGGACAGCCCATAAACTCCCATTCTCTATTCTTTTTTCTCACCACTGAATACTGTAGGATATGACGTTAATGAACTGCTCCTTTCCTATTTGGCAGTCTGCGTTATACAGAGAGAAAAAAAAAGCATAAGAAGGGGAGAAGGAAGGAAGGAAAAGGTGAACTTCAGGAAGAAAGGCACTGGAGTGTGTACAGTCTGAAAAGGTAAGAGCACGGAAGTAGGAAACCAGAGGTCTAGATTCTAGTAATTACTTGGCAAATTCAATATATGCAATTATATCCTCTAACCCTTCTGTTAGTAGAATGAAGTGTTTATCCTCAGTTTTCAAAATGAATTCTGTGGAAGTACCTCACAGGTCACCTCAGAAGATAAGGGGATTTTTATCTATTTCATGGTAGGAATTTGATTGGGAAAAGACTCTGTCCCTAATATTTGAAAATCCTTCATAAAGTGCTCTCTCAGACTCTGTCTGGTTTCAAAACACTCATGATTGAGCGTTCTAGGAAGGCTTGACCTGTCACGGCATGGCTTCTGGAAACCAGAAGGGATACTCTTATTTCATCACAGTCTGGTTTCTTGAAAGTGACAGATTCCGCTTATAGTCTCCAGGAATTCAGAAAGAAAATGATATTTTTTAAAATACTACAGGAAAAATATTTTAAAGATTTTGGTGATCTCAAATGAGGCATAATACTCACAAAATCTCATTGGTAAGATCACTTAAACTGCCCCCCTTTCTGACTCTCCTAGTAGCTAGATTCTTTGTTTTACATCAGATTCCATTCCATAGTCAATAATATGATCACTGCTTTGCATATATTTCAACTTCCTCGTCCCTCTCTCTAGAGTTATTCTGGTCTTGTATTAAAATCACTGTCCTGCTGAAATATAACTCCTCCCCTACTCAGGGGCAGTAGCTAAGTGTGGCTGGAGAAAAAAATATTTTAATATGTTTAACCACTCAGGTTAAAATATAACCATAAATGTCAAGCACACCCCTTTATTGCTCAGCAGTCAAACTACATTTCCCTAGTCCATTCACTTTTTTTAACTTATTTTTTTATTGAAGTATAGTTGCTGTACTATATTATGTAAGTTACAGGTGTACATACTGATTCACAATTTTTAGTGGTTATACTCCATTTATAGTTACTTAAAAATATTGGCTATATTCCACGTGTTGTACAATACATCCTTGTATCTTAATTTATACCTAATAGTTTGTACCTCTTAATTCCCTACTCCTGTATTGCTCCTCCCTCTTCCCTTTCACCACTGGTAACCACTTGTTTGTTCTCTATATCTGTGAGTCTGCTTCTTTTTTGTTTTATTCACTAATTTGTTGTATCTTTTAGATTCTACATATAAGTGATATCAGAATGTATTCATTCATTTTATTACTTGCCCAGAGGGTTATTTCACACATTCCTTTCTCTCTTCAAACTCCATTCCCACTCTGCTTTCTATTTCCCTAGGAATCCATCAGAGGAGAACTTCCCCAAATTTCCTCTTCCACAACTACTCACATGCTAACATTTGTGTCCATGCACTTGGCCATCTATTATGACAGAGGGATTATTCATGCTCCTATTTTAATGCCAACACCTCCATATATGAACTATGTATTACCCTTTCATCAATTCAAGAACTTCACTCAAAAAACCCCCGTCTTCTATGTCATCATTATTTCCAGCTCTCCTGATTTATTACACCAGCATTCAAACATACTGGTATCTCTTCTATCTTAGAAATAAAGTCTCCTGATCTCACTTCTCCTTCAACTACCATGCCATTTCTCTATTCCCCTTTATAGCAAAACGTCTAAAAATATTATCTCTGCCCATAAGGCTCTTCCCTTTTATTATTTCAAACACACTCCATTCAAACTCTTTGCACCACCTTCCTCAAACTGCTCTTACTCAGGTCTCCAATAACCTCCATGCGCTAAATCCAACAATGTATCCTGAGTCCTCATTTTACTTGACCCATCTTCAGCATTTACCCAGGTTATCACTCCCTCCTCCTGTAAACTGTCTATTTAGTTTCTGGGATACCATGTGCTCATGGTTTTCTTCCTTCCTACTTATCCGTTTCTTCTCAATCTGTCTTGCAGTTTCCTCTTCTACTTTTTCAGACACTTTACCTTTTATGTGACTCAGGACTCAATTCTTAGACCTTTTCTCCTCTCCATCTACATTCACTAAAAGGATGAAACCATGTCTAGCATCATGGCTTTAAGTACTATTTATATGCTAATGACTCCTAGGTGGGTTGTCTCCTTGGAAGTCTTCAGATATCCAATCAGTATGTTGTTCTTGAAATTTTATGTCCATTTCCTACTTGACATCTCCACTTGGATATCTAATGAACATCCCACAATTATTCTGTCCAAAGCAGAACTATTAACTTTCCAGCCCACCCGCAAACATACTGCACTAACACTTTTTTCATGTCACTGAATGACACACAACTCTATTCTTTCATTAGACCAGAAATCATTGCCTTCTTAATTTCTCTCACATCCTGCATTCGTCCAATAGAAAGACCTCCACTTAAACTTTATATCCATAATCACTTCATTTTACACTTTCTCCAATCCAAGCTACTATCATTGCTTTCATGGATTATTGCAATTGATTTCCAACTGACTTACCTACTTTTACCTTTGCCCTCTACAGTCTATTCTCAGAACAATGGCCAGGATTATCATATTAAAAGGTACCTATGTCCTGCCACTCCTCTGCTCAGAACATTGTGATCTTCTCCACACACTCAAAAATAAAAGCCAAAGCCCTTATAATAGCTTGTGAGACCCTATAAAACCTAACTCTCTATTCTCTCTCTGACCTCAACTTCTACTCTTCTCTCCTCACTCCATACAGACACCCTGACCTCCTCATTGTTTAAGTATATGCCAAACATGTTACTGCTTCAGAATTTTGTACAGTCATTTTTTTCTGCCTGTAATTCTCCCCAGAGAGCTACACGTCTCACTACTTCACCTCTTCAAGACTGTCATAATGTTAATTTTCCAATGATCCCACCCTGACCATTCCTATTTAAAACTGCACACCCAACAACCAGCACTCTTAAACCCAAAGCCTTTGTATAAATCAACTATTAAAAAAAAAAGAGTCACTCTAGATCTTTAAAATAGAGGACATTTAATACAGGGAATTGGTGACAAAGTTGATGGAAGAGCTGAAAAGCCAAAAAGAGGATGGAAATGCAGCCCAGGCATTAGCCATTCCATAAGACTAGGAAGAAAAGCAAAGGGTTACCAGAGCTCAGGATCTGAAGCACTCTGGTGTGAGTTAAAACCATGACAGAGGCTGCCCAGCTATAGCTGGGACGGTAGGAGAAGGGACTATTAGGCTAGGTGCACCAGAAAGCAGAGAGATGTAGAAGGAGAAACATTGAAATTCTTTCTGCCTCCAAAATTCCATTGTTTCACGATGGGCACATCCACACAAAACCCAGAAGGCCAGGAGGCTTGAGAAATGTTGTTCCCTGCAATTCATAGCAAAACTGATATGAGCAGAGAGTAAGTATGCAGGTGACTTGCACCTACTGTCTTCTAAGTGTTCCAGATAATGCAATTGGTTTACAATCTCTCTACCCCCACAAGATCAAAGGTCCACAGGGGCAAGGATTTCTTTCCATTTTACTCACTAGGATATCCCTAGCACTTAGAAATGTGCCTGCCACATAGTAGATGCTAAACATGTTTGCTGAATTAGTGACTAAGGCAGAATATGAGGGTGGAGAAATGTATTTGCTTCTCAATCTCACTGTCAACTACAAATGGGCACTTGCCGTCTACCTCTACAAGGATTAAATCATGAGGCACTGCAGCTGCTGACCATCAACACCCCCTGAAAGGAGTTCAGGGTAGAGATCAGAAATGAGGCACTCTGTGCTCTGGAAAAAACTGGTGGAACAGGTCTTCAGATAGTTAGATATTTTCAGAAGACAACTTTATGAGCCCAATTCTTGCATCTCCTCATATCTAGAAAGGCACTAAAATCCTTCATGCTTCAAGCAGACGAACTCCTTCATCTGCTGCCCATGACTAGCGGTAACCTTCACGAGACTAGCGAAAGCTTCTGCAAAAAAAATTGTGCTTGATGGCATGTACTCTCTCTTCACCAAAATCACATATATACTGACCTTCCCTCCTACCTCTTTGGAGCAGTTTCTCAGAGCTCTCTGAAATGATGTCCCCCGGGTTACAGTCTTCACTTTGCCCCAAATAAAACAACTCACAATTCTCGTGTTGTGCTTTCTAGTTGGCATCACCATAAAACTGGTTAATCATTTTTATGAGTTAAACTTATCTACCCAAAGTAAAAAAAATTATTCACTAGAAATCACCCATAAGGATTTATTGTAGAATAGGTTATCAGAGTTAAAAAAAAAACTAAAGTTCCAAGTAGGTGGAATGCAGAAGATGGAAGCATAACACAGCTGCCCTCCACAGACCACTTGTGAAGATATATAGAAGTGGTATTTTGTGGATTGGAGAAAGAAAGAAAGGAAAATACCTGTTCAGGTGTCAGAGAGACTTTCAGATGGGGAGGTATATGGAGTGAAGATAGAGAGAAAAAGAGATTTTCAAGCAGCTGTGCATTAAGGGATACAGTGATGAATAATAAGGGACTGAAGAATTTTGGGACATGTGACAGTGGACTAAGAATTAAGCCCTTTAACAGATTATCAGTGATGACAGT
Organism: Grampus griseus; assembly: GCF_964374135.1. Lineage (NCBI taxonomy): Eukaryota > Metazoa > Chordata > Mammalia > Artiodactyla > Delphinidae > Grampus > Grampus griseus. The sequence continues at coordinate 82,117,982 of NC_139002.1, forward strand.
AAAAACAGAATAACCTTAACTACCTGTTTCTCTGAACTACTTCTTTGAATTTGACAGTAACAAGACTGGGGCATGAGTGGCTCCTGGATTAATACGGTTATAACTCACATAAATATATGTCATTTTTATTCAAAAGATATGCATGTTGCATGGCACCAGGACTTAGTTTAGAAACTAGATCTTCCTGAATATGCCATAGATTAATCAGCATGGACTGTTCATATGAATCTTATTTGTTCTCATTAATTTATTCAGCACAAATGCTAGCATTACAACAGTGACACAATTCTTGCTCTCAAGAAGAAAACAGGTGAGGATCTATGGGACCCAAAAAAAAAAAATAGAGGAAAAGTTTAATATTAGAAAGCACAGTATAAATTATAAAAAGCTATGTAATTATTCTTTTCTCATGTAATAAGTTTCTAGTAGTAACCCTCATCTCCATCATAGTTAGTACCTAATTACTACTATCTTCTTTATCAAACAAATCAAAATTTTAGGGCTAACGTGGAAAGTGTTCTTTCAAGAGAAAAGGTGACTTCTTGGCTCTGGTGGAGAAACAGCCTTTAAAACTCCCTATATACACCTAATAGCAGACTTTTTTCTTTCGTCTCTGATTCCTCTCAACTTAAGTCCTGAAATGTTTAATGTACACCCCTGAGCCTTCATTTATAAGTTTTGTGAGAATATAGTGATCAATTCCATGTTATTTCCTAAAATCCAGAGACTCAAGAATTTAAGTGCAATAAGAGACCTATTAATGCTCTTCTAAGAAACTTCTAAAATAGAAAAAATAGCTTCAACTCGTTCCTCTTTCTGCTTTGCCTCTCTGCAGTAATTGGTGAAGGCATTTTCCCCCTCACTTAGCCATTGTCCTCCATTGCAATATTTTCTTGGAGTTCTTACTTTCCTCTCCGACGGCTCCCAGACTGAGGACTCTCTAACTCCATTTGCCTTTGAAATGTTAATTTCCCAATATGTCCTACACCATTTTCCAGGATAATGCTTTTGTCCACCCTCTTCCCTCTCTTCCATTCCCTCATTCCCTCTGTTCTCTTTCCCTTTCTCTTCTTTAATCTCCTCTACTCGTTTAACTTTCTTATCTTCTCTTTTCTCCACCTCTCCCCTCCACACTTCCTCCCATGAAATCTTACATACTCCTGCAATTTAAATATTGCTGTTATGTTGACAATGTTACAATGGACATCACAAAACTCTCTCATGGCTCCAGACTCCTATTTCCCACTGCCAAAGAACAGCTCCACTCTGCTCCAGGCTGGTGTGCACTTTCCCAAATACCTCCCTGACAGCCTCACTCCTGATTGTGTCATGCAGTTCTGTGAGGGACAATAATTAAGTGTCAGGACATAGATGCATATAATTTGAGCTTTCAGTCTTGACTCAGCCACTTGATTGCTGTGTGACTTTAAGGAAAACACCAAATCTATTCAAGTTTACTTCTTCTTATGTAAAATGGAGCTAATAATACCTACTTCGTAATTTCATTATGAGGATTAAATATCACGACAAACTTGTGCCCAAAAGGAGGTATTCTATCCATTGGGAGTCCATTCAAATGGATTATACATAATCCCATGTACAGTGGTAGCTCCAGATACTTCTTCCTGTCATCAGGGATTCTAGAAAAGTTGGCTGCCTGATTTTTCTGTTATATTTGGTTTTGTGATTTGCTTTTGGGGAATAAATGAAGATGATATATTCACATTTGTAGTTAAAAAAAGAAAGACCACAAGTTCTTTGCATTAACTCCCATTAAAAGATAGATTTTAACATCTTTGGAACCTGGGCTGTGACTCTCCTTTGACCAAGTAGAATGTGATGAAAGTGACATCGTGGGATTTCTGAGCCTAAACCTCATGGGGTCTTGTAACTCCCACCACTGCTCCTCAGAATGCTGAGCGGAGACCACATGCCGTCAAGCAGCCCTGAAGTCAGTGAAAATGTTCTAAATCCGAATTATGGTGATGGTTGCGCTACAAAATGACATTAGATACCATTGAATTTTACTCACAAACTTTATGATTTTTTAAATATTTCTCAATAAAGCTGTTAAAAAAAAAAAATCCCTGAATGAAGATCACATGGAAAGAAAGGCCCAGGCCTCCCCAGTATCCCAGGTAAGCCCATTACCCAACTGACCACTAGTTGAATGCCACCAAATGAGTGACTTCAAGCCAAACCAGTCAACCCAAGAATTTTGAGACACTTTAAAATCAGAGTTATTTTAAGCATTAATAAATAATTCGTTATCCTTATTCTACTATTTTTTTTAACCCATGTATGAACTCAGGTTATTTCCTTGAATTGCACACCCCCTTATAGATCTACTAACACTGAAACTGGGTGCATGTATGTATGTTACAGTCTTTACTGAAGGTTTGGAGAAATAAGGCAGTAAGTTCATATCAACAGAAACAACAGTAAAATATTAGATATTATTTTTCTTAAAATTCTTTCGCTTTGTCACTCTTTCTCTCTTCTCCCCTCTCTTGCCTCTTCTGTTCTCTCTCCTTCCAAATTTGTGTATTAGACACCCTTCTCTTATACTGTATGGTTTACTTTTTGGTTTCCTTATGTTCCATCATCTGAGATCTTAGTTTTATTACCAATAACCTGTCAAAATATTTTCCTAAGCAAAAGCAATTTCACCCTAAAGAGGCATTCCAAATCAAGCTATTGAAACTGTTCATTATCATACCACTGTATATATACATCATCTTGTCCAGTGACTGACACATATCAATTCGAATAAAGTTTATCCTTCTTCATGCATTCCACATCTTGTTTCACAATATGTCAATCTAGTAACTCAAATTAAGACATTTGGAATCATGCTTGACCCTTTCCTACCTTTGCCCTTCTAACTCCAACCTCTTATCTCATTGTTTCCTTCTCAGAAATACTTTAAGAATGCATCTCCTTACCCACATCCCAGCACCAAAACTCTAGTTCAAACCCTCTTCATTTGTCACCAAGGCTAGCATAATATTACCCTAAATTTCCTTTCTTCCTCTACTTCATATTTCTTCTAAGCAATGCTCCAGGAAGGGGCTGTTAAATTATGCCACACAGGCCAAATTTGGCCAACCACCTGTTTTTGTAAAAAACAAAAAGAAACAAATAAGTTTTAGTGGAGCACAGCCATGTTCATGCGTTTGTGTATTTTCTAAGGCTGCTTTTGAATTTTAATGGTGGAATTGAGCCCTCGGGACAAAGATAATATGGCCCACAAAGCCTCAAATATTTACTATCTGGCTCTCAGAAAAAGTTTGCAGACACCTGTTCTAGAATCTACCATGAAAATTTTTCCAAAACATAGAACATGTTGCATGATTCCATTATTGTTTTAAAAAGTCATATAGCTTAAATACATATGAAAAACTGGAAGAATATACATCGATATTTTTAATATGCTTACATATTAAATTGTACTCAATAAATTTCTATATGCAGAATTGTACTCATAAATTTCTATATCTTTGTATTTTGCATAACAGCATGAAATAATATTATATATAATGGCATGGGTAACATACCTCATAATAACAACAAAAAAAGATTTGAAAAGTATTTAAACCTACTTCCTTAAAATTTCCAACGACTATTTTTTTTATAAGAAAACGTCTTAATTCTTTGAAAAATGTATACGACCTTCATAATTTCTTCAATCTTCTCTTTCCAACTGCTCATGATCACCTTGCCTGACACTCTTTCACAGACTCTAGCTTGGTGGATCTCAAATTTTAGTGCTTAACAACTGCTGAAAATTCAGACACCCGAGTTCCCTTATTCAGTACATTTGGGGTAAGACTAGAAATTTACATATTTTATAAGCATCCATGCTAGTGGTTCATGGATCACATTTTAACATGGTTTTACACTATGTAATCAAATTCACCTAAGTTCAAATCCGGACTTCAATATTCACTAGTTATCTGACTTTGGAAAAATAACTTAAACTCACTAAAGCACAACTTCATTTTCTGTGAAATTAGATACCAAAAGAACTTGCCTCACTAAGGTTTTTGTAAGGTTTAAAGGAGATGATTCAGGTCAAATATTGAACCCAGTGTCTGGCTCAGAGTAAATATTTGGTAAATGTTATCTGTTTTCCTTTATACCTTCCTCATTATTATTAATGATATTATTTTAATTGCAAAATTCTTCTTCAGTATTATAAATTCCAGGCCATTCCCCATGTCACATACAGTCACACACACTCACCATTGCACATTATTCCCTTTTTTCATAATGTCCTTCTTAGCTCCATTTGTGTTCATTGGCTTAACTTCTACTCATCCTCTGGGGACCAATTCACATACTATCTTTGTGCACCCTTCCCTCAATCCCCCCTCACCAAAGGTAAAGCCATGTCTCCCTCTCTCACAGCTGTACCCCCACAAGACCTTGTGTGCATGACCACTCTAGTACTTATCATATTAAATCTGTGTTCATTTTTCTGTGCCCAGAAGAGACTGTGACATCATTGAGAGCAGGCATCATGCCCATTTTATCACTGCATTATCATTTTTTTTGTGACTGCTCCCTCCATTTATTCTGGGTCTCTATGAGATAAACCTTGTATTAACCACGTGTTTCTGATGCTTTCACATCTAGGGCTTTGCAGACTCTGGAGAGACTGCCCCTCCCAGGGCGAGTCAGTTCCTATAGATGGTAACTGAATCACCAGAGATCATGTCCTCCATAAGCAAACCAACCAATCTAGAGCTCAAACCCCCAACTTTATCAAGCTCTTATTATACTCCAGGCCACTTTCCCCCTGTCCCAGTCACCCCAGGGCCAGGTACCAGACACCTAGAGACAACCTCTGTGCCCCAGAGTCTGCTGAAATTATTCAAACTGGCCAATCCAAAAACTGCTTACCCTGCCTTGTTGATTCCTTCCCAGGGAAACCACAATAAAGCCTCTTGCCTACATTTTCTGCTCACTCTTTCTGCCTCTGACTGACCCTGGTGCTTCCTCATGTGGACCCATGGCATGGCATTCCCCTTCCTCATGGAATCTGTGAATATAACAAGCTATTTTTTCAATGGTAGTTGTTTCCTGATCTGTTGGACTTTCTATACCTGAATAATAATAAAACCTATATTTTAAAACAAACCCTTTAATGGATTTTTAGAGTTACTTAAAGTCTTACTGTAGCCATATGTGTTTTTGTTTTTTTCAAGAGATGAGAAAACTTCACATAGGCAGGATAAATACCTTGTTCAAGGTCACATGACTGTTAGGCAGTGGCCATAGTTCAATTCCAAGTCTATTTTGTCTCCAAACCCTGAGTTCTGTACTCTGTACAGCATCAAAGGCTTCCTCAATCACAACTTCCCCCCTTCACAGGATTCACTAGGACAATGGTCAGTAAGGTATGTTGCCTGAGTGCTAATACACTGATTCGAAGTATCTACGTCTTAATTTCATATATGAATTTTCTTAATGTGGTCCACCATAATATCAACAAAATCTACTTCTTTGGGGGGGTTCAGAGTTGGGGAAACATGAGAGTTTTTAAAAGGCCCATTGCAAAATGGCTTGCATATTTATAAATGAGTGCTGAAAAGGAGCAAATTTTGAAATGAAGTTTGAAATGAATGTAAATTCATTTGGATAAAGCTCGAGATCAGTGTAGAAATCATTAAAATAAAAGGCAATTTGATTCATTAGCTCTGAAGAAACCAGTTCTGTAAGTGATAAAATTTCATTGATTGAAATCTGTTTGGTGATAAGCTCTAGGACTCTCTACCCACCAGCAGCTAAGACTATCAACATGAAGCCAGAGATTAGAAATAAGACCCTTTTCAGAGCAAGAGAAGAGAAAAAAGAATCAAAAAAAAAAAAAAAAAAACTGGAAAAAGAGGACCCATGATGAGCACCACAGGTGAGAGAAGCCCTGTAATGCAAAACCTCCTGAACTGAGATTTCATTGACAGAGTACAAGCTTGTAGCTATGAGACCTCAGACAAGTCACTTCCTTTCTCTGAGTCTTACTTCCTCACCTGTAAAATGAGGTAGGATCCGTAAGTAGCTGCGCTCTCTAGTTCTACTTAAATTTAACTTCTCTTTTTAAAAAATGCCACTAGGTGGCAGCAGGAATTAAATAATATCCTCTGCCTTAGTTTTCTGGTTTTCAGAAGGATTTTTTGCAAGAGTAGGAATCATTTTGGAGGATAATAATACCACCACCACAAACACACAATGTAAAACAGAACAATGTTTAAAGTGCACAATAATTAAACAACAAGTAAAACAAATAAATTCTTATTCATTAAAATCAGCATATTGCTACCTAAGGAAAATGTCCAATGATGATAAAAATTTATTTAACTGCCTTCTCCATGAAATACATTGTCACAGTGTCTAAATTTTTATTATTTATCAATTAAATGTCTAAATTATAATTAATGTCTAAGTTATAATTAATGTCTAAGTTATAATTATATGCATATAAATACAACGACCTGCTCAAGAATTCCATTTGGATGTCCAGTAAGAACCTCACAGAATTCAATTTCCGTCCCCAAAACTTGAGTCTTCTCAAGCTTTGCAATGTCAGAAAATGAAAGCAAAACTTCCCTCTTTGCTCCCCACGCTACATCCAATCCATCAGAAATGCTTTGACTCTACCTCCAAAACACATTGTAAAAGTTTTCATTTATTTCCAGCTTCACTGCTACCATCTTTGACCAAGCCACCGTTATCCCTCACATGGATGACTTCAAGAGCCACTCTACCTGGACTCTCTACTTTTCTTTTTGTCCCCCTACAGTCTGTGCTCCATATATTAACCAAAGTGACGGTTTAAAATATAAGATCTATCATGCCACTCTCTTATTTAAAACCCTCTAAAAAATGATCAGTGCCCTTAAAATAAAGTCCAAACTCTATAACACGATTTATGTACCTTCTCATAATTCAGCGGTTGCCTGCTCCTTTTCCAATTTACACATTCACGCACTGTGCTCCAGAAATACCACACTCCTCCCACTGCTTCACACACAAATGCCAGTCACTCCTACCTGAGAATTTTGGATTAGTTCTTCTTTCTGCCTAGAATGCTCTATCCCCTTTTGTACCCAGGGCTGGTACTACTCATCATTCAGATCTCAGGTCATCCAAGTCTTACCCGTCCAGACCATCTAAAGTAACAGTGGCCCCTCTTTATCACAGTAACCTAATTTGTTCCCGTCTCTGCACTTACCACTCTCTGAATGACCTTGTTTATCCACTTGTTTACTTACTGCTTTCTCTCACTAAAATAGGCCAGGGATATGTCAGTTATTAACCACGGTGCATATACTTCGTGTCTGCAAGAACATCACAAGTACTCGATAGAGATTTTAAACTGAGTAAATCAATGAATTATGGACAGGATTGGATCTTTAAGATTGAAAAGGAATACCAACACAGCAATGAGAAACAGGATCACTGTATTGATCTTTCATCTTTGAATGCAGCCATTGACAATAACTTGTTTTTCTGGAAAAATCCTATTATCACAAGCAAGTAGCATTTTCAGTATTGAGTACATTCTTCTCTCTCAATAACCATTTAACAACAAAATCATGTCGTGTAGAATCTCTTAACAATGACAACAACAAGTAATATTTAAGTAGGTACCCTGGGCTAAGCTCTGGGCTGAACACTGCATTTATAGTGGATTAACTCTTAGAACACCCCTATGATTAGGTTACATCTTGTCATTTCCTTATATATTATAGTCAGTGGGTCAAATGAAAGTGAGAGCTGTTGCCAAACCTGCTCAGATTTTGTGCAGGAGCCAGGATCTCAGCTTTTGTGCTACAACCCCAGAGGCTGTCCGCTTAATTGCTTTGTTATCTTACTCCCTGTATTAGTTTCCTGTGGCTGCTATAACAAATGACCACAAACTTAGTGGCTTAAAATAATACAAATTTATTCTCTTACAGTTCTGGAAGTCAGAAATCAATTTCACTGGGTTAAAGCCAAGATGTAGACAGAGCAGTTTCCTTCTGGAGGCTCTGAGGGAAGAATTTGTTTTCTTGCCATTTTCAGCTTCCGGTGGTCACTTGTATCCTTTGGCTGTGACTCCAAAGTGCATCACTCCAATCTCTGCTTCCATCATCACATCATTTTTTCCTCTGACTCTGAGTCCTGCTGTGTCCCCTCTTAAATAGACCCTAGTGACTATATTGGACCCACCCAGATACTCCGGGATAATATCCCCATTACAGGACCCTAACTTAATTACATCTGCAAAGTCTCTTTTGTCACATAAAGTAACTTTCACAGGTTCCAGGGATCAGGCTGTGGATATATTATGGGGGCTGCTGTTCAGCCTCCCACACTCCCGATGCTAGTAAGTGAAAGGAAGGAGATATCGGGCCTCCTCATTCACTATCCAAGTGACTTGTCTCCAGACACCAGCCTCTCTCCATATGCAATTCAAGCTAAGGCCTCAGCAAAATTACCAAATAGAGACATCATGAATCTTTGGTGTCAACGACAAGACGCTGATGCTAAAATGCTTATGGTCTACCATAAAGATGCCTGCAAGGTACTTAGGACTATTTAAGCCTGCAAGGTATTAAATACAGATATTTAAGACTAAGTCCTATTGCACGCCCTTTCTACCTCTTATCTGCATCAGCCTGGGCTTCCTATTTAATAATCCCCTTGACATGCTTCAGATGATTTTTATTTAAACGAGGAGCATACTTTTTACAAGGTTCAAAAACCCTTGCCTAGTTCAGATATGACCTAAATGAATTACCTTGAAAGAGAATCAATGCTAGGTTTTATTAAACCCAGCTCCTAGAGGCTAAAGGAAATGAACAATGATATTGGCAAGCAGAAAATACCTTGTAAAGTGCTCAATAGCTTCTATAAATAAATTTGCAATTCACTTAAGATGTAAACAGTACAGAGCAAGCCTTGAATACATCAGCAGGGCTGTAAAATGATGCCTTTACCTTTCTTCCCTTCTGACCTCTCAATTACAAAGGCTTCTCCAAAGAGGGTGTGCTATGGAGCACCATCTCCAAATTGCTGCTCTCAGCACGTCTGGCAACACAGAGGTTTCATTGCAACTTTCACTTCGTCATATTCCTGGAGGCAGAACACCCTTCTAAGTCCAAAGTGTTTCTCTAAGAGGAATGGTTTAAGCGTAGGACCATCTGCAAGCAAGGTCAACCTGTCTCTTATGGCACATGTTTAAAAGCCACTATGACTGAGAGTTTCAATTCATTTTTCTTTTGCAAAGAGATGAAAATATAGTGTACCATGAGGAGAAATGGTCATTTTGCTATAAAGCATCATTTCCAAATTGTTTTTGGTAGAATGTGAGATCATGTAGTAAGAAAAAACAGTTTTCTTTCAAAGCATTGTTGAGAAATGCTTTATTCTACGTTCCCTTTCCAGAGATTGAAAAAGCAGAGTAGGATAGTAAAGTCTCTGAGAAATCCTGCAATAAGGAAATAGCCGTCATTTTGTTTAACCCAGAAGTTTTGACCACTGACTCCATTATCTGCATATTGCCTATTCCCATCCTGTAGAACGATGCTCTGTGGCACACGCTTTGTGAAACACTGTTCTGAAGTGTTTTTGTAGGTGATGTGGTTCAAGTATCCCAGGAATGGTGACGAGAACAAAGTGATTCTTTCTAAAATAAATGGGAAATCCTAAAAATGCAGAAACTAGAAGAGTTTTAAGAACAGAGCAAAACTAGCTCAGATAAGGTTCTTCATGAGTGGCTTAGATGCTCTTTGAGGGCAAAGTAGTATTTCTTGGCCAATTTTTTAAATTCCTATAATCTATACCCTAATTCTGTTAAAACAAAGATCGATGTTTACACCAAAACTCCTCAAATGTGCCATTTTACAATGATTTCAAGTTGTACCCAGCATGGGATCTCTGGTTGTCTATTGAATATATTTGGATATTTGGTAGAAAGCTGGATATCCTCTGTTAAAATTATAGTTTATAAAGAATAAAAGTATAGTCTCTGGAATCAGACTCCTTGGGTTCCAATTCTAGTTCTCCCAGTTATTGCTAATATGGCCTTAGACAAATCACCTAACTTGTTCATGCCTAAAACGTCCTTATTTATAGAGTTGGAACAGTAAGAGAATATATGATTGTAAAACATGGGAAAAAATGTGTGCCTGACATAGTGGGAGCACTCCGGCAAAGGTGAAACATACCCTTTGCCCATGAAAGCTGGGTCCCTGCCCTAAACCCTGTGTAAAGACTTCACTGTCCTACCTTTAACTATTTTCCCTTCTCACAGGTCAGGGGTCCACAGAGTCAAGGGAACATGCCCACCAAAAACTTGCTTCCCTCACCTCTTAGACCACATTTTAGGTACCTGGAAACACAAAATTCCTTGTCCAAATGAAGTGATTGCTCAAGTGTATTTCATGGAACACTAGTCTCATGAAATACTCTTTAAAGGAGCTCCATGGCCATACAAATTTAGGGAACACTGTGCACTATGTCTACTTTCTTAGAACATAAACCAAATTCTATAAATAAGCTAGATTAACTTTATTGAATCCAATTTCCCTAAGTTTACTGGAATATAAAAAATTCCTTTCCCCTCCCCCTTCCCCAGTAGTAATGATAAACACCAGTGGAACTAAATGTGGAAAGTACTTTGAAAAAGGATAGTATGGTATAATGAATACAGACTCTGGAGTCTGACCAACTTAGATTTAATTTCTGGCTCTTGACTTTGTATGAAATACTTAACCTTTCTGCTTGATTTGTATGAAATATTCAACCTTTCTGAGCCTTTAGTTTTTGTTGGAGTCTTTGAGACAGCTCATGGAAAATAGTATTCTTCTTTCCTGCCCAGGTTTTGAAGAAGCTGAAAAAGAATTAAATACAAATATGGAAGCCATAATATGACCTTTATTACTAACAGAAGTTAGGTTTTAGGACACGGCTGAAAGTTGGTTAAACCTGGTGGACTCGATAAAGAGAGAGAAAGGAGGACCTGTGTCCATCATGTCCACATTTGTACCAATCAGACAGATCTCTCTATTTCTTGGGAGGCTGAGGGATGGAAGTGGTGGAGAAAAGTCAGGAGTGCTGCACTGGTGAAATTCTCTCTAACTAAAAGAAACATTCCCCTCCCAACAATGAAATCCTATCTCTGACAAATGTCCACACAAAAACCTGAACATGATGTTTATATCAGCTTATTCATGATAGTCCCCAGCTAGAGGTATACCAAGATGTCTTTCTACAGATGAATGGATAAACAAATTGGCGGGGTGGGGGTGGGGCAGAGTCAAGATGGCAGACTAGGAAGGCGTGGAATTCGTGTCTCCGCACAACTAGGGCACCTACCAGGCAGCAGTGGGGGACCACGGACACCTAAGGGGATGGGAGGAACCCTCAGCAACCGGGTAGGATGTGGGGCACAGTGAGAGTAAAGCGGGAGGAGAAGTGTAAGCGGGATGGGACTGGAGCCCCTGAGGGGCGGCTGGGGGAGGGGAAGGGATCCCATGCCCGAAGGGGGAAATTGGGGACCATTGGGAGGACAGAGGATCAAAAGGGAGCATGGCCAGTGTTTCCCCTGCCCGCTTGGACCCCCAGGAACCTGCTGAGATCCCAGGCCTGATCCTCTGCCCACCGAGGCCCCCTCCAGCCACGCCAGTCCTGAGGGAGTGAGAGGGAGGGAAGGGGGAGCAAAAGTAAAGGCCTGACCTCCAAGACTGGCACCCATGAGGGGTGGCTGGGGGAGGGGAGGAGTTCTTAAACCCAGAGGGACCCACTCATGGTTAGGGGTCCAGCAATGATGGGGGAGACCCTGGGTGGGGGAGGGGTGGAGGAACAGAGGGAACTTGGCCAGTGCTTTCCCTGTCCACTTAAGCACTGGGGAGCCTGTTGGGCTCTCAAGCCTAATCCTCTGTCCTCAATGCCTCCCTCCTGCCATGGAGAGCCCAAGCCTCACCCCTACACCCTCACCCAGGGCCCTACCTCCAAACTCCGGATCTCCACGCTCCAGAGGCTCCCCTCAGGCCTTGCTGCCTCTCCCCCTCCTTGCAGATCCTAAGCAGAGGCCCCGCCCCACGCTTGAATGTAGCCCCTGCCTAAGTTCTATCCCCTGCCTAGACTGCTCCTCCCATAACCAAGGCACTTTTTTTTTCTATTTTCTTCATTTAGGTTAGGGTACTGTTTTACCTTGTTGTTGTTGATTCATGTATATTTTTATTTTTTCTAATAAATCTTTTATTTTTCTAATTTTATTTTATTCTTTATACTTTGTTATTGTTCTGCTCCTTTTGGCTTGTTCCCCCTCCCCCCCCTTCCCCCCCCTTTTTTTTCTTTTTTCTGTTGTGGTTTTGTTTTACTTGTTGCAGTTGTTTCAATTATATTTTTATTTTTCCTAATATATTTTTTATCTTTGGAATTTTATTTTATTTTTATTCCTTGTTATTGTACTACTCCCTTTTTTCTTTTTCTTTTTTTTTTTTTGCCACTCCATGCAGGTTGCAGCATCTTGTTGCCCAGGCCAGAGGTCGTGCCTGAGCTCCTGTGGTGGGAGCACTGAGTCCAAACTGCTGGACTAACAGAGAACATCAGACCCAGGGAATATTAATTGGAATGAGACCTCCCAGAGGTCCAAGTCTTGGCACCAAGACCTGGCTCTACCCACTGCCTGCAAACGCCAGTGCTGGACACCTCAGGCCAAACAACCAGTAAGACAGGAATACAGACCCACCCATCAAAAAAAGAAAAAAAAGAGATGAAAAAAAATATGTTACAGATGAAGGAACAAGGTAAAAGCCTACAGGACCAAATAAATGAAGACGAAATAGGCAACCTACCTGAAAAAGAATTCAGAGTAATGATAGTAATGATGATCCAAAATCTCAGAAGTAGAATGGAGAAAATACACGAAACGTTTAACAAGGACTTAGAAGAACTAAAGAGCAAACAGTGATGAACAACACAATAACTGAAATTAAAAATACTCTAGAAGGGATCATTAGCAGAATAACTGAGGCAGAAGAATGGATAAGTGAGCTGGAAGATAAAATGGTGGAAATAACTACCTCAGAGCAGAATAAAGAAAAATGAATGAAAATAATTGAGGACAGATACCTCTGTCCTCAGATACCTCTGGGACAACATGAAATGCACCATTATTCGAATTATAGAGATCCCAGAAGAGGAAGAGAAAAAGAAAGAGTCTGAGAAAATATTTGAAGAGATTATAGTTGAAAACTTCCCTAACATGGGAAAGGAAACAATCAATCAAGTCCAGGAAGCACAGAGAGTTCCATACAGGATAAACCCAAAGAAAAACATGCCAAGACATATTAATCAAACTATCAGAAATCAAAAACAAAGAAAAAATATTAAAAGCAGCAAGGGAAAAGCAACAAATAATATACAAGGGAATCCCCATAAGGTTAACAGCTGATCTTTCAGCAGAAACTCTGCAAGCCAGAAGGCAGTGGCAGGACATATTTAAACTGATGAAAGGGAGAAAACCTACAACCAAGATTACTCTACCCAGCAAGGATCTCATTCAGATTTGACAGAGAAATCAAAAGCTTTACAGACAAGCAAAAGCTAAGAGAATTCACCACCACCAAACCAGCTTTACAACAAATGCTAAAGGAACTTCTCTAAGCAGGAAACAGAAGAGAAGAAAGAGACCCACAAAAACAAACCCAAATCAATTAAGAAAATGTTAATAGGACCATACATATTGATAATAACCTTGAATGTAAATGGATTAAATGCTCCAACCAAAAGACACAGATGGGCTGAATGGATACAAAAACAAGACCCTTATATATGCTGTCTACAAGAGACCAGCTTCAGACCTAGGGACATATACAGACTGAAAGTGAGGGGATGGAAAAGATATTCCTTGCAAATGGAAATCATAAGAAAGCTGGAATAGCAATACTCATATCAAGTGAAATAGACTTTACAATAAAGACTGTTACAAGAGATAAGGAAGAATACCACATAATGATCAATCCAAGAAGAAAACATAACAATTATATATGCACCCAACATAGGAGCACCTCAGTACAAAAGGCAAATGTTAACAGCCATAAAAGGAGAAATCAACACTAACACAATAATAGTGGGGGATTTTAACACCCCACTTACACCAATAGACAGATCATCCAGACAGAAAATAAATAAGGAAACACAAAATGACACAATAGACCAGATAGACTTAATTGATATTTTTAGGACAGTCCATCTGAAAACAGTAGATTACACTGTCTTCTCAAGTGCACACAGAACATTCTCCAGAATAAATCACACCTTCAGTCACAAATTGAGCCTTGGTAAAGTTAAGAAAATTGAAATCGTATCAAGCATCTTTTCCAACCACAACACTATGAGACTAGAAATCAATTACAGGAAAAAAAACCTGTAAAAAACACAAATACATGGAAGCCAAACAGTCTGCTGCTACATAACCAAGAGATCACTGAAGAAATGAAAGAAGAATATATAAAAATTACCTAGAAACAGATGACAATGAAAACACAATGATCCAAAACCTATGGGATGCAGCAAAAGCAGTTCTCAGAGGGAAGTTCATAGTAATTCAAGCTCACCTCAAGAAACAACAAAAATCGCAAATAAACAATCTAACCTTACACCTAAATCAACTACAAAAAGAAGAACAATGAAAACCCAAAGTTAGTAGAAGGAAAGAAATCATAAAGATTGGAGCAGAAATAAATGAAATAGAAATGAAGAAAACAATAGCAAAGATCAATCAAACTAAATGCTGGTTCTCTGAGAAGATAAACAAAATTGATAAACCTTTAGCCAGACTCATCAAGAAAAAAAGGGAGAGGACTCAAATCGATAAAATTAGAAATGAAAAAGGAGAGATTACAAATGACACTGCAGAAGTACAAAAGATGATAAGAGACTACTACAAGCAACTATACGCCAATAAAACAGACAACCTGTAAGAAATGGACAAATTATTGGAAATGTACAACTTTCCAAGATTGAACCAGGAAGAATTAGAAAATATAAACAGACCAATCACAGGTAATGGAATTGAAACTGTAATTAAAAATCTTCCAACAAACAAAAGTCCAGGACCAGATGGCTTCACAGGTGAATTCTATCAAACATTTAGAGAAGAGTTAACACCATCCTTCTCAAACTCTTCCAAAAAATTGAGGAGGGAGGAACACTCCCAAACTCGTTCTATGAGGCCACCATCACCCTGATACCAAAACCAGACAAAGATATCACAAAAAAAGAAAATTATGGACCAATATCACTGATGAACATAGACACAAAAATCCTCAACAAAATGCTAGCAAACAGAATCCAACAACACATTAAAAGGATCATACAACCTTGAGCAAGAGGGATTTATCCCAGAGAGCCAAGGATTCTTCAATATATGCAAAACAATCAATGTGATACACCATATTAACAAATTAAAGGATGAAAACCATATGATAATCTCAATAGATGCAGAAAAAGCTTTTGAGAAAATTCAACACCCATTTATGATAAAAAACTCTCCAGAAAGTGGGCATAGAAGAAGCCTACCTCAACATAATAAAAGCCATATACAACAAATCCACAGCAAACCTCATTCTCAATGGTGAAAAACTGAAAGCATTTCCTCTAAGATCAGGAACACTCTCACCACTATTATTCAACATAGTATTGGAAGTCCTAGCCACAGCAGTCAGAGAAGAAAAAGAAGTAAAAGGAATCCAAATTGGAAAGGAAGAAGTAAAACTGTCCCTCTTTGTAGATGGCATGAAAATCCTAAAGAGGCCACCAGAAAACTACATGAGCAATCCCACTACTGGGCATATACCCTGAGAAAACCATAATTCAAAAAGAGACATGTAGGGCTTCCCTGGTGGCGCAGTGGTTGAGAGTCTGCCTGCCGACGCAGGGGACACTTGTTCGTGCCCCGGTCCGGGAAGATCCCACATGCCGCGGAGCAGCTGGGCCCGTGAACCATGGCCGCTGATCCTGCGCGTCCGGAGCCTGTGCTCCGCAACGGGAGAGGCCACAACAGTGAGAGGCCCGCATACCGCAAAAAAAAAAAAAAAAAAAGAGACATGTACCACAATGTTCATTGCAGCACTATTTACAATAACCAGGACATGGAAGCAACCTAAATGTCCATCAAGAGATGAATGGATAAAGAAGATGTGGCACATATATACCATGGAATATTCCTCAGCCATAACAAGTAGCAAAATTGAGTTATTTGTAATGAGGTGGATGGACCTAGAATCTGTCATACAGAGTGAAGTAAGTCAGAAAAACAAATACCTATGCTAACGCGCATATATGGAATTTTAAAAAGCGGTACTGATGAACCTAGTGGCAGGGCAGGAATAAAGACGCAGACATAGATAACGGACTTTAGGGCACAGGGTGGGAAGGGGAAGCTGGGATGAAGTGAGAGAATAGCATTGACTTATATACACTACCAAATGTAAAATGGATAGCTAGTGGGATGTTGCTGCATAGCACAAGTAGATCAATTCGATGCTTTGTGACAACCTAGAGGGATGGGATTGGGAGGGAGGCTCAAGAGGGAGGGGATATGGGGATATATGTATACATATAGCTGATTCACTTTGTTGTACAGCAGAAACTAACGCAACACTGTAAAGCATTTATACTTCAATAAAGATGTGAAAAACAAAACCAAATTGTGGTACATCCATACAATAGAACAGTATTCCGTGATAATAAGAAATCAACTAATAAGCTACAAAAATATGGAGGAAACTTAAGTGCATATTGCTAAGTGAAAAAAGCCAGTCCGTGAATCATACATCTTGTATGATTCCAAACGTATGGCATATCTGGGGAAAAAAACCCCAAACTATAGAGACAATAAAAAGATCCAGGGTTATCAGGGTTTTCAGCTGGAGGAAGAAGATGGATGATTAGGTGACGTGCAGGAGATCATTAGGATGAAACTGTTCTATATGATACTGTAATGGTAGATATATGACATCATGCATGTGTTAAAACACATAAAACAGTACAATGCAAGAGGAAACCTTAATGTAAATGACAGGTTTTAGTTAATGACAATGTATTGATACTGTTTCATTAATTGGAACTAATGCAATACAGTAATTTAATAATAGGGGAACCTGTGTGTGAGTGTGGGAAGGAGGCTGGAAATGGGGGTAGGTTGAATATATGGAACTCTGTACTATCTGATCAACATCTCTATCTCTATACTGAAGTGTAGGCTATTAATTATTACAATGAAAATAAATAATACTTTAAAAACAAAAATGAAGCTATCAATGCCTAATTTATATAGCTACTCAAATGATTGAGCAAAAGTGTATACTATATATATCCTCTACTCTAATAATTAATAATCATAGCCATACCGTTGAAAGAATCCATCTTATGAAGAACTTACTTTCTACTTTCTGGATTCATCTTATAATCAGTGTTTTCAATCTCTGCCTAGTTGGGCTTCTCCCCAAGGACATAATCTCAAGGATAGAGTGTAACACAATCAAGCCCAAATCTGTAGACCTTCTTCTACCATTTCGTCTCTCCTCTCATCTGCTTGAGATCTGCTATGAGAAAAAAAGATAAGATTTCTAGTCAAGATTGAGCATGAGGTGTTAGAATCAATACAGAAAGGGGTTGGCATATGCTGATAACAGAGGAGGGGTGTGATGGAATCAAATAGACAGTGTGTTAATGACCTAAGAAACTGGATTCGTCTTCATCTACTTGGGGCAAAAAATGTACTTTGATCAGCACATCTCAGAAGGTGAAGGAAAATTCAGATACCACGTTTGTATCCAGTTGCTTTAGTCTCTCTCCCAGAGATCAAATCACCAAGCTTGCTTTTTATAAAACAGGCTATGTGTTGTACTGATTCTTATCAAGAAAAGCTAAGCATTGAGGGACTGGGATACCCATACAAAAATACCCATCCACCAGTTCTCCTAAGAGAAGTCATTAAAAGCCAATTGTGTGAGTTTTCTATGAATGAGTAACAAATCACCACAAATTTAGCAGTTTAAAACTGCACCCATTTAACAACACTACAGTTTTTTTTTCTTTTATAAAATTTTTTTATTCTGGTAAAATACACATAACACAAAAGTTACCACTTTAACCATCTTTAAGTATACAATTCAGTGATATTAAGTACATTTCCATGGAACACTACAGTTTTATATGTCAGAATCTGGTGAGCTCAGCTCATTTTTCTGCTTCAAGTCTTACAAAGCCAAGATCAGGATGTCTGCAGGGCTCTGTTTCTTTCTGGAGGCTCTAGGGGCCAATCTACCTCCATAATCAATTAAGTTGTTGGCGGAATTCAGCTCTATGCAGTTGTATGTCTGAGGTCCCTGTTTCCTTGCTGGCTGTCATTTAGGGGTGGTTCTTATCTTCTGCAAGCTGTCTGCCTTCCTTGGCTTCTTGTCCCTTTGTCTTTAAAGCCAGCAGTGGTGGGTCAAGTCCCTGTCATGTTTCAGATCTGTAGAACTTCTACCATTTTGTCTCTCTCTCACTGATTCTTCCTCCTCCCTCCGCCACTTTTAAAAATCCCAATTCATTACATTGGGCCAACTGGATAATGGAGTATAATCTCCCTATTTTAAGGTTAGCTGATTGGCAACCTGAAAATTCTTTTTGACATGTAATAAAATATATTAATAGGCTTAACATCAGGGGACAAACTATCATGGGGGCCAAAATCCTGCCAACTACACCAATCTCACTTGATATTTAAAACATAAGACTGGAACTTATGTACACACTGCTTATACTCTAATACATACAAATGAACAGAAACCTATAGAGAGACAGCACAAGAGTATAAACTCAGTAACCTATAAACAAAGAATACAAAAATTGTCCACTAGAATCAAGTGAAGCTAAGAAAGTTAATAAGGAGAAATATCCTGGATGATTTGCTATGAGATCTGAGACACAGCATACTAATTTTTTAAAATTAATTAATTAATTAATTTTTGGCTGCATTTGGTCTTTGTTGCTGTGTGTGGGCTTTCTCTAGTTGCAGCGAGCGGGGGCTACTCTTCGTTGTGGTGCTCAGGCTTCTCATTGCGGTGGCTTCTCTTGTTACAGAGCTTGGGCTCTATGCACACGGGCTTCAGTAGTTGTGTCATGCGGGCTCAGTAGTTGTGGCTCGCAAGCCTTAGAGCGCAGGCTCAGTGGTTGTGGAGCACGGGCCTAGATGCTCCACGGCATGTGGGATCTTCCTGGACCAGGGCTTGAACCCATGTCCCCTGCATTGGCAGGCGGATTCTTGACCACTGCGCCTAAGTCCTAGCATACTAATTTTTGATACTTGTTTTTCTCATTTCTGATGAGAGCTTAAGATTCTAACGTTCTTTTCCTACGTTATCATCCTGTGATTATGTTATCTCAACAACAGCCCTTTTATTGTACGTCTCCTTTTAGAGCACGGATTTAACATGTTTCAGGACTATTAACCAGGTACTTTCCTGTGCAGTGATTATGCTGGGGCTATGAGGAAAATGAAGTCAGCCCTACACAATCTCAGGCTGGAAAAAAAAAAAAGTAATGAGACACATAATTCAGTGACCAGAATACAATAAAATACATTGGACTGAAGTGTCAGAAGGGGGCGATTCTGAGACGGTTATGCAAATAGCTATCTAAATCCACCGAAATTCAACCAAGTCATGGGGGAGAAGCATCACTGCAAGAACAGTCATGAATAGAGAGAATAAAACTTTATTTCATCAGAGGAAGTTTCTGAACCTCTCTGGAAAGATCTGACTTTCTATACCTTCTTTGGAAATTTACCACATTCTTGCAGATTGATGGACCCATTTTGTTGATTGAACCATTCCTTACTGGTTTGCTTACCCAAGTTATGTGGCTTAAACACTATAGCAGTAGCTGTAAATCAATTCTGTAATTAGGTGGGCCCTGTAGCTACGGGACATTTGAGACAATGACATGTGCATAATGAATATCCTCTTTATATTTAGTTAAAAACATTAAGATCGACGTGGCTAGTAATGTTACAAATTATGAACTAAACACCCCCAAATTAAGACCAACAAAGATTCTGTGATATTCATACAGGAAATCAACCTTTAAAAATTTTCTCCCTTATGAAAGAAAAACATTCTCATGCTATGTTCCAAAACACCAGAAGAAGGCAGAAGATGCACATGGTTGAGAATTCTGAATTCTGTTATATAAAGTAGCCTTTAGATGGTATCTTACTTACACTTTGCGGAACCTAAATTCAGTATTTTAGTCTTCATTCAGATTTTTTCCTAACAAAATAATGAAAATATGTAGGTGGGTTTCAGTTTTACTGTGTAGTGATGATTTTGAATTCTGATGATTCTATACATTGAGGAATGCTATATATTGATATTTTAGTTATAAAACAATATCCAACATTTTTAAAGTGCTTGTATTAATGGTGAACATTCTACATGCTTTACAAGCATGATATGGTAAGCAGAATTCTAAGATAGCATCCAAGATTTTTCACCCCTTGGACTGCATGCATAATCACATGGATTGTAAATCTGATGGATTTTACTCTTGTGATTAGGTTATGTTACATGGCACAGTTGATCTTAAGATAGGGAAATTTTCGGGGTAAACTGACCAAATCCCATGAGCCCTTTAAAGGCCACAGGTTTTCAAAAAGTACTTAGTAATTAAATAATTATATTGCTGCATTTGTTTATACATATGAAAACTAGGGTGAAATAAGATCATACAACTAAATTGACCATTCTTATAATCTGCAAAAAACCTTTTTACTGATAAGGTATTATGCATTTCTTTAAAATTGTTTTACTTCTAGAAAGCTAAGACAATATTAGACAACTTATAGAGCTTAATTTTGATAGACATAAATGGAGAAAATGCAAGCTCCACAGAATAAAAACTTATACAAAAACTTTATATAGAAAAAGGAGAGAAGGGCAACAGGGAACCTGTTTTTAAATGAAATAATTTCTTTTTGATTGTTTTTACTTATCAATGAGAATTATTTCTTTTTAACCATTAACCTTTATCAAAAACATTGTACATGGGCTTCCTGGTGGCGCAGTGGTTGAGAGTCCACCTGCCAATGCAGGGGACAGGGGTTTGTGTCCCGGTCCGGGAAGATCCCACATGCCTCGGAGCGGCTGGGCCCGTGAGCCATGGCCGCTGAGCCTGCGCGTCCGGAGCCTGTGCTCCGCAGCGGGAGAGGCCACAACAGTGAGAGGCCCAAGTACCGGAAAAAAAAAAAAAAATTGTACAATGCCTTTAAAAGGATTTTTAGCTTAAAAAATGACTGAATTGGTTTCTAAGTTTCATAATAGTCCTCATCAAAGACCTATTAAAATATTGTGGACTACACAATACATATCATTGTTGTTTAGCATTCGTTCCATATAAGAAGTCTAGTAAATAACATATCACAGTCAGAATTTCTGGCAATTAGACTGAGAAATCCTTGCAATGCTCAGGCAGTGAAAAGATAGCACATGGAAGAAAAAGGAAAATATACCTAGCCTTTCAGAATATGAAGTTCTCTTTGCCTGACAAATCCATTAAATGACCCTCCTGACTGTTCTACCACTGTGAATAAGTAAAACAAGACTCCCTCTCTCTCCCTGTGTATGTATGTGTGTATATATATATATATATGTATATATATATATACACAGATATATACAGATATATATTTAATAAATATATATACATGTATATTAAAAAAGGCAGTAAGTTTTCTCTGGCTGGTAACTAAAGAAAGTCAAAGATTTGGAGCATGAAAACTATTGGATGTGCCATTTCCGGTTTAAAGATGGAGGAGGTCATGCATCAAGACGTAAGGTGGACTCTAGGAGCTGAGGGCAGCCCACAGCTGATAGCCAGCAAGGAAAGAGGGACTGCAGTATTACAGGAACCACAAGGAACTGAATTCTGCCAACAGCAAGAATGAGATTGGAAGGAGAATTTTCCCCGGAGCCTCTAGACAATAACTTAGTTTGGCCTACCCTTTGATTTTAGCCTTATGTACACAGAGCAGAGAACCATGAGGTATGCCATACCTCTGACCTACAAAGACTGTGAGGTAATAACTAAGTGTTGTTTGCAGATGTTAAATTTTTAGTAATTTGTTATGCAGCAACAGAAAACTGATATCAATTAATCCATTTAATTCTCACAACAACCATATGGAATAACAACTATTACCCTTATTTCTATTTTTCCAGCTTTCTTGAGGTATAACTGACAAAAAGTGAATATACTAAGAGTATACAATATGATGATTTGATATATGTGTATGTTGTGAAATGATTACTACAATCGAGCTAATTAACATGTCCATCACCTCACACAGTTACCATTTTTTTGTGTGTGTGATGAGAACACTTAATATCTACTCTCTTAGAAAACGTCAAGCATATAATACAATATTATTAACTATAGCTACTATGCTATACATTAGGTCCCCAGAACTTATCTTGTAAGTGACAATTTGTACCCTTTGACCAACATCTCCCCAGCACGTGATCCTGCCTTCATCACTTACTGAATCAGTTTACGAAAGTCATTTAAACTCAGTAGTTAGTAATATTCCAGCCATAAATTATACTGAGAAATCTACCTTCCAAACTTGTTTTGTTAGTTATAAGCCATCTTATATAATGGTACATTTAACAAACATCAATAATATTTTTGAAGAATGCTTAATAAAATGATGAGACCCATGATAATATGTTAAATGAAAATGGTATTTACAAATATATATACCTGTAATTAAAAATGTATTACAAGTACATATATACATATATATATACACAAACACATATATATATATACACATACACACACACACACACATATATATATATATATATACACACATATGATTAGCCCACTTATGTATATATATTTTAAAAGAATATAAGCATGCCCATGGAAGTATTTGGGAAAAATTTAAAGAAATACATTAAAATGTTAACCTCCTAGGGTTTTAGGATGACGCATGATTTTTAAAACCTCTGAGATATTTAACTGAAATTTATAAACATAGTATAATTTGTTAACTCAACAAAAATTTATTGAATTTATACTATATTTTTTGTTTACATGACCATTATTAGCAAAAGATATTTGTATTCTCCAGAAAGTTCATCCTACTCCATTGATATTCCCAGGACTCCCACCCTGTTTTTTACCCCATGTGATACTGAGTAGCAAAGGTTTTCTTGTTTATCTCCTTTACTACACTGTGATATCCTTTCTGTCAGGGACTATATCTTGTCCTATTGTATTTTTAGCAGCTGGTACATTGTCTGGCACATAATAGGATTGCAGTAAACTCTGAGTTAAGTCTCTTTTTGTCATTTAAATAACGACAAATGAATCCTGAGAAATAAAGTCAAATAGTGTCTCAGGACCTGTTGAATTTTTGGTCATGTGATAAGAGTCTTTCCACTGGATTAGTTTCTTGCTATTTCCTAGACCTTAATGCCACATTAAGAAGGCTGGCCAGACTCTGATAAGACTCTTTTCCAGCCTTTTAGTAAATACCCACCCCTAAATCAAGCATAATCAAGCATGCTGATTGTATCTCTAAACACTTTGGTTCATCTAAAATTAAGCGTGATTATCTAATTAAAATGAAAAAGAGAAAATTAGAATGCGCTCACTTCTAATGAGTAAGAGGGGGAAAAAACACATAATATTATGGAACAGGTGTTGAGAGAGAAGGAGGAGAGATAGGGAGGGGAGGAGATGTGTTTACTTAATGAGAACCTCAGGCCTAGAAAGTACCACACAGAAAGCAGAGTTGAAAGCATCTCATAGCCATACTGATATTGCCTCCAGAAGTCTTGGATTCTTGGTGAAGAAAGACTGTAGGGGCTGCTGATGAGGAATTCCGCTGTGAAGAGTATATTGATATACATTTTGTAAAACTCTTCCTGGGAAAATTTCAGATGCCACAAATAGTCACAGAAATATCATAATTTTTCTTTAAGTTATTTTTTCTTCTTCCATAAAATTTTGATCAGTGGTCCCATTACACCATACAAAGACAAGCAGAGGGATAATTTCTAAACACAACAGATTTGAGTAGCCTCAGGGTTTTGCTTGTTGGTTACTGTTATGGGCTGAATTATATTGCCCCAAATTCTTACGCTGAAGTTTTAACCCCCCAATGTGACTCTATTTGGAAGTAGGGTCTTTAAGGAAGTAATTAAGGTTAAATGAGGTCATAAGTGTGGGGCCCTATCCAATAGGATTTGTGACTTGAAGAAGAAGAGATACCAGAGATCACTCTCTCCCCACAAGCACGCAGAGGAAAGACCATGTGAAAACAGAGAAAGAAGGCAGCTGTTTGCAAGCCGAGAGGAGAGGTCTCATCAGAAATCAACTCTTGGATTTCATACCTCCAAAACTGCAAAAAGTAATTTTTGTTGCTTTAAACCCATCGGTCTGTAGTATTCTTTAATGGCAGTTTGAACTAATATATAGATCTTTATGGTAGCAAAAACTCAGTTCTGTGAAAAAACTGCTTGCCAGCTGTATCTTCTCAAACAAAATGATTCAATGTGACTGGCCTCCTCTTCTTGCTTCATTTCCTGAACTGGCATCAGATAGACACTGTCAACACCCCCTTATTTGCTCAGCTCAACACTGGGGCCACAAAGTAACTGGAGAGTTGAGTAAAGCCTGAGGGACAGAAAGAAAGAGCCATTCTCTATCTCCATGATTGGTATTTGAATCCTAATCTGTCCATGGAAAGGAAAGAGCTATCTCTTCATGTAGTTGGATCTCCAAGAAAGACATGGCTGCCATCTGAAACTTCTGAATCATGACTATAGTCTCAAATGCTGAACATCTAAAAGAGAGACCAAAACAATACGTCAGGCCTGTGAACACTCTATGTTTGTAGCTGAAATTAGGCACCCAGCCCTAGCAGAGTCTCCTAGTCAACTGGAAGAGAAAATATGGAAGCCACAAGAATATTTTTTTTTAATAAAAAAATGCAAGTCAAATAGGCTGCCCAGACTTCTTACCCCGGACCCCTCTTTAGTTGCCAAGACAGAATTCCAAGATAGGTTAGGAGAATGCAACCCTCCAAGTGGCAGATTCTAGGCCCCTTTTACTGCCAGCAGCATGAGAGAAGACAGACCAAGAGTTTGATCCTCCAAAAAGAAATATCAAAAAGAAGAATGACGTAGAACGTTCTTCATGGTCACACAAGATTTTTTTACCTTTTCCCACCTCACATTGTATATGAAAAGCTTAATGTTTTAGCATTGTGACATAATTTTAGCACACCTTCTTGTCTTTGATGTGAATGATTAGGGCTTTAATATAGATTATACTTAAGCATCATGCACTTGTAAAAGAGCAATATTATGAAATGGCTCAGTTGCCCCCATGTGCCACACACATTGTGCTGAATAGTTTTATATTTATTATCTTATACAAGCTTTAGCAGAAGTCTAAGGTACTGTAGCTATCTGCTATTTTTGCATTCTAATATCCATTGATTCTAACCCTGTTTAGGAAACCATAATTTCTTTCTGAGGAGCCACATTTTTCCACTTTGTTAATTAAATTCCATTGGATTGACACTAGAGGTGAAGCATACGACAAATTTGAGCCTATCAGCATTTCATAAACAATATGAATGACAATGTAATTTAAGCTGGAACTTCTCAGAAAGAAACATTCTTATTTTCTCCTGTGTCTGAGCTTGGATGTACCTTGGGAGTTGTTGGTTTGGGTATCTTAAGAAAATAAATTGCTTAAGATGGAGGGAGAAAACAGTAAAGTGAAACTATAAAAAATAGAGGTGGAAATTGGATCCAAGTGATATTGTTTGAATCCTGGATCAAGGCTCATCTGAAATCAATGCTCATCTTTGATCTGTTCAGTTATAAAAAAAGAATATTTTCAGCTTAACCCAGGTTAGGCCAGATTTTCTGGCATTTGTAACAGAAACCTTACTATTGCATTTCATTTTACACATAAGTCCCTGAGCCTTAGGGAAGTTAAGTAATTTAACCCAAAGCAATACTGTTACTGAATAACAGAGATGCTAAGCCCTATACTTAAACATTTGGAGAACTTGAGTACACAATTATCCATGTCTAAAATGAAGATAATTTATCATCAACTTTTTCAGGGAATTCATCAAAAGAAACACACCCTGAAAGATGTTGTTGTGACATCTCTTCTTGCTGTATTTCAATCAACAAGTATTTGCCAAAGCAGGACTCCATCCCAGGTCTGCCAAACTTTATAGCCTACACCAGCTGTATTGTTTCATACAGCAGAAGCAATAAAGGGTAACATTCTATCTGTCACAAAGAGCCTGATTATTTCTCAGTGGAGCCAGGATAAGAACAAATGACTCATGGGGGGAAAGGTTAGAAGTTTTCTATGGTTGGTGTCTGTGTTCCTGAAATACATGCTAAGGTAGAGTGTATGGGCTGCCTTCAGGAGCACGTGACATAGATCCTCCTTTCTTTTTTTTTTTTTTCCCCTTCTTTTATTTATTTATTTTTAAAATTCTATATAGATGATGTGCAATATTATATGTTACAGGTAAACAATATTGTGATTCACAGTTTTAAGGGTTATATTCCAATCATAGATATTAAAAAATATTGGCTATATTCCCCATGTTCTATAATATATCCTTGTAGCTTATTTTATACCTAATAGTTTGTACCTCTTAATCCCCTACCCATATATTGCCCCTCTCCCCCCAGCTGGTAGCCGCTAGTTTGTTCTCTATATCTCTGTCTGCTTCTTTTTATTATATTCACTAGTCTCCTGTATTTTTTAAATTCCACATATAAGTAATATAACACAGTATTTGTTTTTCTCTGACTTATTTCAATTAACATAAGGCCCTCCAAGTCTATCCATATTGCTGCAAATGGCAAAATTTCATTCTTTCTTATGGCTGTGTAGTATTCCATTGTGCATGTGTGTGTGTGTGTGTGTGTGTGTGTGTGTGTGTGTATATATATATATATATATATATATATATATATATATATATATATATATATATATATATATCTCACATTTTCTTTACCCATTCATCTGCTGATGGACACTTAGGTTGTTCCCATACTTGGCAATTGTAAATAATGCTGCTTTGAACATTGGTGTGCATATATCTTTTCAAATTAGTGTTTTTGTTTTTTTTCCATATGTACCCCAAAATGGATTGCTGTATCATGTGGTAGTTCTTTTTTTTTTTTAACATCTTTATTGGAGTATAATTGCTTTACAATGTTGTTAGTTTCTGCTGTATAACAAAGTGAATCAGCTATGTATATACATATATCCCCATATCCCCTCTCTCTTGTGTCTCCCTCTCACATTCCCTATCCCACCCCTCTAGGCGGTCACAAAGCACCAAGCTGATCTCCCTGTGTTATGCAGCTGCTTCCCACTAGTTATTTATTTTACATTTGAAAGTGTATATATGTCAATGTTACTCCCTCACTTTGCCCCAGCTTACACTTCCTCCTCCCCATGTCCTCAAGTCCATTCTCTACATCTGTGTCTGTCTTTATTCCTGTCCTCTCCCCAGGTTCATCAGAACAACTTTTTTTTTTTTTTTTAGATTCTATATATATATTTCAGCATACAGTATTTATTTTTCTCTTTCTGACTTACTTCTCTCTGTATGACAGACTCTAGGCCCATCCACCTCAATACAAATGACTCAATTTTGTTTCTTTTTATGGCTGAGTAATATTCCATTGCATATATGTGCCACATCTTCTTAATCCATTCATCTCTCAATGGACACTTAGGTTGCTTCCATGTCCTGGCTATTGTTAATAGTGCTGCAATGAACACTGTGGTACATGTCTCTTTTTGAATTATGGTTCTCTCAGGGTATATGCCCAGTAATGGGATTGCCAGATCATATGGTAGTTCTATTTTTAGTTTTTTAAGGAACCTCCATACTGTTCTCCATAGTGGCTGTATCAATTTACCTTCCCACCACCAGCGCAAGAGGGTTCTCTTTTCTCCACACCCTCTCCAGCACTTATTGTTTGTAGATATTTTGATGATGGCCATTCTGACTACTGTGAGGTGATACCTCATTGTAATTTTGATTTGAATTTCTCTAATGATTAGTGACGTTGAGCATCCTTTCATGTGTTTGTTGGCAGTCTGTATATCTTCTTTGGGTAAATGTCTATTTAGGCATTCTGCCCATTTTTGGATTGGGTTGTTTGTTTTTTTGATATTGCGCTGCATGAGTTGCTTGTAAATTTTGGAGCTTGATCCTTTGTCAGTTGCTTCATTTACAAATATTTTCTCCCATTCTGAGGGTTGTCTTTTCAACTTGTTTAAGGTTTCCTTTGCTGTGCAAAAGCTGTTAAGTTTCATCAGGTCCCATTTGTTTATTTTTATTTCCATTTCTCTAGGAGGTGGGTCAAAAAGAATCTGGCTGTGTCATAGAGTGTTCCACCTATGTATTCCTCTAAGAGTTTTACAGTGTCTGGACTTACATTTAGGTCTTTAATCCATTTTGAGTTTATTTTTGTATACGGTGTTAGGGAGCATTCTAATATCATTCTTTTACATGTAGCTGTCCAGTTTTCCCATCAACATTTATTGAAGAGGCTGTCTTTTCTCCACTGTATATTCTTGCCTACTTTACCAAAGAAAAGGTGACCATATGTGTGTGGGTTTTTCTATGGGCTTTCTATCCTTTTCCATTGATCTATATTACTGTTTTTGTGCCAGTACCATACTGTCTTGATTACTGTAGCTTTGTAGTATAGCCTTAGGTCTGGGAGCCTTATTCCTCCAGCTCTGTTTTTCTTTCTCAAGATTGCTTTGGCTATTCGGGGTCTTTTGTGTTTCCATACAAATTGTGAAATTTTTTGATCTAGTTCTGTGAAAAATGCCATTGGTACTTTGATACAGATTGCATTGAATCTGTAGTTTGTTTTGGGTGTTATAATCATTTTCCAATGTTGATTCTTCCAATCCAAGAATGTGGTATATCTCTCCACCTGTTTGTATCGTCTTTAATTTCTTTCATCAGTGTCTTATAATTTTCTGCATACAGGTCTTTTGTCTCCTTATGTAGATTTATTCCTAGGTATTTTATTCTTTTTGTTGCAATGATAAATGGGCATGTTTCTTTAATTTCTCTTTCAGATTTTTCAACATTAGCATATGGGAATGCAAGAGATTTCTGTGCATTAATTTTGTATCCTGCTAGTTTACCAAATTCATTGATTAGCTCTAGTAGTTTTCTGGTAGCATCTTTAGGATTCTCTATGTATTGTATCATGTCATCTGAAAAGAGTGACAGCTTTGCTTCTTTTCCAATTTGGATTCTTTTTATTTTTTTGTTCTCTGATTGCTGTAGCTAAAACTTCCAAAGCTATGGTTTATAATAGTGGTGAGAGTGGGCAACCTTGTCTTTTTCCTGATCTTAGAGGAAATGGTTTCAGTTTTTCACCATTGAGAATGATGTTGGCTGTGGGTTTGTCATATATGGCCTTTATTATGTTGAGGAAGGTTCCCTCTATGCTTACTTTCTGGAGAGTTTTTATCATAAATGGGTGTTGAATTTTGTCAAAAGCTTTTTCTGTGACTATTGAGATGATCATATGGTTTTTATCCTTCAATTTGTGAATATGGTGTATCACATAGATTGCTTTGCATATATTTAAGAATCCTTGCATTCCTGGGATAAACCCCACTTGTTCATGGTGTATGATCCTTTTAATGTGTTGTTGGATTCTGTTTGCTAGGTTTTTTTTTTGTTTTGTTTTGTTTTTTTTGCTGTACGCAGGCCTCTCACTGTCATGGCCTCTCCCATGGCAGAGCACAGGCTCCGGACGCGCAGGCTCAGCGGCCATGGCGCACGGGCCCAGCCGCTCCGTGGCATGTGGGATCTTCCCGGACCGGGGCACGAACCCGTGTCCCCTGCATCGGCAGGCAGACTCTCAACCACTGTACCACCAGAGAAGCCCTGTTTGCTAGTATTTTGTTGAGGATTTTTGCATCTATGTTCATCAGTGATATTGGTCTGTAGTTTTCTACTTTTGTGGCATCTTTGGTTTTGGTATCAGGGTGATGGTGGCCTCATAGAATGAGTTTGGGACTGTTCCTCCCTCTACTGTATTTTGGAAGAGTTTGAGAAGGATAGGTGTTAGCTCTTCTCTAAATGTTTGATAGAATTTGCCTATGAATCCATCTGGTCCTTGTTTTTTGTTTGTTGGAAGATATTTAATCACAGTCTCATTTTCAGTGCTTGTGATTGGTCTGTTTATATTTTCTATTTCTTCCTGGTTCAGTCTCAGAAGGTTGTGCTTTTCTAAGAATTTGTCTATTTCTTCCAGGTTGTCCAGGTTATTGGCATATAGTTGCTTGCAGTAACCTCTCATGATCTTTTGTATTTCTGCAGTGTCAGTTGTTACTTCTCCTTTTTCATTTCTAATTCTATTGGTTTAAGTCTTCTCCCTTTTTTTCTTGATGAGTCTGCCTAACGGTTTATCCCAGCTTTTAGTTTTATTGATCTTTGCTATTGTGTCCTCCATTTCTTTTTCATTTATTTCTTCTCTGATCCCTATGATTTCTTTCCCTCTGCTAACTTTGGAGGTTTTTGTCCTTCTTTCTCTAATTGCTTTAGGTGTAATGTTAGGTTTTTTATTTGAGATTTTCCTTGTTTCTTGAGGTAGGATTTTATTGCTATAAATCTCCCTCCTAGAACTGCTTTTGCTGCATCCCATAGGTTTTGGGTCTTCTTGTTTTCATTGTCATTTGTTTCTAGGTATTTTTTGATTTCCTCAGTGATCTCTTGGTTATTTAGTAGTGTATTGTTTAGCCTCGATGTGTTCGTATTTTTTACAGATTTTTTCCTGTAATTGAAATCTAGTCTCATAGCATTGTGGTTGGAAAAGATATTTGATACTTTTTCAATTTTCTTAAATTTACCAAGGCTTGATTTGTGACCCAAGATATGGTCTATCCTGGAGAATGTGCCATCAGCACTTGAGAAGAAAGTGTATTCTGTTGTTTTTGGATGGAAGGTCTTATAAATATCAATTAAGTCCATGTTGTCTAATGTGTCATTTAAAGTTTGTGTTTCCTTATTTATTTTCATTTTGGTTGATCTGTCCATTGCTGAAAGTGGGGTTTTAAAGTCCCCTACTATGATTGTGTTACTGTCGATTTCCCTGTTATGGCTGTTAGCATTTGCCTTATCTATTGAAGTGCTCCTATGTTGGGTTCATAAATATTTACAATTGTTATGTCTTCTTTTTGGATTGATCCTTTGATCACTATGTAGTGTCCTTCTTTGTCTCTTGTAATAGTCTTTATTTTAAAGTCTATTTTATCTGATATGAGAATTGCTACCCAGCTTTCTCTTGATTTCCATTTGCATGGACTATCTTTTTCCATCCCCTCACTTTCAGTCTGTATGTGCCCCTAAGTCTGAATTGGGTCTCTTGTAGACAGCATATATACAGGTCTTGTTTTTGTATCCATTCAGCCAGTCAATGTCTTTTGGTTGGAGCATTTAATCCATTTACATTTAAGGTAATTATCAATATGTCTGTTCCTATTACCATTTTCTTAATGTTTTGGGTGTGTTCTTGCAGGTCTTTTCCTTCTCTTATGTTTCCTGCCTAGAGAAGTTCCTTTAGTATTTGTTGTAAAGCTGGTTTGGTGGTCTTGAATTCTCTTAGCTTTTGCTGTCTGTAAAGATTTTAACTTGTCTGTCAAAACTGAGTGAGATCCTTGCTGGGTAGAGTAATCTTGGTTGTATATTTTTCCCTTTCATTGCTTTAAATATGTCCTGCCACTCCCTTCTGGCTTGCAGAGTTTCCACTGAAAGATCAGCTATTAATCTTATGGGCATTCCCTTGTATGTTATTTGTGGCTTTTAATATTTTCTCTTTGTTTTTAATTTTTGATAGTTTGATTAATATATCTTGGCATGTTTCTCCTTGGATTTATCCTGTATGGGACTCTCTGTGCTTCCTGGACTTGACTGACTATATCCTTTCCCATGTTAGGAAGTTTTCAACTATAATCTCTTCAAATATTTTCTCAGTCCCTTTCTTTTTCTCCTCTTCTTCTGCAACCCCTATAATTCAAACGTTGGTGCATTTAATGTTGCCTCAGATGTCTCTAAGACTGTCCTCAATTCTTTTCATTCTTTTTTCTTTATTCTGCTCTGTGGCATTTATTTTCACTCTTTTATATTCTAGGTCACTTATCTGTTCTTCTGCCTCAGGTATTCTCCTATTGATTCCTTCTAGAGAATTTTTAATTTCATTTATTGTGTTGTTCATCATTGTTTGTTTGCTTTTTAGTTCTTCTAGGTCCTTGTTAAACATTTCTTGTATTTCCTCCATTCTATTTCCAAGATTTTAGATCATCTTTACTATCATTACTCTGAATTCTTTTTCAGGTAGACTGCCTATTTCCTCTTCATTTGTTTGGTCTGGTGGATTTTTACCTTGCTCCTTCATCTGCTGCATATTTCTCTGTCTTGTCACTTTGTTTAACTTACTGTGTTTGGAGTCTCCATTTCACAGGCTGAAGGTTCGTAGTTCCTGTTGTTTTTGGTGTCTGACCCCAGTGGGTGAGTTTGGTTCAGTGGCTTGTGTAGGCTTCCTGGTGGAGGAGACTGGTGCCTGTTTTCTGGTGGGTGGGGCTGGATCTTGTCTTTCTGGTGGGCAGGGCCATGTCCGGTGATGTGTTTTGGGGTTTCTGTGAACTTAGTATAATTTTAGGCAGCCTCTCTGCTAATTGGTGGGGTTATGTTCCTGTCTTTCTAGTTGATTGGCATGGGGCATCCAGTATTGGAGCTTGCTGGTCATTGGGTGGAGCTGGATCTTAGCATTGAGATGGAGATCTCTGGGAGAACTTGCCAATTGATATTACATGGGCCTGGGAGGCCTCTGGTGGTTCAATGTCCTGAACTTGTCTCTCCCACCTCAGAGGCTCAGGCCTCACACCAGACTGTAGCACCAAGACCCTGTCAGCCACACGGCTACCCCAAGGCTATTTTTAGTTTGTTAAGGAACCTCCATACTGTTTTCCACAGTGGCTGCACCAATTTACATTCTCACCAACAGTGTACAAGGATTCCCTTTTTTCCACCTCCTCACCTACAATAGATTTTCCTTTCTTAAGCCTCTAGGAGGCATTAGAAGAGATTGTGCTATTGGAGGAAGCTGGGCCTTGGTTAGAGATGGCTAAAAGGACATGACACATGATATTATTTGGCGTACATGGATGTATTCCTAAACTATTTTTCCCCAAAATATTTTCCTTGCAGCACTACAATCAGAGGTGTCCTGTGACCATATTCTTGGTTGTAACCAACAGAAACTTCATTCTGGTAAAGGAAAAAGGACTGTATTGGAAGGAGAGTGGTTAAGCTCCTAAGTTGACAGCATCTACCTTGGTTAATGGCAGAATCCAATGCAACTGGGAGCACCATAACAGTCAGGGTAAAGAGAAACTGCTACCTGTCACTAACTACCACTGGCACCAATGCAATGGTTATCAGGTGCTGCCACCACTCTAGGGTGAATTCCAGATGTCCTCTGCTTTCTTTTATCGTTGGTTCCAGATTTAAAGTATCTTGCTAGAAAATCCTTTTGGCCAAGCTTATGTCACTTCCTCAAATTCTAGTTGCCTTGTTTCAAGGAAAACAAGTGTCTCAAATATCTAATAATTTTGGCGTCTATGGTATGAGTCAGAGCCCTTATTTACATAAAGACTCACCCTAAATCAGAATCTTCAAACATAAAAATAAGCAAATGAATAAGCAACAAATATCTTCTGCATTCTGCAAAATGTTTAAAGCAAAACAAGACAAGACAAAAACCAATGCAGACAACTGATACTATAATTTACTCTGGAGATTCACAATTCTCTTTATATATTAGAGTCTCTGAGATTCTTATAGCAAAGCAAATGAACAAAAAAGTCTGTTAAGTTTACAATTCAGCATTCTTCATACTTATTTGACCACGGAGCCTTTTAATGATAGAATATGTTAATGCATTGAATATTTTTCTTCAGGTGTTAATTTGAGAACTGTTGCCTTAAGCCTTCTCCAGACCTTTTGTCTATGTCCTCCCCTGGTCTTCTATAAACATTTCCTGACGTGGCAACCTAGAGGCAGAAACTAAACAGCCTCATTTTCCCTTTCAAGCAGGGTATGTCTAATACTAGTGTCCTTTGGAATTCATTTCCAGAACTTAAATTCCTGGATCAGAGCTTACAAAATAAAAGAGACTAATGAAAACCAAGGAAATTCTGGTCTTAAGTTGAGATGCTAAAGGAATTCCAAGGAAAGGTGAAGGGACAAAAATACAGTGGCCAAATATCACAGTGAGTAAATGACATCCTTTAACAGGACCATGTATGAGAGACTCCAGCCTACAACCACATTTCTGTGCATCTCAACTACACTAAGGATGTCTCAAGTCTAGGCCCAATTACACATTTTCCTTTTCCCCAGAACACCCTTCCTTCTGAGTTGTCTGTCTGATTTATTTCTTTCAAATATCATCTTAAATAGCCTTCCTCATGGAAGCCTTTCTTTGATGTCTCTTGAAACCTCTATCTCTATTGGCTAAGTTAGGAGTCCTTGTTATGTGCTCTCGTGACAATTTGTAAGTTCTTTCCCACTCAACAAATATCTCACATTATGTGATTGCTTATTTAATTATGTCCCTACATGATGGATTATAAAAGAAAGAATGCAATGAACATATTTTCTTCCTTTTTTAGGATAAATCTCTATGGATTTCATCCACTGCTAATAAGGTAGATGGTATCCATTTCCTATCATGTAAAGGTAGGTGTATGGTTTCCTAAAACTGCTGTAACAAAGTACTACAAATGTGGTGACTTAAAACAATAGAAATTTATTATTTCACCATTCTGGGGGCTAGAGTTTGAAATTAAAGTGTTGGCAAAGGGCTATGTTCCCTCCAAAGCCTCCAGGAGAAAAAATACTTCTTTGCCTCTTCCAGCTTCTGGTAGCCCCAGATGTTCCTTGACTTGCAGCTTCAATACTTCAATCTCTGCCTCTGTAATCACATGACATTCTCCTTGTATGTATCTGTCTATGTCTGTCTTCCCTTCTTATATGGACACAAGTAATATTCGATTAAGGCTTACCCTTATGAACTCATCTTGACTTGATTACATGTACAAAGACTCTATTTCCAAAATGATGCCAAAAGCTCAGTCTCTCTGTGCACTGGTGCTGCATCGAATCTCAGAGACAGAGGTCTGAGTGAAGTAGAAAAGGATAGCTTTATTTCTTTGCCAGGCAAAGGGATACACGGAGGGCTCCTGCCTCGAAAAACTTTGTGTCCCAATCCAGGGGAGTTTCGAGTGGAATTTAATGGCAAAGGTTCAAGAGTGGGCTTGCTGACAAGATTAAGGTATGTGCGGGATTTCAGGTGGTCATTCTCCGAATCTTGATGAGCTTCTCTTGTCCCTTTAATCTTGCCTCAGGTGGATTTGTGCCTGCTCCTCCCTTGATTAGCAACTGTTTGAATCTGCCCTTTCGAACTAAGGGAAAGTCATGGAGGTTGGAATCTTGCCTACAAGAAATGGGGGACAAAAAGGCTTCCATGCCCAGGAGCCCCAAAGGGCCCCGCTTGGTTTCAAAATGAGGTCACCGTCACAGGTACTAGGGATTAGGACTTCAACATATTCCATTTGTGGGGACATAATTCAACCAATAACAGTAGAGTTCACCTTCACTTGATGGATCCACAGCCTCCTCCTAAGAATGTGAAGTTATAGCACAGAATAGGTGGGTGTTTTCTCACTCTCTTTCTATAGATAGATAGACAGACAGATGTGTGTACGTGTGTGTGTGGGCATGTAACAAGTCAACATTTGAGAAAGGAGCTTATGTGTTTTCCAATTGCTATGCTGTTCTCCAGGAGGGTTCAGATAAAGGGGGAATGGCTCACTGGAAAGAATATAAAGACAAATCAGCTGCAAATCCCCATTCTTAAGGAAAGATTAAGGTTTAATCCAATACAGGAATCTGCTTGGTAAAATGAATCCACAAAAAGAGAAGAGGATCAGAAACAATCTTGCCTTTGTTTCAGGAACAAGAACATGAATTCATATCTTTCTCCTTCTTTGTCTTTCCTCACCCTTTTCCACTTTTCAGTCTCCTTTTGTCTTTTTTTCCCAATTTCCCTAGAACCCCAACCAAAATTGAATATTTTTCTCTACCTATTTGTCTCTTCCTTGCAGGAAATCCCTGTCTCCTGTGTGGCTTAATCAATGGTTTTCAGTCTTGGCTGAACACTAGAATCATCTGGAAGATTTTTTAAAAATAGAAATTCCATGGCCATACCCACGGAGCTTCTGTGATTCTATTGCAGGACTAGGGAGAGATACACTCTTCCTAATGCTTCAAGATGGCAGTTCTCGCATTAACTCCTTCAAGTATGAACTTCTAAAGTTGAATAATTTATTTAATATACATGTCCTAAGCATTTAGTGTTTTCCTTTCCTTTCGAGTTTGGGAAGGGAAACTTCCTTCTTATAAAAGTATAAGCCTTGTATTAAATGACCCAAGTAAGTTAAACCACCTCCAGCCTGTTATCTCCCAAGTCTCCAAATTTCTACATGTAACTCACCTAACAGATAGACAGAGCCCCTTGAGGATGGGGACTCTTTGTTTTATCTCTGGATCCCAATTATTGACCACAGGCCTCGACACAGAGTATGCCCTTAATGCATTTAGGTAAAAGATGAATCATTACTAAGTTTGCATTTTCAGGAAATGGCAATTTTCCCCTCTTCTCAACATCTCAGATTGACCTCAGCCCTAAACCAATCTAAGGTAAAACTTTGGCCAAATTTCTGGCTACATTTCCCATGCCAACTTAAAAAAAGATTCTTTTCCTTTGATCTCAGTTGCTGATGGAGAGGCTATGAGGTAACATAAAGTTCCTTTCTTCTGTAGGAAAAAAAAATGTAATACTAATGCCAGGAGGGATCCAAGATTCTATTTTTACACCTTCTCTGAATATCAGTTTACTGCTCAACTTTGTTCTGAATTTCAGGGCTATAACAGAGAAGGTTCTGTCTTTCAGAACTTACTATTCTGTATGATCATTTAAAAAATAGCTTTATTAAAATAAAAAACATTCAGAATCAAAACAGCTTTAGGGCTTCTAGAGATATTTCCTAGAAAGGAGCGTGAAAAGCAAGTCAACTGCTTAAGAACCATTTTATTACTTCTAATTAGAAGTAATTTTCTTTCCATGTTATGGTGAACATTTTTAGCAGGGAGGTGGGGCTTATTTAAATAATTCTTTGTGTTTGCCAACTACCATGGAGTCATACTTTTGCTTCCTGACCTGAGCCTGCAGTGCCCTTCACAATAGGTTTCCCGGTAACCTTCAGTTGCTCCAGACCCTGTATGCAGAGTTGTTTACTTGACTTTAAATTTTCCATAAATTTGAACTTAAATAAAATAAACCTTCAAAACATTTTCATTGAATTTATAGCGTGGAAAGAAAGTCCAAAGATCTGGAGAGGCAGTGTGATACAAAAGGAAAAGGCATAGATTTCAGGATCAAAGGACTTGAGTTCCTGCACCACATGAATTATGTGACTTTTGGAAAGTTATTTCACTTCTTTGATTATCATCTCTCTTATCTGCAAAATGGAAATACTGAGCACATAGCTTATACACACTTTTGAGGGTAAAAGAGGATCAGACATAAAGCACTTGACACATAACAGTAAGTGTTCAATAAAATAGGCTTTCTTCCACTTCCTGTGAATGCCCTTTTCTTCACAAAATTAAAATAGCCACCACCATCTCTTCTTTGTCAAACTATTAGCCTTATTAACTAATCCGTGTCCTCCATTGAATCTATATTCTGGTTATAACTGTTGTGAAAAAAGTAAACACCAATGTAAGTAAAGGGATACAGATGAATGAAAAAAGGTCACATCTCAACTCAAAAATATATTCTGGAAAATGTCATTTATGCATTAATATTGTGCTTCTCTTATATGTCAGGGACCATGCTTGTTATCAACTTTTATTTCCTCTTCTGAAAATACTGGTGGTCTAGTAGGAAAGCTAGACAGCATCACAAAATGTTCTAATATGAAGTTGATATTGTTATATACCATGAGAAAGGTATCAAAAAAGACTGTGGCTGTATGAAAAGAAAGACAATCCTTTCATCTTGAGAGAACAGGAAAGGTTTCTGGAAGCAAAGAGCGTATTAGTTATTACCTGAAAGACTGATAGGATTTTAAAATGGAGAAACTAAAGGGAAAGCATCATCAGTGGAAGAAGTAACATGAGCAAAAGCATTGAGAGATCCATTATTCTAATTTCCCTGGCCAAAAATCTTGGAGTAATCCTTGGCTCCTGACTCTTTCTCTCATACCATCCGTCCATTCAGTTGACCATGAAATTCTATTATCTCCATCTTAAAAAATCCAAAAATACTTCTAAATCTCTTCACCCCCCCTAATCTAAGCCACCCTCATTTTCACACTTATGCTATTGGAAATAGCCTTCTAAATGGCCCTCTTGCTTCCATACTTGACCCTGTCCCCAAACCCTACCTAATCTCAGCACAGCAACTAGAATAATCCTTTTAGTATGAAAGTCAAAGCTTATCACTCCTCTGCTCAAATCCTTGGATTAGATCACAATTTCACTCAGAGTAATAGCTACACAATGGTCTATGGGGTCTGTGTGATTAACCACGCTCCATCCATACCTCTTTACCTTTCTGACCCCAGGTCCTACTAACCTTTCTCTTAAATCATGTTAGCTACCACACCAATCATCCAACAGAACTCTCTCTCAACACAGGGCCTATCTACTGGTTCTTTCCTCTGCTTGGTATAGTGTTCTCAGATATCCTCATAGTTTACTCCTTTCTCTACTTCAGGTCTTTCTCAAATGTGCCTTCTCAAGAAGACTTATCATGATCTCCCTATTTGAAATTGTAACTATACCTCCAACATTCCCAAACCCCTTTACTCCATGGATGTCACCTTCTCAATTATTCCTAGTGTTTATTATTTATTTTTTATCGTCCTATGATGGAACATAAGTTCTTTGGAGGGCTTATTTGTTGTTAGGAAATTTTATGTTTTTTTTTTTTTTAAGTGTCTAGAACCTTGTCTGGCACACAATAGATGCTCAAACAATAGTCAATAAATAAAATTGATTAAAAGATCTTTCTCCCTTCCCTTTCTACCCACTCCTTCATTTTACTTAGTCCTTGATACCTGTAGCTTCTAGTAGAATTCTTAACATATAGAGGTGCTCAGTAAATGTGCCATAAATTCAGTTCCACATTTTAATGGATTCTTTTAGAGCCATAGGGTTTGCACATTAGTAAATAAAAAAAAAAAATTTAAAAAGCACTATTTGCTTATATCTATTGTTACCAGTGAAAAAGATCATCTTCTCTTTAAAAAAAGGCTCTTTTGTTAGCAGCAGAATCTGGAATCTGAATTCTCTGGATTAGTGGCTTTCAAACTGTTTTCCACATCTTTCTTATGGTTCTGAGGATGTGCTACAAGCATTGCTGAAAGTGTAAAAGTCATGAGGCACTTTCATCCCAACCCACCAAGGGTCTTATCTCAACTTTCCCGAGTTTCTTCTCACCCAGGCCAACTCTGCTATTTTCATTTTCCATATTGAGCTTTTGACTAAGATTTTGTTGAAATAAAGGATTCCAGAGCAAAAAGAAATTTTGAAAACAACTAAATTAGGTCATTTTCTTGACTCTCTTTATTTTGATCTGTACAGACACCATTTTTCCCTTTCAGTCTTTGCCAACTCTGGAGCTAAATGGAATCACATTGAATATCAAAAATAGGAGATTTTTTTTTATTCTTTCCCAAACTGACTTTCTACTTTTTTTTTTTTTTAAAGTGGGACAAGTAATTTCTTTTTTTACCTTATATTGAACTACGGTTTTATTTTATTTAATTATTTTGCCATCCTGTCTCTCTCTTGATAGACTGAATGGCTGAATGATAATTGCTACAGTAGTGTCCAGGAAAATTCATGTTTGCTATTAAATAAAACAGATAGAGAAGGAAGAAAGAAAAATAAAAATGACAGAACTTATCATGTCATAACCTGTCATGCTGTCAGATTAATTTGATGTCTGAAAAAAAAAAAACCCACCTACAGTTGTGTTACAACTAGCAATTTTGAGTCATCCAAGAATATTTAACATCTACTCGTATTCCATTACCTTGCTCAGTGCTTTTATTTTTCATTTATTTTTAAACGTTCCCTTTTTAGTTTGTGACTGTAGTCGACAAAAGTGTATCAATATGTATTGTGTCCATTCTTATTTGTCTGATTCCTATTTTCTAGGACAAAAGAAAATAGGAAGTTTTCCAAATTTCCTTTCTGTCCCTCCTCTCTACCCTGTTTGGGTCATTCTTAAGTAGGCACTTAGTATCTGTATACAGTTTGATCTTTTCAGCAATCTGAAATTAATAGATATACACTGTTTAATTTTCAACTAGCAGTTACAATGCAGATTTTATTAACCAAACATGATAAATATTTTAGAATCTTTCAACTCCCTAGGTCAGTGATTCTTAACCCTGGATTCACATTAGAACTACCTCAAGAGCTTTTAAATACTGATTCTTAGGCCCCAATAGGACCAGTTAAATCAGAAACTCTTGGAGTGAGGCCCTGGCACTGGTATTTTTTAACAGTGCCCTGGATCATTTTGATGTGTGGCCAGTGTTGAAAACAACTCCTCTAGAAGGACTAAGTTACTAAAAAGTAGACTAGGCAGTTATTTTAAATTTGGTTGCCAATGCACAATGCTTAATGGGACTTCTCTGGCAGTCCAGTTGTTAAGACTTCACCTTCCAATGCAGGGGGTGCGGTTTCGATCCCTGGTCAGGGAACTAAGATCCCACATGCCTCATGGCCAAAAAACCAAAAACATAAAACAGAAACAAGATTGTAACAAATTCAATAAAGACTTTAAAAATTGTCCACATCTGAAAAAAATGCATAACGCTTAAAGAAAAACATTCAAATGCAATAAGAACTGAATTTGCTATTGCTTTGCTAGTTCATTATGACTTAGAATGACTTAGAGTGGAACCAGAGGTAGATTTGCTGTGAACCTGATGAATCTTCAGCTTCAGTGTCCCCACTGCCTCCTGCCCCTGTGAGGGCTGGGAGTTGCTGAGTTGGACAGTGTTTCAGGTATGAAAAGCCAGGTAGCAACCAGAAAACATCTCTAAGAATTACTTGTAAGTTGCCTAAAGAGATCTCAGAAAAAGGGGCCTGAGTCATTTATTACAGTAATTTATTGTGATTTCTTTTCTTATTTTACTTGAATATTCATTTTCAAACGTAATTTTATATTTGTAATTTTTGCATTCCTTTCATGAAAGAAAGATGCACAAATTGTATATGCTTGAGGTCTCACAAAATCTGGATCTATCCCTTAGTGGGACATGTTTGATGAAAGTAGAAGGGATTGCTGGTCATATTCCTAACTAGAAATTTAAATGTTAGAAATTCAAGGTGAAGACAGACACATTAATCCTTTTCTGCATAATAATTGCACATTTCAAAGACCTAGTACCTCTACCCTTAAAACAGCCTTTTAAAAATACTTAATCCAAAGAATGTGGTATTTCTATTTTGCAGTTTTGAGTTGCTTCTCTACCTTTTGGTTCTTTTGAGTAAATTTCATATATATTCTTAAATGCCATTCAAATTAGATATGGCCCAAGAATTTCCATTTGATGATAATGTGATCTGATATTCGCAACTGCTTTTTCCTCCTTGAGTTCAATTAAAAAGATCTGACTCATTATTATCATCATCACAGATATTTCACAGATAATATTTTCACATAAATTATTACTTACAATATATCTATGAGTTAGGTATTTTTACCCCATTTTTAAAGAGGTTGCAAACTGAGAGATGAATTCCCCTGACCAGCATCCAAAATTCAGAATTCAAAACCAGAACTAGCAGATATAAAAGCCTTTCATCATTAAACTCTTCTTTTATCCCAACCATGCCTATGTTTCTATATTAATCTGAAATGTAAGGATTACCCTAAGGTTTTCATTTTCAAGTCAGATCTCTGATAATATTTCAAGATCATGACTGCAAGTAATTTTTTTCCTCACATACCAATTCTAACTGATAGTGACTAGCTGAAGTCCCGTGTTGAGAAGGATTCTGAAGGTGAGTCTGGGATCAGCAGATGACTCTAGTGAGAAAGTAAAATCTGTCTTTGATGGATAAAGAAGTGCTGGCACACATACCAACAAATATTATATGTTTTAGGCTACTGATTACAGTCCCTAGCTGATTTTCTCTCATTTACACTTTAACCAATAGTAGTCCATTGTTCTCACCAACAATTTCTAGTCCTGAATGTTTTTCTCCAAAGCACTCATCCAATATCAATGATGGAATGTCCACTGAATATTGCTCTACTCAGATCTTAATGCCATTAGGGAAGGTTTAAAAGCATTAAGTTCTGTTTATTTCCCTTAATTTTCAGCTGGAAGGTATATACTGAACTTTCTGGGACATGGAGGAACTGTGAAAAGCATCTTTGCTTTAATGTAATAAAATACCTGCTTATACCTGTGTTGTTTTGTATTTACATACCTGGGTAAAAAATTGTCTATATTTATCCACCTTGACATTAAACAAGCAATTCATCTGTGTCTTCCTTAGGGAAGCTGTTCTTGATTTTATTTTCTCTTTTCTTTACTATAGCTATTTCTATAGAGGAAGTAGTTAGGGATGCATTTAACTGCAAGTAATGGGAAACTCAAAGCACAAGGGCTTAAATAAATATGAGTTTGTTTTTTCATACTAATTAAGAAATCTAGAATGTGAAGTCTGTTGGCATTTAGTGGATCAGCAACATCAAGGCCAGCACCTTTGAAATTCTCTTGGCTTTTTCCTCATACTTGAAAGATGGTCACTAAAGCATCAGACTTCACATCCACATTCAAAGCCAGAAAGTGTGTAGAGCTGTGCATTCTCCCATCATCAGAAAAAAAATCGATGCCTTTCCAAAGCACCAATTAGAATTCCAGTTAGATCCAATTTGCAATAATTTTGTCACATGATTACTCCTAGCTACAAAAAAGGATGTCAAACTGATATTAGTTTTTTCATCTTCTCTGGTAGAGATAATGAGTCAGAGGGAAATGGGTTGAGTATAGTGTTAAGTTACCCAACCATCAGTGTTAGAGTTACTCTTCCCACCCTGATTACAATATTTTTTCCCCATATTTTGTCCCCTTAATAATGGTTTATTTGGTGAGGATAGAGAGTGTCTTTCATCTCTGAACATAAGATTAGTACCTGATGCAGAGTAAGTACTCAGTACCTGTTGATTGAATTGTACTGTGTGGTGCTATCATTCAGTGTCAAATTGGCTAAGCTGACACTGCATTTCTAAGAATCCTCTTCCCTGTATGGTCCAGGCATACTATTGGTACAAAAGTGAAATTTATGTGAGATTTGGGAAGCAGAGCATGTTGGTAGCCATGACTCTCTGAGGCT
The DNA here is from genome assembly GCF_964374135.1 of Grampus griseus. Lineage (NCBI taxonomy): Eukaryota > Metazoa > Chordata > Mammalia > Artiodactyla > Delphinidae > Grampus > Grampus griseus. Next base: position 82,161,624 of record NC_139002.1, read on the forward strand.
GTCGTAGTTAGATGGAGTGACAGACAGGCATGGAGATGCATGCAATTTGAGTTTATCCTTGCTCTTCCCTGCAGTAGAAGACAGATATAGAGGTGCTAGTGAATCCCAGTTTGTTCTCTTCGTCTCCTGTCCTGTGTCCTCTCTTTTTCCCAACTGTTAGCTCTGCTGACCAACAGCAACAAGATTGAGAGGAACTACCTTTCCACAGACTTTTCTACCACTTCCCTTTATAGTCTAACCCCATGGGCTGGACATGCCTGAATTCCAGATCTCCCTGCAAGCTCCACCCTGTCCTCCAGTGCCCCTGTTTCAAGAGAGCTCATTAGTGACTTTCCTCTATTCCTCCAACTTCCCTCTGAAGCCTATTTTCCCTCGAATTGTATAAACTTTAATTTCTGTAAGAGATTCTTCATTGCAAACTGCTTTCCTGATTTACCCTAATTGATACAGAGAAACTCAGTGACTCTTATTCATGGTTCTTATTTTACCATAACCTATATCGCATTTTTCTTGTATTAAAAGAGGTGTTAACAGAGGAATTATAACAGTTATAACATTTTATTTTAGATATTTGATATACATCTGGGTGTCTGCTTTTGCAACTTCAGAAAGAGTTATGGGAATTATGAAGCACTCCATGAATAATTGCAAAATAATTTTCTTTTAGAGAAAACTCTTGTTTTTTTTAAGGGAACTCTTAAGGGAAGTGTCACAACAATTTATTTCATCTCTTAACTCAATATTTCATATAGAATGAGAGGGAATTTGAAATGAAGGTAAGAAATCATATTGAGTGAATTCTTTTTCTTCAGATAGTGGTTGCAGCATCCTTCACGTCTTAGTGCTTACCTCCCGTTAACCATACTCAGAGTAGTCCTTCACTTTTTATTTGTGACCATGTGTGTGGTTAAACAGTAAAAAGTAGCTGATTGTCAACATTAGCAACATGTTCATTCTCTCTTAATATTTAAAGATACAGACTCTCAGAAAGGAGACGGTACCCCAACACAGCCCAAAATGAATAAATAAATTAATTAATTAAAAAAAGAAAAAAAGAAAGGAGACGGTAGTCAGGGAGCCCAGTGCTATACTTCAATCAATTAAAAACAAAACGAAACAAAACTCAATGGCTGTAGTCTGCCTCCGACATCTTTGGAAAGCACCAAAGGAAGCCTAACCAGTTTTACTTGGAGGAGCCTTTTCGAGATTCAGTGGAGAAGGAAATATATTGGAAAATGAGTGCTGGATGCTTGCTGTTGTTTTCTGCCTGCAAACACAGGTAAACCCAGATAATTCTATCACTCAGATGCAAACTCAACAGGGGAATATAAAAGGCAAAAGTAGGCTTTTTGTTTCCTGGGGTCTGAATAGCCAGAGAACATCATTAATTAATTTCACTTTCAAAGGTGAAATGTGTGTGAAGGGACCAGTAAGTGTACGGTCAATTTTGCATTTTCCAGGGGACAATACAGAAGCCTAAATATTTGACCCCAGATATTGGTCGAGACCCAAAATGAAAAAAAAAAATTAATAAGAAATATTCACATGAGGGCTTCCCTGGTGGCGCAGTGGTTGAGAGTCCGCCTGCCGATGCAGGGGACACGGGTTCGTGCCCCAGTCCGGGAAGATCCCACATGCCGCGGAGCGGCTGGGCCCGTGAGCCATGGCTGCTGAGCCTGCGCGTCCGGAGCCTGTGCTCCGCAACGGGAGAGGCCACAACAGTGAGGGGCCCGCGTACCGCAAAAACAAAAAACAAACAAACAAAAAACACATGGTTTAAAGAAGTTTAAAAAAAAAAGCTCATCTGTGAAATATCTCAATCTTACTTCTATCCTCAGACCCACACCACATCTCCAGCTGCAAACAACTTTTAATTGTTATGTATCCCTCCACTGTTTCTATGCAAGTATAAGAACATATGAACACATATTCTAAGTTTCCTCTTGTACATCAAAAAATATCCTATGCTTTGATCTGAATCTTGTTTTTTTCACTTATATCTCATAAAACTGTTCACATATGTAAATAAAGAATTCATCTTTTTTTCCTACAACCACATAGTATTTCATCCTGTGGATGTACTGTAGATCATTTAACCATTCTCCTGTTGATGGAATCTTGGTTTGTTTCTAATGTTTTGCTATTACAATACTGGAGGAGTAATCTTGCGCACATACCTATTACACACACGTCTTATACATGTGCAGATACATCTGTTGAATAAATTCCAAGGAGTGGGATTGCTGAATCAAAAGGTAAAGCATTTCTCATTTAGAGAGAAATTGCCAAATTACCTTTGTTAGCCATTGCACTATTCTGCAGTGTCGCCTGAGAAAAATGAAATGAGTCTATTTTCCCATAACCTCACCAAAATGGCTGTTGCCAAATTTTGGGATTTTTGTTGATCTGAAAAATGAAATCTGGTACTGAAATTTAGTTTTAATTTGCAGTTCTTTTATCATAAGTGAGATTTAGCAGCTTTTTACATGTTTAAGGGACATTTGTACTTTTTCTATGAGCTCTGTGTTCACATCCCTAGCTCATTTTTCTTTTGGAGGTTATTAATATTCTTCTTCTCAACTTCCTGTAGAGCATCTTTTTCTCCTGTGTTATGAGTTGCAAATTTTTTTCCAATTTGTTGATCGTCTTTTAACTTTGCCATGTATATATATTATGTATATATATATATATATATTTTTTTTTTACCTTGCAAAACTTTGTACTGTTTAAGTAATCAAATTTACCATTTTTTCCTTTTGAATAAGTTAGAACAGGCACCCTCACTCCAAAATTATAGAGAAATCCTCCCATGTAGTCTTCTAAACTTGTATGGCTTATTTTTCATATTTAAATATTTGTTTAATTTAAAGTTTATACTAATGTGTAATGTGAATCATGGATCCAACGTTATCTTTTATAGCTGTCTGCTTCACAACCCAGTTATTCCATAGACTATTGTCCTATTGATCTATCCAAACACCAGTACTATATTTTAGTAATTTGTTTTAAGACTAATTCTTCCTCGGTATTCTTCCTCCTTCTCCCCTGAGGTTGCTTTCCTAATATTTCTGATTTGTTTTTACATGTGAACTTTAGAATCCCTAGGATACCAAGTGTTATTTTATCAGCATAGCATTAAAGTGATAAAATAATGGTTTCCAAGTTTCTCCCATGAAGATTTTGCAGATTTCTTTCATTATTCCTAAGTATTGTATCTTCATCAATAATATTTATTTTATTTACTTCTATCATTTAACTGTTTTTGTTGTTATTGTTGTTCCTACTTAACAAAGCTGCTGACATCTGCGTATTTTTTTTAACCCCACAAACTTACTGAATTATGTTATCACATAAAGATCTTTTTTCACTTGATTCTCTTGGGTTTTTCTGGGTATACAATCATGTCATATGCAAATAGTGATCACTTTGCCTTCTTTTAAATTCTTATACTTCTAACTTCTTTCTTTCATAAAATTTTATTGTTTAATATCTTGGTACAATGTTAAGCTATATGTATGGTGGTGGGCATTTTTACCTTATTCCTAACTTTAGTGTGTCCTTGTTGAGCATGACACTGGTCCTTTTTTTGAGATATAAATAGTTTATCATACTGAGAAGGATCAATTCATTCCAATATTATTGACACTTAAAATCAAGAATTGGTGTGGAATTTGAAAAAAATTTTTCTAGCATGTAAGCATATGATCATATAATTTATTTAAATACATAGATCTATATAATACATTATATTAATACATTTCCTAATGTTGACTGAACATTGTATTCCTGTTATAAAACCTGATCGGTCATGATGTATTAGTTTTTTTAATGGGCTACTGAATTCTACTTGCTAATATTTTGTTTGTGATTTTTTAATCAATATTTATAGTAATATAAATCCATAATTTTTGCATGTGTGTGCAGTCTTTGTCACATTTTGGTAGCAAGTAATGCCAACTTTAAAAATAATTTTTAAATTGCCTCCTTTTTTTATGGCCAATCTGGCTGCTATGGAAGAGATAATAGCATTGGAATGATCTGATCCTTAAAGATGTGATAGAACGCTCCTGTGAAGACATATCAGTGTTTCTTTTGGTGGCCGGGGGAGTGGATATTTCTTATACTAGTTTTGCTAATTTTTTCCCAATAAAATCAGTCTATAAACATTATTTCCTAATGCTATTTTTTTTCTTTTGAAGAAAAAGGAGGTCATGAGGCAAGTGACAATGAAGTACTCGAGAACTGATTATTAATTACCAAATTGAGGAAGGAGGGAGATTTTTTTTTTTTGCGGTACGCGGACCTCTCACTGTTGTGGCCTCTCCCGTTGCGGAGCACACGCTCCGGACGCGCAGGCTCAGCGGCCATGGCTCACGGGCCCAGCCGCTCTGCGGCATGTGGGATCTTCCCAGACCAGGGAATGAACCCGTGTCCCCTGCATCGGCAAGCGGACTCTCAACCACTGCGCCACCAGGGAAGCCCAGGGAGATTATTTTTTAAGTGATTATAAAGTGCTAGTCCTTTCATTTACTTCTCACTAAAACTCAGATAAATATTACCGTCTCAATTTTACAGGTGAACAAAATGAATTTCTAAGAAGTTACGTAACTTTCTCAAGATCATAAACCGCAGAGCATGATTCCAACTCCTGTCTCCGTGACAACAAAGCCCAGATATTAAGATTGTACTATTTTTCTCCCTTCTGCTTTCCAGAGATGTAATGTATAATGAATGTATAAATTAGGAGATATAATTATTCTATACTGTAGTTATTAAGATGCTTAAAATCAAATGAATACTCAACAGCTTACATCAGCACTCAGGTTGTTGTCTGTATCTGCATTCAATCAGCTCATCAAACAAGAGGAAAAGGATGCTGAGATCTCCAAAGCATGGAGGGGTCTGACTTGGTAGTGAGAAAAATGGAGCTACCCTTTGCTGGTGATATTGGGACATATTGGTCAGATTGGCCCCATACTGAGTGGCTCTCTAGTAAAATCATCCTGTCATCTCTTTTCTAGCATCATGTTGGGCCAATTCGTAAAGAATTAGTTTAATTAAAAAAGAAAAAAAATTTAATAACAAATGCAGCCAGTAAGCTGTGCTTACTTCCTTAAATAAATTCCAGACTGTTTTGGTGAACAGAACTATAGAATTATTTTATTGCTATCTTGGTACTGAAGCTCATATGAGAATGGTGAAATAGTAATCAAAGGAGTAAGAGCTTCCCCCAAATCTCATATTGGCTTATCCCTTTTCCCCCCAATAACATTTGTACTCCAATCACTCTCCATTTAAAACGCTACTGATCCTAATTCTATAATTATCAGCCAGAAAACTGTTTCTTGTAAGCCTATAATGTCTTGAAGTTTTTCACCATAAAGTCTATGAATTTCAGGTTAATCTATAAGCCCTCAACAGTGTGTTACCAAATTATATAAATCCTAAATAGCAACTGAAATGAAAGGGATCTGAAAATAACTGAACTTATCTCAGCACAAAGCACATAGCACACTGAGTTTTCTCCTTATTCTGTGGCTGTCAAGTATCTCAGATTCAGCAGCAGCTTTGCACAATAACCTCAATAATTTCATACAGCATGTACTTTCCTAAGGCTTTGGAGGAAAATAAATCAATACCAGTGGTTTAGTGAATTAATCTCTATTGTCTCCTCTTCTAATTGGTGGATGTCATAGAAAAATAAAGCAAAATCAAATTAACTTGCTTATTTTTAATTAAATCCATAAATCTACTATTTGAATTGACTAAATATGATAAATAACAGCTTTATATCAACACACACAAACAGATACGTACCCATATTCTTTTCATATAATTGCATATTCTGTTACCCATAACATTCATAAAAGTTGGGTTTATATACCAAAGAGAGACTAGAAGTAAAATTGTCAGTACTTTTCAGAAAGTTAAAATTATGGCTCTCACATGAACACAAAACAAACATTAAAAATGTATGGACTAAGTGTTCATCAACAGATGAATGGATAAAGAAGATGTGGCACATATATACAATGGAATATTAGCCATAAAAAGAAATGAAATTCACTTTGTTATAAAGCAGAAACTAACACACCATTGTAAAGCAATTATACTCCAATAAAGATGTTTAAAAATTTTATGGAGATATTACTACACAACTACCAGAAAGAATAAAATAGAGAAAACCTGACAATATTATTTGCTGGTAAGGATTGCTGGTAAGCAGCAGGAATGCATTGCAGTTAGGAGTGTAGATGGTATAGCCACTTTGGAAGATAGCTGGGCAGTTTCTTACAAAGCTAAGCATACTCTTTTTTTTTTTTTTAATGGGTAATTTTTTTTTTATTGGTACTTATAAACAAACCAGCCAACTGGTAGTATTATGATGTGGACAAATCAAAACATCTTTCTACACATACTAGAGTGGTGAAAAAATTAGGGGTTGTAGTAAAATAGCAAAAATGGGTAGAGGAAATCAGTGAAGCACATTGTAGCTTAACCCTTCACCTTAACAACTGAGGTTCTTAACAAGTAAAGCCTCCCCACCCCAGAAAATATGAATAATCCTTCATCACACATCTTTGTACTTTTGCTCCCTATTCTTGAGGTTAGGTTCTAGATCCTAAAGATATCCAAAAAATAGCATTATAACCTAGTTATCTATAGTCGCCAGTCATCTTTTATCACGTTGTCTGTAGAAGCCAATGCTTCTGAAGCCTCTTTGATTAGTCACCAATCATACACCCCCAAACTGACACACAAGGCACAATGAAAAGCAGCTTTTCAAGGCAGAGAGATACGTAATTGTAAAAGAAAAATTCTAGGGAAGTAATACAGTCAAGGCTCAAATTGAGATTGAATAATACAGCCATTGTTACAAATCTTCAGGCTGTATGTTCAGAGAATAATTTGGGAATAAATCCATGCTTTGCTGTTGGGAACTGAAATACTTAGCAGTTTGCTGCATTGTGTTCTAGCTTTCCCCATCAGTTTCCAAGGTGGCCTCCAAATCACTGACAGGAGAATTTGGAACTGGTTCTGGGGCTGCAGGAATTCCTCAACATAGTTGTTGAATTGACTGTTCCAAGTCTAGTTATTCCAAGCTTGGGGGCACCAGGTCTGACTGTTCCAAGGGTGATTGCTCCAGGATTGACCTTCCAGCTCTGGTTGCTCCAAGTTGGGTTATTCCAGGTCTGGTTACCTGACATGGGCAGGTTTCTGCAAGAGTTCAGCAGGCATCCTTGGTGGTAGGAATAGAAGCCTGGGTATTCTGTAGTTGCTGGGCCCTGAGTCACACAATGTTGCTATTCCTTGGCCAGTTGTTTTTCTGCCACCTCTTACGTTTCATTCTCTGGTTCTGGAACCAGATCTTAACCTGTTTGTAGCTAAGGTTCAGGATGTTGGAAAGTTCTTGCATTTGCTGGAGGCTGAGGTATTTCTGCCTCTGAAATCTATCATTGAGTACACACAGCTGGGTCTGAGAGAACACGGTTCTGGTCTTCTGTTTCTTGACCAGGACCTTCTCTTCCTTCTTCTCTGTGCTCTTGTCTGCAGCCGTGGCCAGTAGTTTTACCTGGGGCTTGTGGAAGAATCAGGACTGTCCAGTCTCCACGTTGTGGGTCTCAGCAGATGACATTTGCAAGGACACATAATTTTCTTCAGGCCCATAAATCTCAGGCATTGGTGAAGATTCCCTGTAATTGGATACTTCGGGACCACGCAGGCTTTGGGGACAAGCTGGGTCCACACTCATGTTGTTGAATTGAAGGAGAGGGAGAAAACCAAAGGGCTAGATAGATGGTAGAAAAAGTCCAGGCTTAAGAATCTAGGTAGAAGAGCTTAGAGAAAGGTGAAGATCTCCAGGTATAAAAGTATTAAAAATATGGGATGAAGGGAAGTCACCTGTGTGATAACAGAAGCCTACCAGCCCAATGTAGGAAAATGACCGAAACTAAGCATACCCTTACCATACCATTCCAGTAATTGTGCTTGTTGATATCTACCCAACTAATTTTAAAAAGTGCGTCTACATGAAAGCCTGCATGGAAATGTTTATAGCTGCTTTATTAATAACTGTCAAAAAACGGAGGCACCCAGGATCTTCTTGAATAGGTAAATGAATAAACAAACTGGAGCCCAGTCACCCAATGGAATATTATTCATCAATAAAAAGATATGAGCTATCAAGCCATGTAAGACATCGGTGAATCACAAATGCCTATTGCTAATGGGAGTCAGCCAGCCTGAAAAGGCTATATACTGATGCATTTATATGACATTCTGGAAAAAGCAAAAATACAGAGATAATAGACAGATTAGTAGTTGCCAGGAGTTTGAGGTTCGTGTATGTGTGTGTTTGGTGGGTGTGTATGTGTGTGTGGTGGGGAGGTGTTACAGAGTGGAGGCACAAGAGATTTTTTAGTGTCGTGAAACTATTCCATATGATACCGTGACAGTGGGTACCTGCTACACATTTGACAAAATCCATGAAACTTTACAGCACAAAGAGTGAACTTTAATGTATACAACTTAAAAAGTATTATTTAGAAGGCTGAGGGATCCCAGAATAGAATGCAGAATCGAATGGGGTTACAAATGTATGAAACAGCCTCACTGACAGGAGTGCAGGTAAAAGGTGCTGACCTAACCCCGAAAATAAGTGGAGTCTGAAATTCTAAATGCCAAAGCAACAGTACATACACTCCACACTTTAGTCGAGAAAGTTGTTTCCCCTGGGGATATAGGTTAACAATTCTGAAATCACTACACCTGTATGCTAGAAATGAACGATAAAGGCAATAGATGGTATGGTAGGAACAAGTTTTCCTGGTGTTGGAGTGTAATCTAAGAAAGTTTTCATAGAAGTAATATTTGATTTCATCCTGAAAGAACATACAGAATTGCAGCAACAAGAGAAAGAAGAAAGGACATTTCAGGGACAGCGAATAGCTTCAGCCTGTTGTCCTCAAGCTTTTAGGTCTCAGAAACCCTTTACATTTAGCACCCAAAGGGCTTTTAAAAAAATGCATTATATTGATTGATATTTTACTATTATGAATTAAAACTGCTGTGATTTTGACATATAATTTACAAATTCCTTTTAAAATAAAATAATAAACCTATTCATTATATGTAGACTTGAACTTCCATGCCCCATTAAGGGTGAGTGTGGCAGTAAGACTTGCTTTCGCCAAGGAAATGTAAGCAAAAGAGACAGGTGCCATTAGAATCGGAATATTTTAAAAACTAGTGACAATTTCCTGTACTGTCTCTTTTCCATTATCACTGCCATGAGCAACATTTAAAATGGTGGCTGCTTCCACAGCCTGCAAGGAGATTACAACACTTGCCCTAGTCGAGTCATGAGAGACACAAAGCATGTACAATACATAAACCTCTGTTGTTAAAAGACACTGAAATTTGAGGGGAAGCGGGTTGTTCGTTACCATCACATAATGTAGCCTATCCATTCAAAATAAAATGAATCCTCTGGCTGTTAGAGATACAAACCACTTCTCTGGCAGCTTAAATGGGGATATATGTATATGTATAGCTGATTCACTTTGTTATAAAGCAGAAAGTAACATACCATTGTAAAGCAATTATACTCCAATAAAAATGTTAAAAAAAAAACTTAATTTAGTCTCTAACACAAAGTCTTTTCTGTAACCATCATTTTCATAGGAGGGAAGGGTTTATCGTTTTCTGATTATCATGGGACAGCACATTTATCCAGCATTTAACGTTTCAGGAAGATGCCTTCGCATGTATCTTGTTATATATCTTTTAAGTAGAAATTATTATTTGTATCTTACAGATGTTGGAACTAAAGATTAAGAGTTTTGTAAAATACACAGATTGCACGACCAGTAATTAATGGACTCTCAACTTGAGTCAAGTTCTGACTTTGATGTATATACTCTTCCCATATGCTGTGATTCCTTTGGTTAATCTAAAGACAAAACCTCATTTAAGCAATTTCCTGGATCTTCTGAAACCAGGTGTTTTTTTTGTTTTTTGTTTTTTTTTTTGCGGTATGTGGGCCTCTCACTGTTGTGGCCTCTCCCGTTGCAGAGCACAGGCTCCGGACGCGCAGGCTCAGTGGCCATGGCTCACGGGCCTAGCCGCTCCGCAGCATGTGGGATCTTCCTGGACCGGGGCACGAATCCATGTCCCCTGCATCGGCAGGCAGACTCTCAGACACTGCGCCACCAGGGAAGCCCTGAAACCAGTTTTTAAATAAAGGTGATCTTTTGTTCTATGTTCTGAAAAGGAGTTCCTCTTTAAATTCTTCTGACCTAAGTAACTGAGTTTATACAAAACAGTAGTTCCAGATAAATTACAAGAGAAACTGGTCTTCTTGCCTTATGGAAAATGCAATGCGGGGGGCGGGGGGGAAAGGAGATGCAGGGCTATTTTCTTTTGTCACTCAACAAGATAGACTTTTCACCCATTTGGGGAAAAATAAGGAGACAATTATAACCATGTCAATCACTTTCCTAGTCTTTCAACCAGTGTAAAAAGATTGTGGAAGTTTAAATTTAAAAACTAAAAAACAATTAGTTGTAAATTTTACTTTTTGTCACTTCCTGGATGGACACTTGTATTACTCAGATAAACTCTGGTTACATTTTCCTACTTATACAATCAAGAAAATGGTACCCCTCTAAAAAGATTATAGCAAAGTTTGTTTTTATAATTTCATAAAATAATTAGCACAGAGTTTGCCATAATGGTGATTACATTTTATTTCCTCCAGATTCCCCATTAAAAAGAACCACAATACTTATTCTGAAAAGCTCCAGTTAAACAAAATTTTTAAACATAAATGTCTCAAAATATATGCTCTGTTTCATTTGGAATGAACAGACAGCAGAAAGTGGCTTCATCCATTTCACTGACCACATGTATCAGAGCAGAGGATTCTGTGAGTAATTTGGCTGTGAGGGTTTTTAGCCACCTTCAAAGGGACCAAAACAGCCAGATTCGTTGTTCAATTTATTTCCTAAATCTAGAGAAAGGCTTAGCTAAAGGAATGTGAGCAATTTATTTATCTTTACCTTCAGTTGCTAGCGCTCTGGGCAATAATCATAGAAAATGTAGACACAGCTGAAAGCTCACAGAAGCTTCCAATGCTGAAGCCACATAGTCCAAGGTAAATTGCTTACTCATTTAGTGAAAATAAGAGGTAAGATGTGGAATGGCTTTACTTTTTAATAAATGGTATTTATATTTTCTAATTACCAAAGGGAATAATTTAACATATGCATTGTGGTAATTTTAGAAGACACAGAAGACTAAGAAAGGATAATGAGAAACCACATAATCCCATAAGAGAAATGAAACCCTAATCTCAGGTAACAAATTGTTGTCAAGTGAAAAGATTTTAATTGATTTTCTCTCGCTATGAAATTAAGATATTGATATTAATATTTAGTTATACTTACAGAATTTATAATGAAATACTAAATCAACAAATATCACATATATTGTTGATTTGTAACAATAAAGTTTTGATTGAATATATCATAGATTAAATTTCCAAGATTTTTAATGGATCATTGTATTTTAGTGTATAGATATATCATGTTATATCTGCTTCTGAAGGATATGTAATTAAAAAAATTTTTCTATATTCTAGCCATTACCACAAGGAAGCTTTTATTCATATGTACAATTTATTTAGCAAAACTCTAAAACTGGAGAATCCTAGCCAAAAGTTCTAAACTATTTAAGGTTTTCAAACTGTCCTCAGGAAAAAACATAAATATTAAAGTTAAATAATACAAACCATGTGAGAAAGTGTTCATTTTTCCATACTTGTGCCAATACTAAATAACAATCTTATGATCCAGCAATCCCACTACTGGGCATATACCCTGATAAAAACATAATTCAAAAAGAGCCATGTACCACAACGTTCATTGCAGCACTATTTACAATAGCCAGGAGATGGAAGCAACCTAAGTGTCCATCAAGAGATGAATGGATAAAGAAGATGTGGCACATATATACAATGGAATATTACTCAGCCATAAAAAGTAACGAAATTGAGTTATTTGTAGTGAGGTGGATGGACCTAGAGTCTGTCGTACAGAGTGAAGTAAGTCAGAAAGAGAAAAAAAAATACCATATGCTAACACATGTATATAAAATCTAAAAGAAAAAAAAAGGTTCTGATGAACCTAGGGGGTAGGACAGGAATAAAGCTGCAGACATAGAGAATGGACTTGAGGACATGGGGAGGGGTAACTTGGGATGAAGTGAGAGAGTAGCATTGATATATATACACTACCAAATGTAAAATAGCTAGCGGGAAGCAGCTGCATAGCACAGGGAGATCAGCTCAGTGTTTTGTGACCACCTAGAGGGATGGGAGGGAGGTGCAAGAGGGTGGGAATATGGAGATATATGTATATGTATAGCTTATTCACTTTGTTATACAGCAGAAACTAACACAACATTGAAAAGCAATTATACTCCAATAAAGATGTTACATAAAAAATCTTTTAATATCCCATATTTTGTCAGTCTACACAATAACAACACTAACAAAAGCCAATTCTTATTTTCTTTGAAGGTTAATGACCTTAAAAATAACATCTTCATGTTCTCTATTCTTATATATTGCTTCTTTGAGTTGCCTGTTCAAATTCTTTCTCTATTTGTATTTTTGATCTTTTTTCCCCTCTTACTGACTTTTAAGATACATATGTATACACACACACATATATATCTTTTTATCTTTTACAAATATTGTATCTTTCTAGTTTGCCATATGTATTAATTATGTTTATTTTTCTTCCATTACCATTAGGTAGTTTTAAATTTTTATATAGTTAATCTTTTTATATCTTCTATCATGCTTTAAACGTTTTCCCAGTACTCAAATTTCAAAACTCACTTTCTTATACTTCCTGGTTATTAAAATGATCACATATCTAAGTAATTAGTGTGATATAAAATATGAGATCTAAATTTATATGTTTAATGGTGTATAGCTCTTCTAGCACCATTTATTGACTATTTCTTACTTCCCCTATAATTTTGAAATGTTAACTTTAGCATGAAAATTTTTTCTACCTATACACTAGTCTTGTAACACTCTTAATTAATTTTGGTGTATAGCGTGAAGTAATAAGCCAATATAATTTTTCTCAAGAATAACTAGTTTTGGGCTTCCCTGGTGGCGCAGTGGTTGAGAGTCCGCCTGCCGATGCAGGGGACACGGATTCGTGTCCCAGTTCTGGAATATTCCACATGCCGCGGAGCGGCTGGGCCCGTGAGCCATGGCCGCTGAGCTTGCGCGTCCAGAGCCTGTGCTCCGCAGCGGGAGAGGCCACAACAGTGAGAGGCCCGCGTACGGCAAAAAAAAAAAAAAAAAAAAAAAAAAAAAAAGAATAACTAGTTTTCACAGCACCAATGACTGAAAAATCTTTCCTCTTCTGTGCTCTACAATGCCCATTCTGTCTAATATTGAATGGCTATATATGCAGTGGTTTGTTTCTGGACTATGTTATTCTATGATTATATTTATTTCTCCCTGTACCAATGTTACAATATGTCTCAATGTTTTGGAGGCTATATACCTATCTCCTTCACCTTTTGCTTCCTCGGGTATGGCTTGAATCATCTTGACTCTGCTTTTCTACATAATTTTAGAACAGCTTGGAAGATTTTCATTGGGATTGAAATTTCATAAATCATTACAATAGTGAATACAGTTTTATTATCCAGAAAATGAACTATCTATATCATTATTCCAGCATTCTTTTATGTTTTTAAATTATATGTGTAAGAACTTGTACCTATTTTATTAGATTAATTCTCACTTTCTTCATATTTTTTGCTAATGTAAATCATATCTTTTTTACATATGCTAATTTTGTTGCTATTGTACAGATTTTTACTGCAATTTGTACGCTTATCTAGTGTTTAGCATACTGACGAATGTTTCTTCTAATTATTTATCTGTAGCTTCTCTTGTATTTTCCATGAAATAACCATATCTATCAATCTGAAAATTCTAACAGTTTTTTCTCTTCTAATTCAATCCTTATATTTTTAGTTTAATTTGTTTGTCCTCTGTATAAGTTAGGGCACCTCTCTTGTCATCTTTGGCATCAACAGATGCAATATTATTATTTATAATAATATTAGTAATATTAGTAAGATATATATATGTACATATATATATGTGTATGTGTATATATATATATATATATATTTATATTTATATTTATATATTTGGTTTCCATCCCCTCTCCTGGCACAGAGCTCTTAAAGCCCTTGGACTTTCTAACGTAGCTAGAGTTCTAAAGGTGAAAATACTCTTTTATTATTTACAACAAGCCCCTTTCAACCACTCCTGAGTTTATGTTAATAAAGTAACTTTTGAAAAAACCCCTAAGGATGGGGGTTAGATGCCAGAGCAACCAACCTTTTGATTAGTGGGTTGAAACTTTCACCCTCTGCCCTGTCCTATGGGGAGCGGATAGGGACTGGAGGTTGGATTAATCACCAATGGCCAATGATTTAATCAATCATACCACATAATGAAGCCTCCATAAAACCTCCAAAGGATGGGGTTCAGAGAGCTTTCAGGTTGTTGAATATGGGGAGGTGCTGGGAGAGTACCAGCCCAGAGAGAAAATGTGAGAAGAGCTCTGTGCTCCTTCCCACATACCTTGCTCTATGCCTGTCTTCCATTTGGCTGTTCCTGAGTTATATCTTTTCATAATAAACTGGTAATCTAGTAAGTGAACCCTTTCCCTGAGTTTTGGGAGCAGCTCTAGCAAATTAATTGACCCAAGGAGGAGGTCGTTGAACCTCCAATTTAGAGCTGGCCAGCCAGAAACACAGGTAACCTTGGACTTTCATTTAGCATCTGCAGTGAGGAACAGTGTTAATTGCGTGGAGGTGAGCCCTTAACCTGTGGGATCTGATGTTATCTACAGATAGATAGTGTAAGAATTGAGTTAAACTGTAAGAGAGTAGGTGGTGTTTGAGTACTTATTGGTGGGAGGAGACCCACAGGCATTTGATGATCAGAAATGTCAGAAGTGTTTGGCAAAGTGTTGGAAATGAAGTGTTGTATTGTGAGTAATGAAAGAAAACATTTTTTTTCCTTTGCAGAATATTCTTATTATTCCACTTTTTTCTCTATTGACTTTTTATCTATACTTCTTTTGATTATTTTAGTGATAATTTTAGGGTTAGCAATATACATCCTTAATTTATCCATATGTTCGTGTCAATATTTCACCACTTCACTGCTCACAGTTCCCACTTCTCAGTTCTCTCTTCCCATTTCCCTACACTTTCCTTATTACGTTCTACACTTCAAAATCTCTATTTCTGAAATATAACAACTTACGATATTCTTGTCATACTTCTTATACTTTATTAACCCCATGTTGCAATTTTCTTTTTACTTTTACAGTTATTTTATTTTAAGAGAATTATGAAAAGGAACAAACATGTACTTCTGTGTTTATCCACTTAGTTACTATTTCTAGGGCTCTTCATCCCTTTCTGAGTTTTTTAACTGGCATCTTTCCCCTTCAGCTTGAAAACATGCTATAGCATTTCTTGTAGTTCAGTATAACTAAAGGCAAATTTTTTTGGATTTAATTTGTCTGTAAATGTTTTTATTGAACTCTTGTTCCTACAGGATATTTTTGCTGAATAATATATTCTGGACTATATATATGACTATATATATATGACTATATATATGACTATATATATGACTGGACTATATATATGACTATAATATATTCATGTCAGAGCTTAATTTTAGTCTTTGTCTTTACTCTAGGGCATGATCCTTATTCCTAAGGCATCCTTTTCTTTTCTCTCAAATGTAATGGACTTCTTTTTCCTTTTAGCATTTTAAAGATATTTTCTTATGCATTGTTTTTTCTAATGAGAAGATAGATGTCATTCATATTGTTATTTCCTTATATACAATATGTCTTTTCTCTTACAACTGATTTTAAGATTTAAGATTTATTTAGCTTACAGAAATTTGACTATGGGACTTCCCTGGTGGCACAGTGGTTAAGAGTCTGCCTGCCAATGCAGGGGACACAGGTTCCAGCCCTGGTCTGGAAGATCCCACATACCACGGAGCAACTAAGTCCGTGTGCCACAACTAATGAGCCTGCACTCTAGAGCCCGCAAGCCACAACAACTGAGCCCGTGTGCCACAACTACTGAAGCCCGTGTGCCTAGAGCCCGTGCTCTGCAACAAGAGAAGCCACCACAATGAGAAGCCTGCACACCGCAATGAAGAGTAGCCCCCGCTAGCCGCAACTGGAGAAAGCCCGTGTGCAGCAATGAAGACCCAATGTGGCCAAAAATAAAATAAATTAAAAAAATAAATTTATTTTAAAAATAAATAAATAAAGTTCTTTAAAGAAATTTGATTATGGTTTACTTTGCTGTGCTTTTTTTAGTACTTACCTTGCTTGGGATTTGCTAAATTTCTTAATCTCTAGATCAATGCTTTAAATCACATTTGATAACTTTTGGACCTAAATTCTTCTTAAATATTTTTTTTGCCCAATTGTCACTTTTGTCTCTTTCCAAACTCAAATTACATGTATCATGGGACCATTTGATATTATTTCCTGGGTCCTTTGTACTCTTTTCATTTATCTTTAGAGAATGATTTTGCTTATAGTGTTTTTAAGTTCTAGAATGTCCATGCCATTATTTTTCATCATTTCCATTTTCTGCTGGTATACCTATGTGGTTATGTATTAAGATTGTATTTTCCTTCAATTTTTAAAAGAGTTTTCTTCAGTTTTTGACATACTTTAAATTGCTGTTTTAAAAGTCTTTGTCTACTATACCCAATTCTATGCCATCAATGAAGTAAGTTTCTATTGATTGTTTTTAAAAAAACTATCAGTCATATTTTCCTGTTTCTTTACATATCTGGCATTATTGATTACATATGGGGCATTGTGAATTTTATGTAGGTACCAGAAATTCTACTGTCTTTCCCTGAAGAGTATTAATTTGTGTTCTGGTGGGCAGTTTAGTCACTGAATGTTCACCTTGAACAGGTTTTGTTTTACAGTTTGGTAGAGCCGATCTGTGGAAAGCCCATGATGTTTACCAAGCTTCTCCAACTTTTTAGGATTTACCCTCCAAACTCTGTGTTCAAATGTGAATCATGTCAGAGCTTAATTTTAGTCTTTGTCTTTACTCTAGGGCATGATCCTTATTCCTAAGGCATCCTTTTCTTTTCTCTCAAATATAATGGGATGTTAAAGATATTAATGAGGATTTAAGGTCTCTCTGCTTTGGCTGGACCCCAGTGTACCCAGCACTGCTCAGCCTTCAGTATCTTTATTCTTATTTCAGTCCTATAGCAGCCATTCCCACTAGAGTTGTAGTCTCTTCCTCCCTGTGTGTATTCCAGCCCTCAGCCAAGTACTTGAAAGGGACTTTCCTTTTTAGTACTATACCTCGCTGAACCCATTTTAGCTCTGCCCTGAACTCTAAACTCTGTCTTTTCCTGAGGCTCTGCTTGAATTGCTGTACCAGAGTCATGATGCTGCACCGTAGTTATAAAATTTTCCTCAGTCCAGGGCAACCCTGAGGTTTACCTTGAGAATTTCCCTTCTCTTACTGATTACAGTCTTCTGTTGCCAGCTGTCCACTACCTGAGAACAGTTGCCTTATATAATTTGCACGGTTTTATGGTTGATTATGGCAGGAAGGCTAGTCCAGTACCACTGACGGCATCATAACCAGAAGCAGACATCTCTGCACCTAAAAGAATGTAATGTATTTCCTCCAGCCATTTATGTAAATCTTAATAAAGATGTAATCGTGGTATATATAAAATTTTGAATCCTTCTATTCTTACCAAACACTAGAAGCATTATCCAACATTGCTTAAGATAATGGTTAACCATCTGAAACACTTAATAAAAACAAATAGTTGGATTTGCAATAATTTTCTATAATTATAATAATTCAGAACTGTAAAAATCTTCTACTTTATGACTAATCTTATGTCTTAATTATTGTTCTTTCAGAGACTTGTGTGATTTAATCCTTGCTGTCAGTCACCCTGAAGCATAATACATACGGTTCTCATGAAAAGTAACTCAGTTACAAATCAATGCTTATAATCTGGAGTGGCAAATGTGACATCACTAGTAATGGCAAATATGACACTTGTCAGTAATAGAAGGTAATTGAAAGTAGAGAAATACGTGGCAGATAAGTGTTCATTTCCCTCTACTCTTGTCCTTCATTTTAATGTATTTGTAGCCTCCTCCACCCTTTTTTAAATGTACTATCTCCATTAAGAATTTTGGGGGCTTTGTTGAATTAATAACAGACTTCAGTATGACCTTTTCATTGATAGAGCTTACGATTTTAGGCTCATCTTTTCATTTCAGGTATTGACATTAGTAGCAGAATTCAGACGTGGAATCAGGGTTATACTCCTTAGCTCACTTGACTTGACTTTTATATTTGAAACGACTGCTTGTCTTCTCTGTCCGCAAGGTTTTAACATATATGGCAAGTCTTTTCATATCTTAAGGCATATGTACCTTATGGTACAATTTGGATTCAATTCCAGTAAAAGCTCCTGCAGCTCCCAATGGGCAGCAATAGGCAGTAGTGCACTAGTAAGCATTTAACAGTTATATCACACACACACACACAAAATACCTGAAGCTCTGATTGGTAGAATTTACTGTTGAGAAAAGATGTACATGATTTGCTCCAGGACACCACTGGCCGTGGGGCCTTTCCATCAGTTCTTGGAGGATGACTGACATCTCACTGGGTGCTCAAACATGCCTCCCGTCAGGCATCAACTTCAGTTATGCTTGATGAGCAGAGTTCTTCAGAAAGGTCACTAAACATTTGTTCCATTGTATATCACTTCCATGTGTCTTTGAAAGCCTTCTTTTTCTCACAAATATTTAAGTAGTCATTTTCTTGAGTGAAATTCAGGAAGTTTCAGATTTCTTTTTAGCTCTTTTTTTTTCAGCTTTATTGAGGTATAATTGACAAATAAAATTGTAAGATATTTAAAGTGTACAACATGATGATATGCTATATATATTCATCATAAAAGGATTCCCCTCGTTGAGTTAATTAGCACATCCATCACGTCACGTTTACCTTTTCTTTTCTTTCCTTTCCTTTGCTTTGCTTTCCTTTCCTTTCCCTTTCTTCCTTTCTTTCTTTCATTAAGAACATTTAAGGTCTACTCTCTTAGCAAATTTCAATTATACAGTACAGAGTTATCAACAATAGTTAACCATGCTATACATTAGATCTTTAGACCTTATTCCTCTTGTAACTGGGAGCTTGTACCCTTTTAGCAAACTCTCCTACCCCTAATTCCCTGAAATCAACTTTTATACTTTCTGTTTATATGATTTTGACTTTTTTTTTTTAGATTCCACATATATGATACTCTGCAGTGTTTGTGTTTCTCTGTCTGATTTATTTCATTTAGCATAATACCCTTAAGATTGAGCCACATTGTCACAAATGACAAGATTTCCTTCTTTTTAAAGGCTGAAAAAATTACATTGTGTTATATATATATATAACATTTTTCTTACCCATTCGTCCATTGACAGACAAGTAGGTTGTTTCCATATTTTAGCTATTGTGAATAGATGCTCTGAACATAGGAGTGCTGATATCTTTTCGAAATAATGGTTTTGTTTCCTTTGGATATATACCCAGAAGTGAGATTGCCAAATCATGTGGTAGTTCTATTTTTAATTTCTTGAGGAACCTCCATAATGTTTTCCATAATGGCACCAATGTACATTCACAACAACAGTGCACAAGTGTTGCCTTTTCTCCACATCTTTGCCAATACTTGTTATCTCTTGTCTTTTTGATAATAGCCATCCTACAGGTATGAGGTGGTATCTCTTTGTGGTTTTAATTAGCATTTCCCCGATGATTAGTGATGTTGAGCATCTTTTCATGTACCTATTGGCCATTTGTATGTCTTCTTTGGAAAAGTGTCTACTTAGATCCTTTGCCCATTTTTAATTGGATTATTTACTTTTTTGCATTGAATTATATGAATTCCTTATATATTTTGGATATTAAGTGCTTATTGGATATATGGTTTGCAAATATTTTCTCCCATTCCATAGGCTGCCTTTTCATTTTGTTGATGAATTCTTTTGCTGTACAGAAACTTTTTAGTTTGATGTAGTCCCACTTGTTCATTTTTGCTTTTATTGACTTTGCTTTTGGTGTCATATCCAAAAAATCATTGCTAAGACCAATGTCAACATGCCTCCTATGTTTACTTCTAGAATTTTTGTGGCTTTAGGTCTTACATGAAAGTTTTTAATCCATTTTGAGTTGATTTTTGTGTATGGTGTAAGATAGGGATCCAGCTTCATTCTCCTGCATGTGGCTGTCTAGTTTTCACATCCCCATTTATTGAAGAGACTCTCCCTTCTCCACTCAGTGTTCTTGGCTCCTTTGTTATAAATTAACTGACCATATATGTATGGGTTTATCTCTGGAATCTCATTTCTGTTCCATTGATTGATGGTCTGTTTTTAAGCCAATACTATACTCTTTTAATTACTATAGCTTCCTATTATTTTGAAATCAGGAAGTATGATTATATAAACAAATGAATAACCTTAGAAAAATGAATTAACATTTGGCATCCTCAGCTCCCACCAAAATTTCCATTAAAATTGATTAAAATAATTAAATTAACAAGCTCCTAGACTTTACTCCTGGAGAGATTTAAAATGTCAGTGTCATAATACTGTACAAAATAAGTAATTGAAGTACTACATATATCCATTCAGAGTTAATTTCATGTACTCCATATAGCCTATATTTTAGGTCACAACCTTTAGATATGGTTAAAATCCATTTAGCATTTTAGCCAGCTGCAATAATAAACAGAAACACAGACACACCTAGATATACTTACATTTATTTATCTATATAATTGCAAAAAACTTTTTTATTTATATTGAGAATTCTTTCTGAAAATTACGTTTAATGGTTACATATTTTATCCTTAAAATATGTAATTATTTACATATTAGCTACCAAGCTCCTCAAGACCTGTGGGTATAAATGGGGTCATACTTCATTATTTATTCAACTTTCACTGGCTCTTGCCACTGTCTTCCTATGTAAGTCTTCAGAGCCTGATAAGGTCCTGGAGTGTATTTTGGATAGTTCCCAAGTGGTCACATAATAGTATCTCACATTTCCTCATGAATATGGATCTAATCTGAATCCATGTGATTTCCAAAGGCCACTGACATTCTCTGACCACCATGGTGTCTACCAGGTAGCTCTGTGCCCTGTGGCTACCATCATTCTTCCTGGATTCCAGAATATTTTAGAGGAATGGTAGACAATTTCTCCATATTTACAGAAAATCACTGGCAAATACTACAGGCTCTACTAAGTGGTGTGACTGCTACTTTTGTCCACTTCCAGGTGTGCAAATAGCCTACCAGGGTCTACCACAGATTCCCAGGAGCCACCACAGATACTAGACTGATCTGCCACAGAGTGGGAAATAATGGTACTTCTTGTGTTACACCAAAGTAGTAGTTGTGTCCTGACACCAGAGAGGTGAATCACCTTTATTTTTTACTAATGATTCTCTTACTGGGAACACAGACAGAAGTCTAGGGGAATAGCCGAGACTATTTCAACAAATGACCGATTTAGAATCACCCCTTTCTCTGTCCCTAAAACTTTACTACCTGGTGAAGTTTGGGATATTTGGTTTATTTTCTCCATGGGATTAGTTCTTTCCCAGCTTCATCTTCAGTCACTCACTCAAATTGATTTCTGATAACTCTCCCTTCTTCAATCCTCTTTTCCACTACTTTATGAAACATAATAACAACTGTATAGCCATTACCATGTTATTCGACTGGGAGGTTTAAACTTTACTCCCTGTTGTAATAGAAATATTGGATTTTAAAGCTCTTTTTCGTGTTAGAGGTTATTTCTTTAAAATAAAAGATGGATTATTTGGGCAAAGGTTTTGAAAAGTTTTAGGATTCTGAATATGTATTTAAAAGTAGATATTCCTAACTGATTTTTGCTTATAGGTAATTAATTTACTAATTTCAAGAAAGTAATTTCTTCATTAAGCAATTTCTGTGGTAAAATAAGTGTCGTTCTTCAAAACACCTCCATTACGTGCTGTAAATATGTCTAGCTATACTGAAAGTGTGTCACACAAAATCATCAAAACCTTGTAGTTCTTAAAAAAAAAAGAACGAAATTCACTTTAGTTCCCTTGCTAGTAGAGTATTAATCTCTCAAAATTGTGCAATTATTTAAGCTTTCACATTTAAATGCCAAGGTTTAGGGCTAGGCTTTGAAATCTTACACCCATAAATTTTGAGTATGTTATATACACAAAACAATTCCTCCAGTCTAACATGAGATATTGGTGGCCTTGATAGTGTGTCATCTCCCTGTCCTATTACTCACAGGGAATTAAATGGATGCCATCCTTGAAGAGTTTCCATGAACTCAATGAAAACCATGTTAATTATATTTATAATTAGCTTTTCTTGGCTCTGAACTAACCAATTCCTACTCTCTGACCCGGTGAGTTGTACATGCCGATATTATGCTTTGTCCTTGCCTATATCAATGTACCAGCTATTGACATTCAAAATGAGTTTTTAAATGTATTTATAATTGCTGAATAATTTTTAATCCTTTCCTCCATCTTTCTTTTCTCTTTCCCTTACTTTTTATTAAAAGGCAAAATAAAATGTCTATAATAGATAAAGTAGTGTGTATGTATAGATAAAAACATCCCAGACCAACTTACCAATAGAATTAAAGGCACATTAAAGTAAATGTTTTAAAAATGTATCATATAAGCCTGTCAGAACAATCTAAAAATAAGTCTCACATAGGACTATGCATGTTGAACGAATACTTTGTATCTGTTGATTTATAAAAGAAAATTATCATGATCTTCATCATTCCAGGTATGATTACTGAATGCCTACCCGGTATCAGGTAATGTCTTGAGCACTTTGCTAATTGTATTAGTTTTCTAGGGCTGCCATAACAAATTACATAATCTTGGTGACTTAAAACAATAGAAATTAATTTTCTCACAGTTCTGGAGCCCAAAAGTCTGAAATCAAGGTATCAGCAGGTTTGCACTCCCACCGAAAGATGTAGGGGAGATTTCGTTCCTATCTTCTTCCATCTTTCGGTAGTTACCAACTTCTTTGAGGTTGTGGCCACATAACGCCAATCTCTGCCTCCATGGTCATATGGCTTTATCCTCTCCTCTGTCTCTTCTCTGTGTCTCTTACAAGGAAACTTGTCATTAGATTTAGGACCCACCCGAATAATCTAGAATGAGCTCATCTCAAGATCTTTAGCTTATTTACATCTGCAAAGACCCATTTTTCTAAGTAAGGTAACATTCACAGGTTCTGGAGATTAAGGCATAGACATATATTTTTAGGGAACACTACTGAATCCACTATACTTACATATTTCAAATTGTAATAAATATAGAGAAAAACAGAATGAGAGAGGTTAGCAATTTTCTTACAGTTGCACAGATCATAAATGGTAGGACTACAGAAATAGAACTCGTTCCACTGCATTTTAAAAATTTTTTAAACTTTTTAATGGTTGTGTTGGGTCTCTGTTGCTGCGTGAGGGCTTTCTCTAGTTGTGGCAAGTGAGAGCTACTCTTTGTTGCGGTGCATGGACTTCTCATTATGGTGGCTTCGCTTGTTGTGGAGCACGGGCTCTAGGCGCGCAGGCTCAGTAGTTGTGGCATGTGGGTCCTAGAGCACGCAGGGGTCAGTAGTTGGCGCGGCAGGCTTAGTATTTATGGCTTGCGGGTTCTAGAGCTCAGACTTAGTTGTGGTGAATGAGCTTAGTTGCTCCGTGGCATGTGGGATCTTCCCGGACCAGTGATCAAACCCGTGTCCCCTGCATTGGCAGGCAGATTCTTAACCACTGCGCCACCAGGGAAGTCCCTCGTCCCATTGCGTTTTGTTGTGTTTCTATTCAGGTATTATTGGCATACACACAAGCTGTACATATTTAATGTATACATCTTTTTTTTTTTTTTTTGCGGTACGCAGGCCTCTCACCGCTGCGGCCTCTCCCCTTGCGGAGCACAGGCTCCAGACGCGCAGGCTCAGCGGCCATGGCCCACGGGCCCAGCCGCTCCGCGGCACGTGGGACCCTCCTGGACCGGGGCACAAACCCGCGTCCCCTGCATCAGCAGGCAGACCCTCAACCACTGCGCCACCAGGGATGCCCTAATGTATACATCTTGATGGGTTTGAAGATAAATAAACACCCGTGAAAGTGTCATCATTACATTTTACTTGTTCATGTACTAATTTGTTTCACTCTTTGGGTCTAGTTATCTTGACTGAGACATTCTCTTATTCTACAATACGTTCCCAATGCCTCGCTTTTGGCCTTTGATTCAGATTAGGCATTAAGTAACCAATCACTGAATAAATAAATGTGTTGTTTTCTCACCAGCAAGTCCAGCTATGGCCAATATCCATGATATAAAGAAAATGTATCTGTTACTTTACAGCTGCTTTACCTAAAGGTTATCAAAATTCAGTAGCAACAGCTAGCCTCTTTCCAGAGATATTTAGTATGAAAATCTAATTCTTTAGACTGACTTAAAGAACAAGCTCTAAGATATAACTTTAAAAATAAGAATTGACTATTTCTCACCTTCCTCTCTGTTATTTAAAAATTATTTTTATTATTATTTTTAAGTCAAGGATAACTGAAAGAACAAGAAGATCTTCATAAGTTACCTCTTTATTTGGTCTTTAAGCACAGCCACTGACACATATTGACTGGTATATGATTTGTATTGAGCAGCAAGATCCAATTTGTTGCCTAGTTATTGCTGATGACTGAAGATAGTTTTTGTTTTTGCTTTTTTTTCCCCAGACAAATTAAGTGATAATTGGGGGTGGCCAAACACCACATCAGAACTACTCAGTCTCTGTGGCAATTGTTTTGTAAATGAACCACTCAGACCCCCACCCCTCCTTGAGGGAATTTGAGTTATTCATTTTGATAGGCAACTAAAATTTTGGTAATATAAAGGGACAGGATTGAAAAATATATGATCTGATCTATTTGAGGAATAATTTTCTCATAGTTACTAATTTTTGTTGTTGTTCTGAGCTCTTTCACTCTGTGTTTTCTTTGTCATTCATTCATTAACCATTCTCATGCCAAGGCAAATACCATCTAGTTAAATCTTTAGTGTTTTATCATAGACCTCTTGCTTGGTTTAGATGTACTTTCTTCTTGGGTTGTTCCAACATTGGGATTCCTTATTTGTTTTCTAAACATTCCTGAGTTTGGCAAGGAGGCTTTGTGCATTGCAAGGAGATTGACAACCAAATTTCTATCGTAGGTCACTAAAAGGGAGTTGGTGTCAGATTCATGGATTTGAGAACGCAGTGGTTTGAAGGAGTAGAATTCAGGGACACTAAATTGTTAGAACTGAAATATAATTGACTTGAAGTATACCATTAGGCACAGATGTACATTAAGCCAGAAGAAAATAAACCTTCTCAGTATTTCTGATGTTCAATTTCTTCATTTATAAAATGCATATTATAACACATTTCCACCAGGTTTCATATGAAACCTGGATGAGTAACACATGTAGAGAATCTGGCACAATGCCTGAAACATATTAGGTGCTCAAATATTATTACTTTAAAAAGTTCAGGTAGGACAGATAATTTCAGGAAGTTTTCTCCATAATTTTAGTGGAAATAGATCATGTAGTTATTAATTTCTTACATTTGTGAGTTTTGCACTGCCCAACATTTACCCCTCAAGCATACTAGCTCAATAAACTAAATTGAGAGAGCAGATATGTTTCTCAGGGAAAAATTGCATTAACCAAATTAATGACACTAGCAGATAAAAATCAGAATGTTAATTTCTTAATTTTCTGCTTAAAACTAGTTGTCATGTAGTTTTAAGTATGTGAGTCCTTATTATTTTATCTCTGTTGGCAGACTACATGGGAAAGCAAATTATAATTAGAATGCTACGTGGAATCTCAACAAGGAACAGTAGATGAACAGAATTGTAATTACCATCAGATTTACGTAGTTTATTAAATTCATCTCCACAACATGGATGCCCTTGTTAACAACAGTGGAATGTTTAAATCTCATTGCCTAATTTTTCTTTCCCTTAGAATATGGGTTGGATGGCTATTACATTCGTTGCTTTCTTTCCCTTAGAATATAGGTTGGATGGCTATTGTATTCGTTTGCTTTTACTAGAATTTTATGACCTACCTCCTGGCAGATTAATCTCTTTTTCTTCAGGAATGTTGACATCTTCAATCAAGAGTAGTCAGTTCTTGTTTGCTAAGAGCAACTCTCTGTCCTTAAAAGAAATTCTCAGCTCTCAGCTCTCATTAATTGTGTGTTGATTTTTACAATATAAATGTCAGACAGCAATCTCATTTTTCTTCCGTAATTTTTGGATCACCTCTAACTGAAGACAGTACTTAATTTTTTTTTCCAGTTTTACTGAGAAATAATTGACATATCTCACTGTATAAGTTTAAGTCATACAGCATGATGGTTTGATTTACATGTATTGTGAAATGATTATCACAATAGGTTCAACTAGCATCCATCATTGGGTATAAATACAATAAGAAAAGAAAGAAAAAATAAGAAAGAAAAAAATTTCTCCTTGTGATGAGGACTCTTAGGATTTACCCTCTTAACACCATTTCTGTATATCATACAACAGTGTTAACTATAACCATCATGCTCTACATTGCATCCCTAGTTCTTATTTATCTTATAGCAAAGTTTGTACATTTGGACCATCTTCCTCCAACTCCCTCTCTTCCTACCCTCCTACTCTGGTAACCACAAATCTGATCTTTCATTTCTTTAAGTTTAGGATTTGTTTGTTTGTTGTTTTTGCTTTTGTTTAGGTTCCACATATATGTGATCACTACAGTATTTGTCTTTCTGTTTGACTTATTTCACTTAATGTAATGCCTTTAAGGTCCATCCATATTGTTGCAAATGGCAGGAACTCCCCAGTTTTTAGTAGCTGAATAATATTCTTTATTCATTCATCCATCAGTGAACACTTAGGTTGTTTCCATGTCTTAGCTATTGCAAACAATGCTGCTATAAATGTAGGGATGCAGATATCTTTTCAAGTTAGTGTTTTTATTTATTTTGGATATATTCCCAGAAGTGATAATGTTGGATCATATGGTAGTTCTGTTTTTAATTTTGTTTACAATCTTATATACTGTTTTCCATAGTGGTTATACCAATTTACACTCCCATCAGCACTGCACAAGTGTTCCCTTTTCTCCACATCCACACCAATATTTGGTATCTCTTGTGTTTTTTGATGATGGCCATTATAACAGGCATGAGGTGATATTGTGTTTTGATTTGCATTTCCTTAATGACTAGTGATGTTGAACATCTTTTCATGCACCTGTTGGCCTTTCATATATCTTCTTTGGAAAAATATCTATTCAAATCCTTTGTCCATTTTTTAAATTGGGTTATTTGTTTTCTTGCTATTGAGTTGTCCAAGTTCTTTTTATATTTTGGTGCTTGTGTTTGGTGCTTATCAGATACACTGTTTGCAAATATTTTATTCCCATTCTGTAAGTTGTCTTCTCACTTTGGCATTGGATACTTTTGCTATACAGAAGCTTTTTAGTTTGATGTAGTCCCACTTGTTTATTTTTTATTTTGGTGCTTGTGTTTTAAGTGTCATAACCAAAAAATCATTACCAAGGCCCTTGCCAAGGAGCTTTATTCCTATGTTTTCTTCTAAGAGTTTCATAATTTCAGGTCTTACATTCAAGTTTTTAGTCCATTTTGAGTTAATTTGTGTGAGTGGTGTAATGTCAAGGTCCAGTTTTATTCTTTTACATGTGAATATTCAATTATCCCAACACCATTTATTGAAGAGACTCTCCTTTCTCCATCAAGTATTCTTGGCTCCTTTGTTGTAAATTAATTGAACAAATATGCACGGGTTTATTTCTGGAAACTCTATTCTGTTCCGTTGTCTGCTTTTATGCCAATATTATACCGTTTTAATTACTATAGCCTTCTAATATAACTTGAAATCAGGAAGTATAATGCCTCCTGCTTTGTTCTTCTTTCTCAGGATTTCTTTGGCTATCTGGGGTCTTTTGTGGTTCCATGTAAATTTCAGGAGGGTTTTTCCTACTTTAAAAAATGTTATTGGAATTTTGATAGGGATTGCATTGGATCTATAGATGGTTTGTGTTAGTATTGACATTTTAATAATATTAATTCTTCCAATTCATGAACATAGGTTACCTTTCAATTTATTTGCATTTTCTTTGATTTCTTTCATCAGTGTCTTGTTTTCAGAGTGGAGATCTTTTACTTTCTTTGTTAAATTTATTCTTAAGTATTTTATTGTTTTTGATGTTACTGTAAATGGGATAAATTTTTAAATTTCTTTTTCAGAAAATTCATTGTTTTTGTACAGAAATGCTACTGATGTTTTTGTACAGAAATGCTACTGATTTTTGTGTGTTAATTTTACAATCCTGCAACTTTACTGACTTTATTTGATTAGATCTAACATTTTTGGGGCTCAGTGCTACTTAATTTTTTTTGACTCTCAGTTTCCTGATTTAAAAATGGAGATGACAATAGTATCTCCCTCCTGTGGTTTTTGAAAGGCTTAATAAAATAATGCTTTCAGGACTTACAGTGACTGACATAAATATGGACTCAGTAAATACTTTTAAAAACTCTAATTCCCCTAATATTTTATAGTGGTTTGCTATGACCTGACTTGTCAAAAAAAGGGATCCCCAGTGGGAGGACTCAAGATGGTAGAGTAGGACACTGAGCTCACCTCTCCCCATGAACACATCAAAAATATGTCTACATGTGGAGCAACACTCACTGAAAACAAACTGGAGGATGGAAGAAAGACTCTTCTACTACCAAGGCTGTAAAGAAAGACCCACATGAGTCAAGTAGGAAGGGAGGAGAAGCAATCATGTGGGACCCATGCCCCTAGAAGGGAACACAGAAGAGGAGGGGGATATCACGAGCTCAGAGATGCTTCCTGGGGAATGAGGGGCTCGAGCTGTGTTGGACACCCCAGTCCTCAAGTCCGACAGTGGGAAGACAAGTACACTTAGCAGATTTCAAAACCAGTGGAACTTACGGAATTGTTGTAAGAAAAGGAGACTCCTGCACACAAGCAAGGTGCAGGAAGGTGACTGAAAACTGACCTGGGCTCTGGTTGGTTTCCCACGACTTCCCCAGTGCACACCCAGGCTCCCACTGGCTGCCTACTCTGACCCCTCTTGTTGCAGCGCAGTTCTTCACTAAGGCAACAGCTGCTGTTGCCAAGAACAGTGCTCACTTTGGAGCCAACTCAGACCCGGCCCAACATCTGAACAGGGCAAAGGCAGCCACTGGCTAGAGCAAAGGCAGCTGATTGGAAGCTGCCTGGAGCTCTGACTGTCATGCCAGAACCCTCCCAGTGCACGCCCTGGCCAGCACTGGGTGCCAGTGGAGGGAGACAGGGAGCACACAATTAGAAGGAACAGGACCATCTCAGACCCAACCCTCAGAGTTTCTGCTCCAGCACACTGAGACCCAACCCTAACCTGGATTAGGTGGTGACAGCTACTGAGCACAGGAGAAGCCCTGGTTCACACCTGGCTCTGGCTCTAGTTCCTCCATCTCCAGCCCTACCTCCCACCAAGGTGATAGCTGCCAGCACACCAAAGGGAAAGGAGGTGACCCATGCTCACTTCACATCCAGCTTTCCCTCCAAACCTGCTGGACATCCTCAGACTGCCTAGGGATGCTCCCACACAAGGATACTCCTTCAAGACTGGGATAGGTAACTGTTTCACCTAATTTCATAGAGACAGAGAAGGTTAAACAAAATGAGAAGACAGAGGAATTTGTTTCAAACGAAAGAACAAGAGAAAAAAAAAAACAACTAATGAAACAGAGAAAAATAATTTATCTGATAAAGAGTTAAAGCATTAGTAATAAGACTAACTGAACTTGAGAAAAGAACAGATGAACACAGTGAGAATTTTAACAAGGAACTAGAAAATATAAAAAAGAACCAGTCAGAGATGAAGGATACAATAACTGAAATAAAAATAAACTAAAAGAAATTAACAGTAGACTAGGCGATACAGACAAATGCAAAAGCGATCTGGAAGATAGAATAATGGAAATCACCCAATCAGAACAGTAAATAGAAAAACAAATTTTAAAAAAACTGAGGATAGTTTAAGGGACCTTTTGGACAACATCTAGCATACTAACCATTGCATTATAAGAGTACCAGAAGGAAAAGAGAAAAATAAATGGGTTGAAAATGTATTTGGTGAAATTATAGCTGAAAAATTCCTGAAGCTGAAGAAAGAAACAGATTTCCAGGTACAGGAAGCACAGAGAATTCCAAACAAGATGAAACCAAAGACAGCCACATCAAGACATATCATAATTAGAATGGCAAAATTTAAAGATAAAGAGAGTATTTTAAAGGCAAGAGAAAAACAAAGAGTGACATAAAAGAGAACCTCCACAAGGCTGTTAGATGATTTCTTTGCAGAAACTTTGCAGGCCAGAAGAGAGTGGCATGATATATCTAAAATGCTGAAAGGGAAAAAGTTACAACCAAGGATACTCTACTCAGCAGGGTTATCATTCAGGATTGAAGGACAGATAACTTCTCAGACCAGCAAACACTAAAAGAGTTTATCAATACTAAACCAACCCTACAAGAAGTGTGAAAGTATCTTCTCTAAGTGGAAAAGAAAAGGCCACAACAAGAAGTAAGAATTTACAGAAAAGGAGAACCCAGTCGTAAAGGCAAATGTACAGTAAAGGCTGTAGATTGTCTTCAGTAAGCTAGTGTGAAGATTACAAGACAAACATTGTGAAATCAAGTATACTGAGATAGACATGAAGATGTAAAAATACGACATCAGAAACATAAAATGTGGGGGAAGGGAGTAGGAAATGTGGATCTTTTAGAATGTGTTTGAATTTCAGTGACTATCAGTTTAAAACAAGTAGATATAGTTATAGGTCAACATAAATGAACCCCAGGTAACCAAAATCAAAAACCTACAATAGATACACAAAAACTAGGGAGAAAAGAATACAAGCATACCATTAATATTGTAACTCAACTATACTTCAATAAAAAATAGGGATTCTATCATAGCAAGACTTTTCATAATACATATAGCTCCCTCTCTATATCTATTAACAGTTTCCCTCATAATCATGTGAAGAATGAAGTCCACCTTAATTTGTAATAGCTGGATAAAGGTGTTGGAAATGCCTGAACTCTACTTTGTTCGGTATCTAGAAGTTGGAGCCTTAGATTCCTGTTTTGAAGAGGAGTCAGACTAACTAAATGGGATAATGCACAGGAATGTCCTTTAAAAATGAAAAAACATATTGTATGTGAAGAGGGTACCCAGGAGAGGGAGGGTAACTGTGTAGAGAACTTGGGAGCAGTAAATGCAAAAATAAGGCTTTCTGGAGTTGGTGAAGAGACAATTTCCACAAAATTCCATGCAATTCCTATGATAAAAAGTCTTGAGTGATTACTTGCTTCTTTCACCATGAAATACACAAGGCAATCTAGCAACATAACAAGACAAAGTGCTCTGGTTGCTAACACCTTCGGGTGACATA
Organism: Grampus griseus; assembly: GCF_964374135.1. Classification (NCBI taxonomy): domain Eukaryota; kingdom Metazoa; phylum Chordata; class Mammalia; order Artiodactyla; family Delphinidae; genus Grampus; species Grampus griseus. The sequence goes on from NC_139002.1 coordinate 82,193,408, forward strand.
TCCTGAAAGAGAATCTTCCCTACGGAGATTATGAAATGGCATTATTCTTGCTTCAATATTTTCATATGCAGCAAGAAGAAACTACAGGCTAATAAATCAACAAGTCACTTATCCAGCTGCCTCCTTTCAGTACCATTGCTTTAAATAATTTCTTATTTGAATTATTCAATAATTTCACCAGGAGCACAGCAAGGATTATTAGTCAATCTTTTCTATACCAGGCATGATTGGAAGGCTTAATAGTTTGAAACTTAAAATGATTTATTAGTTATGTAAATGCTTGTGATCTATCACTTGTTTATGAACTGTTTCATGAAGTGGTGAGAGGCTGAAATAAGACTTTCAGTTTGAAACAAGAAACCGTTTATATAAGAAGAAAGTAGTCATGTGATTATCAATTAGAGAGCAGCCATGGGGCTGTTAGCCAGATACATATACATTAGAATATACAAATGCTAGAATTCTTACGAAGGAGTGGATCTCAACACAAGCTTCCTCTACACAAATTAGTCAATCTCTCAGTTAAAGGCAAGCTATTGGAAAGTTGATTTTTTGAAAAAATCCATTCTCCCAATTTGAAACTCCACAAATTTCTTTCTAACAATTTCCCAGCGTACAATAGTCCCATGCCAGACATGACTTGGTTACTGCCATCTTGGGCAGAATCAATTTGATCTAGTTTGATCTGGGCTTCTGTTTTAAGTCACTCTAATTGCCAAGTGCTTCTGTCGTTCACATTATCAGATTGGATCAGAGCATGTGTTAGCAGTTTATCTCTTCTACCACCAGGCCCTTTATTATCTGCTTTGCCCTTGGTTGACTTGAACAATCTGGAGAAATGATCTTTATTCTAATGGAATTCCATTCAATTAGTTCATTCAGTTCTAATATCTAATGTCTTGACATTGTAGAGAAGCAGATGAAACCTGCAACCTGCATCTGCTTTGGGATCAAAACAGGAGGGAGAAACAGGCAGAACATAAGCAGTTCTTAGTAGCCAAAGAGGTTTATGCTAAAAACTTAATTGAAAATCATGCATTTAAGTGAGTATATTATGTTTTCTTGTGGGAGTTTTTCCTAACAAAATATTTACTTAGCATCCCAAAGAGATACAGCACCAGACATCTGTGAGATAACCTCAATATATTTGGCTTCTCTTATGTAGCTTACAGTCTAGGGATACTCAACCTTGCTCATAATCAAACAGAAATGAATTGGAAAATATATACCCTTTATTAACATGTTTCGAAAGTATGAAAGAATGTTGGTGATAGTGGCAAAGTTTCCTAGCAGGAATATTAATTGGTACAATGGTACAATATTTGGAATAAATTTTTAGTATGTATATATAAGTAATTAAGTTATGTATATAATTAAGATACTTATGTAATTGCTATATATATGCACTTAAGACATAGATACATGGATGTACATATACATATATGTATAATGCATATGCTATATATATAATGCATATGCTATTTGATCAGCTATCCCAATGCTAGAAATTAATTCAATAGATATATCATAATGCTCATTGCTACATTACTTGTATTGGAACAAAGCAAGCATTCTTTCTCTCTCTCTTTCTTTTACTCTCTCTCTCCCCACTCCATCCCTCTCTTTCTTTTTCACAAACACACACATACACACACACACACATGCACACACACATATCCCAACTTAGTGGTCCGTTAGTATGATTTAATAGAGGACTATTATGAGAGGCAGTATAGAAACCAGGCTCTCTGGCTTGTCATGTCAGTTACCTGTGCTATGCAATCTTGAATACATTACTCAAACTTTCTCTGCCACTTTTGTCTCATTTGTAAATTGGAATAATAATAATACCTAACATAGGTGGCTATTTCAAGGAGTAAGTTAATATATGTAAAATTTTTAAAAGGGCCTGATATGTAGGTACGATTTCCTAAGTTAGCAACTATTTTATGTGTCTATTAAAAATAATGTATTTAACCTACTTATGCTGATTTAGAATGCTTGCTAAGATACATTATTAAGCAAAATGAAAAGTAAACTAATGAATAATACATGCATATTTTATCTCATCTAGTTAAAAATTATACAATTTTGGTAAATGCTGAAGATTTTGGGGAAGATATACTGGAAATAGCTAAATGGTAGCTGGAAGCAGTACCCTCTGAGAAATGGTAGTGGAGGTTTAAGGCAGGGGAAGAATTTAACTTTTCATTTTAGTTCTTTCCCTCTTATTTGAAACTTTTACCAAATACACTTTTATAAATTAAGCAAAGGGCTTCCCTGGTGGCGCAGTGGTTGAGAGTCTGCCTGCCGATGCAGGGGACATGGGCTCGTGCCCCGGTCCGGGAGGATCCCACATGCCGCAGAGCGGCTGGGCATGTGAGCCATGCCCGCTGAGCCTGCACGTCCGGAGCCTGTGCTCCGCAACGGGAGAGGCCACAATAGTGAGAGGCCCGCGTACCACAAAAAAAAAAAAAAAAAAAAAATTAAGCAAAATTTACAAACATAACTGGCTGTTTTTTGATGACAAGTTTAGTGGCTCTTTGCTTTCTTACCACGTTTATCTCCAATGTGACTTATATCCTAGTTAGCCAACCATGGCGGGAGTTACTTTAGAAAGACCTTCTGTTCCTACCACCAATGTGAGTTAATGTGACATAATACAGTGATTTCTTCAGGTGATGTCCTGTATATGATGACATGGTTTATCTTGCTAATAGTTCCATTGAAGAGTTTTAATAATTCTCTCTGCCTTAGCCTATGACTGGCTCTTGCATTAGAATATAAAGTTCATAACAGAGAAGGAAGAAGCCACACTCCAAACACACAGAAATACTAATGGTCACACTTTTCTCCTCAAGTGACATTTGTCTTTCAGAGATCAGGCTTATTTTGACAAAAACTGGGAAAATGATGGCCTTTGATCCATGTATTGTTAAGGTGACTTGTACACTAGTTCAGCTTTCACGTCACTTCAACCCTCTTTAGAATAGTTTATCTATTAGAAATGATCATTCTGCAGGAATTTCAGGTCTCCCTGAATGTCTTCATGTCTTCCTTGAGGTAATGAAAAATACTAAGCAAACTGGTCAGAACAGAAATATTGCTATAATATTGAGAAATCCCTTTAAGTTAGTGATAGAATCTCCAGGAAGTGAAGAGGGTGTGCTATTTTTTCTCATAGTGGATCTGGGCAAATATTTTTTTCTTTGAATCAGGGATCTATTAGTCCAGGAAAAAAATGAAATTTGCAATAGTATAATACTTGTGGAAACTATGCAATTGGGGATTATATGCCCTACCTAAGGGTATTCAAACCAAAATTAAACAGTGTACGTGCAGGAAAACAAACAAACAAACAAACTAGACTGCAGTCAAATTTGACCTCAGGGAGCAGTCGTCCAGATATCTAAAATTGCTAGAAAATGTCTAAAAGTACGAGGATGTGACTGGAGCTGTCCCTATTGGCAAGTACAACAGAGAGGTGACTGCCATAAACAGGAACTGCACTGCCACCAAGGGCTGCGTGTGTGTGTTTCTTTGGAGGGGTAAACAAATGAGGTCTCTGCGGAAGGGAATGGCTGGGGTTGTCTTCAAATGAACTTTTCTCAAGACAATGTTCTGAAGAGACAAAGGGACCTCAACAAGGATGTGTATTTATGGAAGCCCATTGGCTGATGAAGGAGTCAAAACCGGGCAGCCCGAGGAGGCATAATCTATGAGGAGGCAAGTGTAGCTGGAGGGACCTAAATCTTAGAGAATTTCTGAAAAACCTCTTCAAGCAACTCAAGAAAAAAGTCTTGACAGTGTTGCTTTCACCTTCTGAGGATACCAGTATCAGATTTCAGCAGCTTGGCCAGGTGAGACCATGACCTTTCACCTTAATCATCTCCCTCCCTAAGCAATACTCAAGGAGTCAGAAGTATTTGTTAGAAAGGTGGGGAGTAAGAAATGAGAGATAGAAAAAGAAATGAAACCGACTACTCTTCACCACTCCATTGCAGGCTTTCAAGCCTGCACCAGGCTTCCAAACCTGCACCAGGCTAAAACTTGAAGTGGGAGGAAAAGCTTTAAATTTGGGTTAAGATTGGACAGTCAATGATCTAAGAGTCACTGGAAAGGCTTTTGGATCTGCCCAAATCTCTTCTGGATGCAGAGAAGAGGAAGTTCATAGAGTACGTTTAACGGTGAGAGAAGAGAAAAAGAGTTTAATGCCAACCCATCTGTCAGATCCAGCCTATGCAATAAAGCTGTTACACACAGAACAGCTCTTGACTGTAACAATGAATGAATGAATAAATGAATGAATACCTCAAGATAATATGAAATGAGTTCTTTTTTTTTTTTTTTTTGTGGTACCCGGGCCTCTCACTGTTGTGGCCTCTCCCGTTGCGGAGCACAGGCTCCGGACGCGCAGGCTCAGCGGCCATGGCTCACGGGCCCAGCCGCTCTGCGGCATGTGGGATCTTTCCGGACCAGGGCGCAAACCTGTGTCCCCTGCATCGGCAGGCAGACTCTCAACCACTGCACCACCAGGGAAGCCCGAGTTCTTTTCTTGAAAACTAGATCTGGGTTAATATAATCATAGGGAGAACCAATGATTCTCCCAAAGGTGAAGAGCAAATTTAGGGGCTGTCAGAATTAGAACTAGATCCACCATGCTTTTTCTCTTCCTCTGGTCTTTTTTTCTCCCTGGGTAGTGGTTTTATTCAGGCAGAGGCCATATCGGTTACAATTCCACCTCCAGAGAGGAAAAGGAACTTAGAAAAGCAATCCCCAAAGAAGGTTCCCATTGGCTTGGTTTGGGTCACATGCCCATAATCAGATGAATCACTATAGTGCAGGGTGTGTGGGGGGGTGATATATGGTGATTGGTAAACCCAGCTGGAAACACTTGGGTGTAATGGGGAAGGAGTTGTTCCTCAAAGAAAATGGGGCATGGTGGAACGACTCTGGAAAGACAAAAATACTGACTCTATTTCCTATGTCCTCCAAATTTATTCCCCAAAAATGAATTGTTAAAGTGCTCCATTCACTGGTGAGAGGACTGACAAATAGATTTATGAGCATTGAAAGCTGACAATTTTTGTCAGTGATTGTGATGACTTACTGACAGCCACAGTTAACAAAGGTCTGTGGAAAAAGACTAATAAATGCTCTGAAACAGGCAGGCAAGTAACACTGCATAACAGTATTTTAGGTAAGGAAATGCTGCTCCTTTGTCAGAAACTCCACTTACTGATATGAGTGGCAAGATCTTCAGGCAATTCTCAGGAGAGGTTTTGTTTATAAAATTATCTCTATTAATTTAAAATTTTTCCTAACCAGGTATGTTCTATATAGAACAAGACAAGTATATTAAGAGCATTTCAGAACACAGAAGTTATCAACTGTTTTATGAAGCATTTGTTTTCAGTTGATTTCTTTGGGTTTGTAGGCCTGGACTTTCATAGTCAGTTTCCACAAGAATGTAGTTTGCCAACAATTTAAGTAAATTGCCACCATGTAAAGAGTGGCATCTTGCCTATGTCTTCATGGTCCAAAAATTTATCTTACCATAAGTTTGCAAATAGTATTATTAGAATTATTTTCCTCTTTCATTATTGTAAAATGAGCATATTTTTGTAATAGAATTGACAAAATTCATTTAAAAATGTTTTAAATAATTCAAAAAATACAGAATGTTACCCATAGTTTTTAATGAGAATAATTTTTTCTTAAATATTATTTTCTGTATGTATTGATTGTGTAACCAATTACTTTGCAGTTCACTAACTTTTTCAAATCATGTTTAGGTAATACCATTGGTTTTTTTCAAGTATTTTATTGGATTTTTTTTCTAATTTTTAATGGATGCTGTATTTATTAATTTTTTGTGTTTTTAATGATGTGTTTAAAGATGAATATTTTTATCAGATAATTTATATATTCTTCTACAACAGGTACTTTTGTTCTCTGGACACTTATAGGATTATTTTTATTTTGAGGTTTCTTTTTATTTGCAATCTGAAAACCTCAGGATTATTTTAACCATTTTCTATATTTGTTTGATTTTTTTCTGGAAATCAATGAGTCTTTTTATTTTCTAGGTTTTTTTCTTTCTTTTAATTTGGAAAAATTTTATTCTGTTTAAATTTGGACGTTTTCTGTATTTCATTTGTTTGGTTCTCTATATTTTAGATTTCAGTTTCCAGCCTGTCCAGTTCTTTGCTTTTTTTAAAAAAATTATTTTTATCTAGCCTGCTTAAAGTCAAATTCTGTTTTCTTTACTACTGTTTTTATATCGTGCTGCTTCTAATTTAGCTTGAAATTCTATCGTGTCATTAATTTTCCTTAAATTTCTTATCTTGGCTTGAATAATCCCCTACTAGTTTTGTTCAGCTTCATCCTTATCTCCTGATTATCTTATTCATGCTTTAGAAGTGTTCTTTTTTCTTAATGGGTTTAATTCAACCGTTTTGCTTTACAGACAAATAACTTAAGAATGCAGAAGTTGAATGATTTTCCAGAAGTTGAATGATTTTCCAAAAGTCACAGGGAGATGATTACTCTACACATCTTCCTCTGTTGTCCCTCCTTTTCCAGAAGTGCCATTCCACTAATGTCTTGGTTAGGGTATGTGCTATACATTTTGCAAATTCAAAAAGAAAAACAACAATTTTAACATGGAATTGTTTATCTGCTGGTCCCATTAGTAAATATGGTCATGTTAAGAGTTAGTATAGTGTAAGCGAAATAAACCAGATACAGAAAGACAAGTGTTGTATGATCTCACTTATATATGGAATCTAAAACAAACTCAGAACCAGAAAGTAGAATTGGGCAGGTGGGGAGGTGGGGGCGGATGGGAGAAGTTGGGCAAAAGGTACAAACATTCGGTTGTTGTTTTTTTTTTGCGGTACGTGGGCCTCCCACTGCTGTGGCCTCTCCCGTTGAGGAGCACAGGCTCCGGACGCGCAGGCTCAGCGGCCATGGCTCATGGGCCCAACCGCTCCGCGGCATGTGGGATCCTCCCGGACACGGGCACGAAGCCGTGTCCCCTGCATCGGCAGGCGGACTCTCAACCACTGCGCCACCAGCAAAGCCCGAACATTCAGTTTTAAGTGATCTATTGTATAGCATTGTGACTATAGTTAATAATACTGTATTGTGACTATAGTTAATAATACTGTATTGTATACTTGAAATTTGCTAAGAGAGTAGAGCTTAAGTGTCCTTACCACATGCAGAAAAGTTAATTATGTGAAGTGATGAAGGTATTAATTAACTTGATTGTAGTAATCATTTTACAATGTATACATATATTAAATCATCATGTTGTACATCTTAAACAAAAAGAGTTAGTAGGGCATAGTGATAAGAACAGATGCTAGAGCCATAGTCCCTGGGTTGGAATACCACCTTCTCCATTTCTAGTGGTATGACTCTGTAAAAACTATTTAACTGCCATGGGCCCAAGTGTCTTCTTCCGTAAAAAGGGATGATAATACCAGGATCTACCTCAAAGTGTTGGTCTAAGGATTAATTGGGTTAGTACATGTAAAACCCTTAGAAGTGTCTGACAAATATTCAATAGATGCTATTACGGCATTGCTTTTAGTATTGAAGCATGATCTGTGGGCCATGGTGGATGAATCATAATGGTACAGTGAGTGATGAGGGTGGAGAGTGGCATCCAAAGGGCTGCATGGAGACATTTGGGAGGACAAGGGAAGAAAGAAATATGCTACCTCACTCAGGTATCTTGACTGTCCTCAGCTTGTTACAAAGATCAATTACACCCTTTATTTCTCTCAGTTACTTACCTATGGTATATAAACATTTAATTAAAAGACACATATAATGCTATGGGAAAGAATTAGGCACATTATATGTCTAGAGCATTGGTTGGAGTGAGATGGCTCAATCACTACAGATTACTGAAGAGAAAGGACTATTTACAGAGGTATGGGCAGGGTAAGGGATATCAAATTAGGGATGACAGATGGTGATGCATCCTCAGGTTAAAAACATCTGGAAGTCACTACCATCCCAAGATGCAAGGAGAGGGAGTGGTTACCAGAATAAGGTGAGACCTGCTGCTTTAAGGAAGTGTTGTTCCACTGATGCTTTGTCCCTCATGAAGGAAGGCAGCCAATGCCAGCCTGTGCCTGGGAAGGAAAGGAGCCAAGAGATTAAATACTTCGACTTTTCTATTTTTCCACTCTCTGATTTCCTGCTTGTACCTCTCATTGGCCAAATTCAATGATAAACCAAAGGACAAGCTGTGTCCTGGTGGCATTATCAGCTGTTTAGATGTGCATTAATGACTATATTAGTTAAAAACTAATATACAAATATATATATTACATTATTTAAATATACATACTAATGTTTATATATTAGTTTTAAACTAATATAGTTTATATATATATATATATATATATATATATATATATATATGGTCTGGGATTCAAGCCCTAACCCAAATAACTGCAAATTGCCTTACAGCCCTAGGATGGATGCTAAGAATTGGCTCATTCAACCTCTATTTCTTCTGCCTCTTGGGATGCTTTCCTATAATGAAGAGGCTGAAAGGCTATAAACCAAATTCCCTAGATTCATTGCAACTACTCTTGATGCAAAACAATTTCTACTGATGATGTACACGTGTGTGAAATTCTCTTGTTGTCCTTGTTGTTGTTCCTCTTGTTCTTGTTGTCCTTGTTTTTTCTCTCTTTCTTTTAATTGACCTGGCTTACTATACACCTCTAAATGTCTTCCTCCTTATTGACTAGATAAGGAAGTCAGGAAAACCTGACAGAAGGAAAACCTCTGTTTCCTATATTTATGTCCAATTCCCCTGTATATATAAGGGCATGCCTCATGTTTATTTGTTCGCTTGATTATGGTGTGTGTGTGTGTGTGTGTGTGTGTGTGTGACAAATTCACTAGGGCCTATTCCAATATCTTAGGTATAGCTATAGGTTAATAAATATTTTCAGGTTAATCACTGATGAACTTAAGAATTGTGCTTTCCACATGAAAAGATGCTCAATATCACAGCTTATTAAAGAAATGCAAATCAAAACTACAATGAGGTATCACCTCACACCAGTCACAATGGCCATCATCGAAAAGACTAATAATAAAAAATGCTGGAAAGGGTGTGGAGAAAAGGGAACCCAACTACACTGCTGGTGAGAATGTAAATTGGTGCAGCTACTATGGAAAACACTATGGAGGTTCCTCAGAAAACTAAAATTAGAATTACCATATGATCCAGTAATCCCACTCATGTGCATATATCCAGAAAAGAGATAAACTCTAATTTGAAAAGATACATGCACCCCAACATTCATAGCAGCACTATTTACAATAGCCAAGACATGGAAGCAACCTAATTGCCCATTGACAGGTGAATGGATAAAGAAGATGTGATATACACACACACACACACACACACACACACACACACACACACACAGTGGGATATTACTCAGCCGTAAAAAAGAATGAAATAATGTCATTTGCAGCAACATGGATGAACCTAAACATTATCATACCAAGTGAAATAAGTCAGAGAAAGACAAATAGCATATGATATCACTTATTTTTTGAATCTTAAAAAATGATACAAATGAACTTATTTATAAAACACAGACTCACAGACCTAGAAAACAAATTTATGGATAATAAACAGGAAAGGGGGGGGAAGGATAAATTAGGAGTTTAGGATTAGCAGATACAAACTACTATGCACAAAATAGATAAACAACAAGGTCCTACTGTATAGCACAGGGAACTATATTCAACATCTTATAATAACTTATAAGGGAAAAGAATCTGAAAAAGTATATATATATATATATATATTCAGTGATATATATATATATCACTGAATCACTTTGCTGGAACCAGGAACTAACAGCATTGTAAATCAGCTATACTTCAATAAAATAAATATGTAAATAAATAAATAATTGTGCTTTCCAAATGCAAGCCTAGCCTTTATAAATAATAGCAAACAGAAGCCCATGATACTCAAAATTAACACCTCAAAGTTGTCATATGCCATTTTGATATTCTTTAACATTGAAGCCAAAATAAAATGTTGCAAGGATTGCCAATGACTTCTATTTGAAGATGAATGTGTGCTTTTTAATCAACAGAAAAACAATTAAAAATCATTTAATCAATGTGTGCATTGTTTTGAATCTGAATCTGAAGCTAGAAATTCACATCTGCCGTTAATGGATTTCCAGAGAAGCATGTGTTAACTCCTAGGAATTAATAAGTTTTTTATGCTTTTATGTCATCTAACTATAAACACAAACCATTTCTATTTGAATGTATATATTCCAACCTAAAAGATTTGGGCCTTTTTCAAAAGCACACTACAGAAATAAATAAGTTCAATATTAACATGGATTCAATATTAACATTTATACAATATTAACATAGGGAGAGTGAATTATGCCAAGAAAGAGAAATGGGTGAGAAAACACATTACAAATTAAAAATCACCGTATAAATATAGAATACTGATAGTTTATTTTAAATGAAGATGTCTTTTGGAGTAAGGAAATGGTAGACTTGAGACCGAGCCCTGGTGCCACACTATTATGTGAACTTGGGCAGGTTTCTTGCTGTCACTTAGCTTCATTTTAGCCATGCGTCAAAAGGAAAAGCAGGTTCTCTTGAATTAAGGCACAAAGATAACCCTCAGAGGATGCCCCCTGAGTACAGACTGTGTATTGAGAGCAGATGTTGATCACATCTTGAAAACGCTTTTACCACAGCTGAGGCACATGGCACGACAGCCAAATAGGACATTTTTGGCTCACATCAATCATCTCTCGGGGTAAAATTAGAAGAAGAAAAAAAAGGAGCTGCAATGCAGTACTTCCAGAAGACACTATTCTGTCATAAGATGCCACAACAGCCGCATGCTTGGCTTCCCTTAATCATACAGATGTTTGGCACAGAACAGGTCCAGGGTCCAGCTGTTCAACCAGAGTTAGTACTTTGTATCCAGATGTCTCAGCACCATACAAAACAGGCTTTAACACATTTCTTTTTTCCCTCGGTGGTAACTTTCATTTTGCTTTCTCTTTTATGATTCTCAGGACTGAATGTTTTAATTTATTCAATCTGCGACGGGCCATTAATCTGCGACGGGCCATTAGTTAGCTCATATTTTCTATCCAACCATAATGAATATTACAATATAGGTTTGTAACTGTAACATTTATTTCAAGAAAAGTTGTGGTTTAATGAACAGAAACAAAGTTTGGATATTTTGGCTTTAAAAAATTAATTTAAATGGTCACAATTTTATTATAACATTTTGGAGGAAACTAAATTTGAATAAAGTTGAAGCAAATTGCATTGACATTTTGGGAGCTGAGATTATCTATTAATTCTCAGTAGTTTTGATGTCTCTTAATTGATGAACTGTATTTAACCTGGTTACATGGCTTAACCCAGAACCCACTAGGTACTATCCTAAAAGTGATTTTAGGGCAGTTCTCACTAGGTAACATGCCACAGAGTCTCCTCCTAGTGAACATGTTTTCTAAAAATGCTGCTTCATTACCATTCCATTATTCACACTGGTGATTTTCACCTAGTAATAAGATCATTGCAATTTTTTTGCCATCAAATCTTTAGCTACTGAGTTGTTTCATGAAAAATGCATTGACGATGTACAGATGATTTCTTCTTCATCAATATACTATATCACCTTAACATACTCTCATCCCGTCTCCATCTTCTGTCTTCTTTGGTGGAATTTCAAATCAATCAGACAATGGTTTGCTGTTATTAAAGGCTGCAGCTGATTTATAGCCCAAATTTTCTGATGGTGTGAATAGAATAGAATACAGATCTGTGATAATTAGAGCTGCCACTGCACTATAGTGGAAATATTATTAAATTGGGAATTAGGAAACTGAGATTGCGGTTCTGTTTTATTTTTAACAATATATATAATAAGAGATGTTTAGTTTATCTTGTTGAGTTTTAATTTTCTTACTTATCAAATGAGAGCTTTCAAGAAGTGGTCTTTATCGTGCCTCTACTAATTAGCTTCTTGTTACAAGTTATGTGTCAGCCCTGGCATAAATACAAAGTGCCTGTATTTGCTTTGTTAATTAATATTTCAAATATACCTTTTCCTTCCCACACACACCATTTATTTATTTTTCTCCATTAGAGATGGAGCTATTGCATATACTGTTCAAAAGTTTTATAGAGCACAGGTGCCTTATCGACAAGCAGCTAAAGAACAAGGACTCTGAGTATTAAGACTACAGTCAGAGCACAGAGACTAACACATTAAAACTATACAAATATGGAAAATCTAAATCAGCTGAACACTGATTATGAATTTAACATCTTGGTTATGCTTTGAAGAAGGTCGATAAATATCATTCTAGATAGGGCCCCTTATATAAACAACTTCTTACAAATTACACAATTTATTTTTTAATAAATTATAAAGTAGTTTAAATTTAAAAGTACATTTCTGTTTTTTACATTTAGAAAAAAGTCCATTAAACGAATCCAATAAAGCACAAGTTTCGAAATGCCTCTTCGTTTCTCATTTGTCAAAGAAAAGGAAAATGAATGTAAGCAGAAAGAGTCTACAATTGAGATAAAGAGATTAGGAAAGAGGCAAGTGAAGGAAATCTGTGGCTTCTAATATGACTTAGCACTCACACAAACATTAATTCACTAAGATAGTGAGTTTTAGCGCATCACTGAATGTCATTGCCCTTTGAAATGTCGATTTACCAATATTCACAGTTCATTAGCTGAATTAATCCTTAACCTTTGGAGGCCTTCTCTTTAGAAGACAAAACTCAACAAGGAAAAATTCTATTTTGAAGAGAGAGCAACCATGAAACTTCAACTACTATGAACTGAAGTATGTATGAGAATATGAGATTACACACACATGCACACACGCACACACACACACACATCACACACACAAAGTGGAACATCTGGAGAGAAAAATGAAAATATTTATAGCAGTTACCCTTTAACAGGAGATTATGGGTAATTTCCATGAGATGCTTATCTTTGTTTCTTACCTTTCTAAAAGGAATGCCAATTATTTTTGAAAATAATAATTTATTAATGAATCAACTGATTAACATATGATATATGTAAGAGTCATTTGAGTATTTCAGCTGTTTCTTCAGCTCTACCATCCGAAGTGATAAATATCAAATTTTGCTGCACATTAGACTCATCCAGGGAGCTTAAAAGAAAAAAAAATCCCATTACACAGGCTTCACTCTATACCAATTAAATTAGAAGCTCTGAGAATGAGACCTAGACATCTGTATTTTTTTAAACATCTTTATTGCAGTATAATTGCTTTACAATGTTGTGTTACTTTCTGTTGTATAACAAAGTGAATCAGCTATTTTTATACATATATCCCTATATCCCCTCCCTCTTGCATCTCCCTCCCACCCTCCATATCCCATCCCTCTAGGTGGACACAAAGCACTGAGCTGATCTCCCTGTGCTATGCAGCTGCTTCCCACTAGCTATCTACTTTACATTTGGTAATGTATATATGTCAATGCTACTCTCTCACTTCGTCCCAGCTTACCCGCCCCACCACCGTGTCCTCAAGTCCATTCTCTACGTCTGCATCTTCATTCCTGTCCTGCCCCTAGGTTCATCAGAACCATTTTTTTTAAGATTCCGTATATATGTGTTAGCATATGGTATTTGTTTTTCTCTTTATGACTTACTTTACTCTGTATGACAGACTCTAGGTCTATCCACCTCACTACAAATAACTCAATTTCATTTCTTTTTTATGGCTGAGTAATATTCCAATGCATATATGTGTATATCTTCTTTATCCAATCATCTGTTGATGGACATTTAGGTTGCTTCCATGTCCTGGCTATTGTAAATAGAGCTGCAATAAACATTGTGGTGCATGTCTCTTTTTGAATTATGGTTTTCTCAGGGTATATGCTCAGTGGTGGGATTGCTTGAGCATATGGTAGATCTATTTTTAGTTTCTTAAGGAACCTCCATACTGTTCTCCATAGTGGCTGTATCAATTTACATTCACACCAACAGTGCAAGAGGGTACCCTTTTCTCCACACCCTCTCCAGCATTTATTGTTTGTAGAGTTTTTGATGATGGCCATTCAGAATGCTGTGAGGTGATTTACCTCACTGTGGTTTTGATTTGCATTTCTCTAATGATTAGTAATGTTGAACATCCTTTCATGTGTTTATTGGCAATTTGTATATCTTCTTTGGAGAAATGTCTATTTTGGTCTTCCACCCATTTTTGGATTGGGTTTTTTATTTTTTTGATATTGAGCTGCATGAGCTGCTTCTATATTTTGGAGATTAATCCTTTGTCAGTTGCTTCATTTGCAGTATTTTCTTCCATTCTGAGTGTTGTCTTTTCATCTTGTTTATGGTTTCCTTTGCTGTGCAAAAGCTGTTAAGTTTCATCAGGTCCCATTTGTTTATCTTTGTTTTTATTTCCATTTCTCTAGGAGTTGGGTCAAAAAGTATCTTGCTGTGATTTATGTCATATAGTGTTCTGCCTATGTTTTCCTCTAAGGGTTTTATAGTGTCTGGCCTTACGTTTAGGTTTTTAATCTATTTTCAGCCTATTTTTGTGTATGGTGTTAGGAAGTGTTCTAATTTCATTCTTTTACATATAGTTGTCCAGTTTTCCCAGCACCACTTATTGAAGAGGTTGTCTTTTCTCCATTGTACATTCTTGCCTCTTTTGTCAAAGATAAGGTGACCATATGTGCGTGGGTTTATCTCTGGACTTTCTATCCTGTTCCATTGATCTATATTTCTGTTTTTGTGCCAGTACCATACTGTCTTGATTACTGTAGCTTGATTACTGTAGTATAGTCTGAATTCTCATGCCCATTTCCACACCTGGTTCACCAACATTTCTGTCAATTCTGATTGCCATGGCTAAAAATTCCAAAACTATGTTGAATAATAGTGGTGAGGGCTTCCCTGGTGGCGCAGTGGTTGAGAGTTCGCCTGCCGATGCACGGGACACGGGTTCGTGCCCCGGTCCGGGAAGATCACACATGCCGCGGAGCGGCTAGGCCCGTGAGCCATGGCCGCTGAGCTTGCGCGTCCAGAGCCTGTGTTCCACAACGGGAAAGGCCACAACAGTGAGAGGCCCGCATACCACAAAAAATAAAAAAATAGTGGTGAGAGTGGGCAACCTTGTCTTGTTCCTGACCTTAGAGGAAATGGTTTCAGTTTTTCACCATTGAGAATGATGTTGGCTGTGGGTTTGTCATGAATGGCCTTTATCATGTTGAGGTAGGTTCCCTCTGTGCCCACTTTCTGGAGAGTTTTTATCATAAATGGTGTTGAATTTTGTTGAAATCTTTTTCTGCATCTATTGAGATTATCATATGGTTTTCACCTTCAATTTGTTAATATGCTGTATCACATTGTTTAATTTGCATATATTAAAGAATCCTTGCAATCCTAGGATAAACCCCACTTGATCACAGTGTAGGATCCTTTTAATGTGCTGTTGGATTCTATTTACTAGTAGTTTGTTGAGGATTTTTGCATCTGTGGTCATCAGTGATATTGGCCTGTAGTTTTCTTTTTTGACATATGTATTTTTAACACAACCCTCCCCTCCCTCCAGTGATTCCAATGATCAGCCAAATTTGAGAACACAGATGTATGGTATATATCAATTTGAGGACTTTGAATTATGGAGAAATGACATAAAGATGCAGTTGCATAGTAATGGGTGTCCAGTGATAGCATTCTTTTTTTTTTTTTTTAATTCTTTAGGAATTTTGTTTTTTAATTTATTTTTGGCTGCATTGGGTCTTTGTTGCTGTGCACAGGCTTCCTCTAGTTGTGGCAAGCAGGGGTTACTCTTCGTTGCAGTGTGTGGGCTTCTCATTTCAGTGGCTTCTCTTGTTGCAGATCACGGGCTGTAGGTGCATGGGCTTCAGTAGTTGTGGCTTGTGGGCTCTACAGTGCAGGCTCAGTAGTTGTGGCATAGGGGCCCAGCCACTCCACAATGTGTGGGATCCTCCCAGACCAGAGCTCAAACCCATGTCCCCTACACTGGCAGGTAGATTCTTAACCACTGAGCCACCAGGGAATCCCCTCCAGTAATAGCATTCTTAATCTAACTCTTTTTGTGACCTTGTCATGGCAGACTTTTCCATAGCCTGTCCTTTCTTAATTCATGCCCATTTCCACACCTGGTTCACCAACATTTCTGTCAATTCTGTGAGCTGCCTGATATTCTTCCTATTAATTCCATTGTGATGTAAGTTACTCAGTTGTTTGAAACCTGTAGCCCTAATTGGCATATTCTTAATGTGCTGTTAACATAGTAAATAATTTGAACAAAAAAAGAGAAAATAAGCCTCAATATAGGTAAAATTAAATTGTATATATGTATTTTTTTGCAGTACGTGGGCCTCTCTCACTGTTGTGGCCTCTCCCGTTGCAGAGCACAGGCTCCGGACGCGCAGGCTCAGCAGCCATGGCTCACAGGCCCAGCTGCTCCACGGCATGTGGGATCCTCCTGGACCGGGGCACGAACCCGTGTCCCCTGCATCGGCAGGTGGACTCTCAACCACTGCGCCACCAGGGAAGTCTCAAATTGTAACTTTTTAAAGAAAAAATTTGGACTATTCATAATAATTACTAAGATATGGCTGCCATGTATATGACAGTATGTTTTACATAAATTTTCTCATTTATGTTCTCACCAACATCACTAGTTAACTACTATAACTATACTCACATCACATATAAACAAACTAATATTTAATCTGGCTAAGAGTTTGAAACCAAAATCATGTGAACCCATATCCACTGACAAACATTATAGCATTATGGTTAAGAGAATAGATTCTGAATCATCTGGGTTGCTATGGTGGTGAGAAGAATATAGGTTTAAGATGGAGATAATTTGAAAATGACTACAAAGCTGAAAGAGTCTTGGGATACATGAGCTTTTGTAAATGCATATTGCTTTGACATGATTTTGGCATATTACTTCATTTACTTCAATAATTTTGTTGTGTTTGTTAATAAAACACACTAAGTTTCATCAGGTTGAATCTCTGATCCATGACTAAAAGAATACAGAGAAACATAAACCCCTGAATATGTGGTAAAAAAAAATTCTCTGTTTCTGCCTAATTAACAATTTAATCATCTCTTCATGCAGCCATGGAATGAAATTCATGCCATATAAACTGTGGGATGATACAGACATCTTAAAATCAGGATCTGCTTTTGAATCATTTTTGTATCTCTCATGACACCTGAATATTAGAGGATTGTTTATCAGTTTTGGGGAGTTTGGGTTTGACATGTACACACTACTGTATTTAAAATAAATAACCAACAAGGACCTATTGTATAGCACAGGGAACTCTCCTCAATATTCTGTAATAACCTAAATGGGAAATTAATTTTAAAAAGAATAGATAAATGTATATGTAAAAGACACAAACAAAAAAAAACCTGCTGACATTAAAAAGTCAGTAGACTCAAAATTCTTTTATGTATTTATTATTTCAAGATATATTTAACAGAAATTTCAATATTTAGGAGGTGGAGACACAAAACTAAATGGAATAATCTTTTCTCTTAAAGAGTATTCGCCTAAAGGAGTTTTCCTCCAAATATTGAAAAAGTAAAAATAGTGTTATCCTATTTCTGGTAATTTTTAAGTGAGATAAATAATACTCATTTCACCTCTTTTGTCTAGCCAGGAAAACTATCAAATTTCTATCTCTATTCCTGACCTTCCTCCTGAACCTCAGAATCTTATATCCATCTGTGTAGCTGGCATGTACATGTAGATGTTAAGACCTAACAACAAAACCAAATAGTTTCTGAACTTAAACCTGCTCTATTCCATGCTTCCCTAGCTCATTAAATGGCAGCTCCATTCTTCCACTGGCACAGTCAAAATAATTGAAGTATTTCTTGCCTCCTTTTCTTTTCTCTCTTGTACACCTCATACCAAAGTCTATCAGCAAATCTTGTCAGTTTGATCTCCTAAATTTATGTAAAATATGATCCCTCTTGTCACCACACCCATTGCTACTACCTTAGCAATATATGACAAGTCTACTGCTAACATCATATTCAAGAGTGAAAGGTTGAAGCTTTTCGTCTATAGTCAGGACAAGTCAAGGGTGTCCACTCTCACCACTCCTTTTCAACACAATACTGGAAGTCCTGGCTAGAGCAATCAGGCAAAATAAATAAATAAAAGGCATCCAAATCAGAAAGGAAGAAGTCAAATTGTCTGTATTTGTAGATAATATGATCTTATCCAGAGAAAATCCTGTAGACTCAACCAAAAATCTGTTAGAACTAATCAACAAATTCGGTAAAGTTGCAGGATATAAAGCCAACATACAGAAATCAGTTGCATTTCTATACACTAACAATGAAATATTTGAAAAAGAAATAAACAGTCCCACTCACAATAGTGTAAAAATAAAATAAAATAAAATACTCAGAGGTAAATCTAACAAAGGAGGTGAAACATCTCTACACTAAAGACTCTGATAAAAGAAACTTAAGAAGACACAAATATAAAGATATTCCATTTTCATGGATCAGAAGAATGAACAATTGTTAAAATGTCCATATTTCCCAATGCCATCTATAGATTCAATGCAATCCCTATCAAAATTCCAACAAACTATACTGCAAAGCTATAATAATCAAAGCAATATGGTCCCAGAATAAAAATAGACATATGGAACAGAATCAAGAGCCCAGAAATAACCCCTGCATGTACAATCACCTAATATTTGACAGGGGAGGCAAAAATACTCTATGGCAAAGAATAGTCTCTTCAACAGGTGTTACTGGGAAAACTGGATAATCACATGCAGAAAAATAAAATTAGACTCCTATCTTACAAAAATCACAAACATTAACTTGAAATGGATTAAAGATTTAACTGTAAGAACCAAAAACATGAAACTCTGAGTAAAAATCATATAGGAAAATCTTCTTGTCATAGGTATTGGCAATGATTTTTTGGATATGACACCAGAAGCACAAGCAACAAAGCAAAAAATAAATAAGTGGGACTACATCAAACTAAAAAGTTTCTGCTCAGCAAAGGAAGCCATCAACAAAATGAAAAGGCAACCTACAGAATGAGAAAGCCATTTGTTATGTTAATATTAAATGTGTTCATATCCAAAATATATAAAGAACTCATACAAATCAATTACAAAAAAACCTCTAAAAATCTTATTAAAAATAGGCAGAGGATCTAAATAGGCATTCTTCCAAAGAAGACACACAAATGGCCAACAGTTACAAGAAAAGATGGTCAACATCATTAATCATCAGTGAAATGCAAATCGAAACCACAATGAAGCATCACCTCATACCTATTAGAATGGCTATCATCAAAAAAAAAAAAAAAAAAGAGAGAGAGAGAGATAACCAGCATTGACAAGGATGTAGAGAAAAGAAATCTTTGTGCACTATTGGGAATGTCCATTGCTATAGCCACCATGGAAAAAAGTATCAAAGTTCTTCAAAAAAATTAAAAATAGAATTATATTATGATCAAGCAATTCATTTCTGGGTATACATCCAAAGGACATAAAAACAGGATATCAAGGAGATATCTGCACTCCCATATTTATTGCAGTATTACTCCACAATAGCCAAATATGGAAACAATCTAAGTATCTGTCAATGGGTGAATGGATAGCCATGAGAAAGAACAAAATATCCATTTATGACAACACAGACGGTCCTTGAAGACATTAAGTTATGTTAAATAAGTCAGACAGGAAAAGACAAATACTGCATGATATCATTTATATGTGAAATCTGAAAAAGCTGAACTTGTAGAAACAGAGAATAGAATGGTGGTTACTAGGGGCTGAGGGGTGGAGGAAATGGGGAGATGTTGGTCAAAGAGTACAAAGTTCCAATTAGAAGATAAATAAAGTTTGGGGGCAAAAAAACAAAACAAAAATTTAGTTTGGTGTCAGACTTTTCAACATCAATATAGAGCAAGACAATAGTGGAGCACCATTTTTAAGAACCCAAAGGAAAAATGTTCTGAGACAATTGTGTTATACTCAGCCAAATATTAATTATTCTTCAAGTATTAATGTTACAATAAAACTGATCTAAGCATGGACAAATGTAGGAAATTTATGGAAAATCATACCCACAAGCCCTTCCTATGGAATCTACTAAAAATAAGTTCCACTCAACCAATAGTTTTTTAGGAAAATAAGTGAAAATTTTAAGAATTGAACATATTTGTAGAGTAAGATCAAAACCAAAGTGAGGATAACAGCGGAAGGGTAATATATGAATCTTAC
The DNA here is from genome assembly GCF_964374135.1 of Grampus griseus. NCBI lineage: Eukaryota > Metazoa > Chordata > Mammalia > Artiodactyla > Delphinidae > Grampus > Grampus griseus. Next base: position 82,213,783 of record NC_139002.1, read on the forward strand.
ATGTTCTGACAAATTAGAAATAATACCACTAAAAATGGGTGGAGAAGGGAGAGAGTGAAGGGAAAATAGAATATGAGTCAGAATTCTTCAGAGGAAAAGGTGACAGTCCAATGATATAACTGAAAACTGACAAACTAAGTAGTAGAAGCTGAAGTAAGGTAAATGGTAACAAAGAGATATTATAAAATTATTATGTAAAAGGAATAACTGGAACAAAAATATAAACCTTCCTAATACCAAAACAAATAAAAGCAGAAAGCTGACAAAAATAGTAATGAAACAGATCACACTGACAATGAAACAGGGTAACTATAACACAATACACACTAAGTATATCATAAAGGTATCTGACAAAACGAGAGAGATCCCCAAAATGACTATACCATATATATTAGAAAATGAGTTTCCAATTGGCTCATAAAACAAAGCTCAAGCCTAGCTGTATATGAGTCTAAAGTAAAACAAAATGATTCAAAAGACAAAATAAAAGTGTTGGGGAAATGCCTACCTTATAAATAAAAACAAAAGGAGAGGTTACTATCTTGATATTTTAAAAGGTAGATTTCAAACCAAAAGGCATTAAACATGATCAACCATACACTTTCTAATACTCAAGTTTACAATTCACAATAAAATTATAGATAAAAGTTATGCATATCTATGCACTAAATAACACAGCTGTGACCTTCATATAGAACAAAATACAGGACATGAAAGGCAAAATAAAAACACACTAATCTAAGGAGATTTTAACATACCTTTATGGTCCAAGTCAGTCAAATGAGCAAATAAATAAGTAAGATTATAGAGGACCTAATTACATAATCGATAAGGAGGATCTAAGGTGGATATTCATCAAAATGTAAACCCTCAATAAATAGAAAATACAGCTGCTTAAAAGTTTCATGATACTATCCATAAATTTTAATGGATCATTATATTAGCCACATAATAACATGATTTGCAATGATGGTAGTCTTCATCACCAAGATTATTTACTGATGTGTCTTTTATTTCCCATCCACCATTTTCAAAATTTCTTAATTTTCATTTCCTTTTGAGTTCTGTGATTCTAGCTCACCAGTGCTGCACTGGATATGGGATGATCCTAGCAACATGGTGTGCCAAACATAAGTCGTATTCACCAAAACTTTTGTCTCTTTCCTGGGCACATGGATATTGATGCTTTCCAGTTGCCTTATAGTTGAAGGGAGTCATGTGATTAGATCTGGCCAATACAATATGGACAATAAAAAGTGATATGAGTCTTTCCCAGCCTGAAGCAGTAAAAAAATCACTGAGACAAACTCCAGCAACTCCTTCCTCTTGCTTCAACGAGTAAGATCAGCCAGAATCCCTGAATATCTATGTGGAGAACAGGGCCCTTTCCATTGTATATTAATACAAATTAAGCCCTTTTATTTTTAGGCACTGAGATGCAGGAGTTAATTTGTTAGCAGAGGATAATCTAGCTCATCCTGATAACACACTTGGCTTCTTCCTTCCCCTGTGAGCGAGGATTTTTGCTTGGTTGCTACAGTGCCTACCAACACGGTCATTTAATTTGTGATTGTTAGGACTGTGAAATTAGCTCTTAGCATCATCTCTTCATTTGTTTCAGTTAGAGAATCACCCTCCACAGATTCTTGGACAAAAGCTGCAGTTGTTCCTGAAATCTGTATTTTAGGCACCTCCTGAAGAGTCATACATCTGGCACGCACTTCCAAAGACACTTCACGTGCTTACTGCAGCTATTGATGTTATGTGCCTTGAGTAGCATTTGTTCTGCTGTATCCCTTTTGGCTAGTGTAGGGTCTATTCTCCTGTTCAGAAAGGTCCTACTTATAGCAGTTTCATATGCTTGTTCCTTTGGTTCCATTCCTCCTCAAACATACCTAGAACTCACACTGCTTGCTGGAACTCAGAGCCCTCTTGTTTTTTACTTTCCAATGGTTTTCTGGATCAGATGTTTGTTTTTCAAATGCTCCTCTAGATTTCGAAATGTGTAGTCTCCCATAGAAAAAGGTACGTGAAATTGATGAATTCTGTTCAGACAAATCATTTCATTCTTCACCTCCCTGACCTGGTTTACCCTATCTTGAAGGGTTCCAACATCAACTCTAGAACTGGACTGATTAGCTGTCTGCTGATACATTTCCAATTTGTTGTGACTTTCCTTAATATCCTAATTCTGTAACTTTCTTGAATATATTCCCTGAGGACAGAGACAATTGTTAAATCTCCACCTCTAATAGCCATGTTACATAGAATCCCATTTAATATTGCTTCAATAGTTCATGCTAATCTGGTCTTCCCTATTGAGGTCTGAACAAATTTTCTCTTCCTTCCTCTCAATGTCTATTGTGAAACAAATTTCAGGAACAGAAACCTGATTGGAATAAAGAGGCATTTATTTGGGGCTTGTTAGGACTGCAGCCTGGGAGACACAGATTCAAGAAGCACTTGAATTGTGTTCCACCATATTACAAAATGGAGGAAGATTATAAAGGCAAGATCTGCAAGGCCACGGTTAATTACATGAGTTGTTTATCAAGAATTATAATTGGAGCTGGCAAGAACCAAGAGTGCTTGTTAAGCAAGTGTTGGTTGGGGTCTGAAATGGTTGTAGTTACAAGGGGGAACAACCTTGAGATACAAAGTTGTAGCTAGCAGATGCTCTTTTAAAAGCAGCAGGAGTTCTTGTGTTAGGTATAGCTCAAGTTCTCAGTGGAGCAGACAAGTCTGAGACCAGGTCCTCAATGGCCACCCACCAGCATTTTTGTATGCCTGGACTATGATTACTCAATTATAATTTTGATTTATCATCACTAACTATCCTGTATTATAAGATCCATTTTTTCCATTTCACATATCATTAGCTTGGTTCTAATATCTTATTTTTTAAGGAATTACCCTCTTCTCTACCTTAATCAAATGACTTCTATTCATTTCACTTCCCATCATTCACTGCTTTTATACTGAAATAAAATTAAAATATGTTTTCCAAAACCCTCTAGATCCTCTGTTGTGTCTTGAGAAAATAATTCCCAAAGACAGCACTGTAGGCATGGGCCATTTTTGACTATCTACTTAGTCTTTGGGTATTTAATATTTTCATTGAGTTGGTTCTCTTCCCCAGCTCTAGGCATTAACTTTATAATAGAGAGGCTTTTGTTCCTTTTCGTTAATTAAGTAAATCAATTAAATCACTGTCTTAGCGCTATACATGCGCTAAGATCAAAATTCAGAATTCTAAGTAAGGCTTCTACTGAATGTGAATTGCTTTTGCAGCATTGTAAAGTTGAAAAATCGTTAAGTCAAACCATGATAAGTCGGGGACCATCTGCACTAATTCTGTTACCATACATGTAACATAGCGGTCTCTTCTAGACAGCAGTTCTGTCTGATAAACATTATAAGCACAGGAAAATGTATCCAGCACGTGGATACCATATCCCCACCTTCCCAGAATTCCTGAGTAGCTCCCATCTTAACTGCTTATACTCTGATATGTGTTTTATACATGCTATTTCAATTATTCCTCACAGAAACCTGGTGAAGCAATTATCTATCAGTCAATCAATCTATCTATCTATCTATCTATATTTTATAGATGACAAACAAAAGTTTAAAGAAGTTCAGCAATTTTCCCAAAGTTGCACAGATAGTAAATGCTGGACCCAGACCTAGAAGCTTCAGTTTCTTCATTCTCTTTCTACTATATGCCATGAATTTGTGTTGTGTAGTTGTGTTAAAATCTGACATAGATACTGTCTTGAACTGGACCTGGAGCCTAAGGAAGGGCTTAATTTAGCACTAATATCCATCCTTGCTAATACGTTCTTTTCCTGGCAATCAACTCATTGAGGGATTACAGCCTAAACCTCAGTTTTAATGGTAAGAAGACAGATGCTATCTCTTCCTCCTCTTGCTACCTGTAAGGCCTACTTACCATAGGCATGGGGAAGGTACTATTGAGATCCTGATTAAACATCTAACAAATCTCCCCCCGCACCACCAAAATAAAAGATAAGAAAATCTGAATTTCCAGGCCTTAGAGTAGATCTTTCTACATTGTAGAAAACCTGAAAATGGATACTTAGAAAAAGAATGGGAAAGTTTTACCAGGAAGAATCCAAAAGATTCACAAAATTATTCCCCTGTTTTCTGCTGTGAAGCACATGCAGTTCACTTTAATTTTAGTCTCAGGAATACCTGAAGCCTACAACAGCCTTTGATATTTTATTAAAGAAGCAAATGCTTTGATTATCTACTCATGGCCCAGGGACTGTACCTCTGCCAATCAATACCCACCCCCATCCCTTGTCAAACATCCCCACTAGAAGCTGGTAAAGCTGTGGTCTTGCTTTGGTTCTTTTTATCAGTTCATTATATATCCAGAATTTGAAAACTAGTCCATGATGGAAAGCATAGAAATATTTAATTAGATAGTGATTAAGAAAAGTTTAGGCATGACCTTGAAAAAAATTTAGTGGATATTTATGAGTCTGTATAAAAGCAAAATAGTTTCTTAAAATATTATTAATGCTTAACTCCTAGAATAATTTGTGTATGCTAGATATTTTCCATTTGCCCCTCTGGATCAGTCTCCACCCTTCATCCTGCTCTGTCCTCCAGGATCCTGACTTCTGTTGACTGCATAGAAGGACACCTCATCTCTATGGTTTCCAACTGAGTTGAGTGAACAGGGGTCACTGAATGAAGAGCACAAGAAATAAGAGGCTGAAAGAGATTGAGGCTGGAGTATTTACTCTCTCTGCTCCCTTCAACATTCTTCTCTTCCTTCCATCTTCAAACTTAGAGATCATAATGAAGCCCTACTACAGCCAGTACTGGGGAATTTACTAGCTTTACTACCACCGATTTTCCTAATCCCTGCCAATGAATCTTTCTGAAAAGTTCCTTTATTGAGCTCTCTTTCACAGCCCATGATGAGTGTGCCATGTGCTTCCTGTTGGAACCCTGACTGATACATAGTGTAAAAAGTATTCAATTGTGCATAGTCTAATGTTAATAAAGGAAAATTCAAGGGTTAATTAATTTCCTGAAGTCAAAATACTTGGTCTAGTTTGAATCTGATTTCTGTCATTTTAAAGAGTTTTAGAGAAGTTCACTGTTTTAACATAAAAGGTAGATGAGCTAGAAATTGGTACAGTGCCTTGAAAACCAGATATTGAACATTTGGGCTGTGGTGGTTTTTGAATTGCATCTATGTAGCTAAGCTAGACTATGTTTCCTAGAATCTCCTTTCCTCTATGGTTTTTTAAAAATTAGAATTGGCTTCAAGAGAAACTTGCACGATATCTGGAAGGCAGAAGTAAAGCACCAGCCATTCTGCTCTGAGCAGAGATGTAGGGCCAGGAGCTGTGACAGATGACACACATCTTTATTAATCTGCTGGCTCACCTTGTTGCTGAGGGGCAGTATCTGGAAACCCACAGCTCCTTCAGCTTCCATCAAGTCTCTCCTTCAGTTTTTCTGAATCCTGGGTCAAGTTCAAGAGTACCAGTGTCTTTTGCACATTATCTACATCATCAAGGTTCAAGGTTTTGAGATACAGGTGTTAATTCCAATTTGTTTTCATAGATTCCAGTTTGTCCTCACTCTCCCTAATTTTATGTCCAGTTTTTTCTTCCCAATTACTGGTTCTGTGTATCTGTGGCATCTTTAGGCTCTTACCGGACATAGAAGCAATATCCATAGACTTTTTCACCTGCTTCCACAATTGTGTATGGTGTAATTCCCATTATATTAAATTCCTTTCTTCTATATCACTCAAAGTGGCTAGGTTCACCTGAATGAATCCAACTTATACAGTGGTCTTCTTCTCTTCTTCCCCTATTAGTAGCATGAGATAAATATGACTGAAGAGATAGCATAGAATCTTAGAATCTGACCAGAATAATGTAATAAGCATTTTACCTTTTGGGACCATGAAATTAAAGAAAGACAGAGAGAAACAATATTAAGGTTTAGAAATCTTTATTTCAAAAATAAAACCACCCCTCTCCCCTAGTCTCAGATTTTCGAGAGTAACTTGGAGTTTAAGTCTTTGTGACTGTTTTTCTCCATTCCAAGGGCATGATACAAAAGCTTTGTTCAGTGTTTGGGAGAGGTGACAGGGAGACAATTACTGATTATTAATTTTCACTGGGGTTATTGAGCAAACCTCGTGCTTCTTTTGCCCCCTCAGATTCCTGTCATTGTCAAGTTTAACTTCCAATGCTTTGCTCCCAGATAGAATTTCAGGCTCATTTAGCACATGATACCTTTGGAGTTGACAGAAGTGATTCACCTGGAACAGCCCAGCCACCCTATGCTTGGTCCCAGAAAGCTACAGAAATAGTCTTCATTGTCTCCTCGATTCTCTCTGGGTCATTTAATAGCAACAGTTCCTCTTCATTCTTTTCTTTTTTGAATAGTGCTTTTGTGAGCTGGAGTCTTGATGTAGCTGTCACAAACCTTCCACTTCAGAGGTTAAACTACAAGATCTAATGAGGGAAAATTATTTTTAGCTTAGCCTCTGGCACTATAAATTCCAGGAAATTTTTGAATTAAACTTTATGACTTTGTAGGAAAAAAATAGCAGGCTGCCAACCTGTCTTTTTAAACTCTTTCTCTTTCTCTCTATCCTTCCTTTTTAGTAAAATTTGGTGATATTTAAAATATTATTTTAAATTTCTTTTGGTAGCAACTGCATGGCAGTTTAACTCAAGAAAAATTCTCAGACCCTTTTTGTGTACTTGTCTTCTAATTGAGCCTCTATCTCTGACCAGCAAAGTGTACTACCCACAATCAATGATACATGAGCATGAACTCTGTTGTCTTTGCTTCAAGGTAGAAAATAGAGTTTACCCCTTAGGTCTAATATTGGGGCTGAAGGAAAAAAATATACTACCACTTTATCCTTAAAAGTTGAGGTATTTCTCCTGAGGTAGAACTCCATCCTAACCCAGAATCAATAAATAAAATAGAAGCTGAGTCATAATAGAAACAAGCCCAATTGTGAATCACTCAGGGATTTCTCCTCTGCCATATGGCTTATCTAAGCCCTAGGCTGAGTCCCAGCTATGGACATTTCACTGCTTATTAACAACTTCACCCAAGAGGGTAGACAAATGGAAGAGACAGAAAGTAAAAGTGAAGAAAGGCCTTGTTTGCAGGCTGATGATCATGAAAGTAAAATATTTATTGTACAACTACTATGTGCAAGGCAATGGGGGATTATGGGGATATCACAGTTATTACAGATTGTCTGGGAAGAAAGCAACAAATTACAGCTATAAAGTTAATTAGCACTACTTGCTAATAGTGTTTCAAGGTGGGCTTTTATCTTCAAGAAATTTAAAATATCATTAGTGGGAAATGGTGGGCTTCATGCCTGACTGAGGGTGACTACCACTATTCTCTAATACCAGGGAAGGGCACATTCCAGGCAGATCTTGCAGTGAGCTTGGAAAGTCTCCTGAGTTAACGTGGCTATTGTGAATTGTAAAAACTATAAAACTAAGGACAGTGGTGGACTAAGAAACAAAGAAAGACAAGCTCATGAAAATTAGATAGAGATCTTGGAGTCTTAGTTTGAATATTAAAAAGATGTGCCCATATTTTATTCCAACTATGGTAAAGTCAGACTATCAGTCATAATGATAAGGCAACATTTATTATTTTCTATGGCCCAGGCATTATGATGAATCTGAATCCTTTACACCCGTCATCACACTTATCCTCAGATAAGTATTACCACCATCATTTTACAGAAGAGAAAATAGATGTTTGAAGGGTTTAAAAGCCCAAGTTCACCTATCAGTGAGTGGAAGAACTTTCAAATCTTAGATCAGTCTGATTCCAGAGCTTGTGAGTCTAGTACTAAAAGTAAAGAGAATGGCTCAGACAAAAAAAACATTGTACCACTGTGAGTCTAGGCAGTAAAATGGAATTTCATGAAGTCTGAAGACATGGAATTTGAACTGAGTCTTGAAGGATGGGAGAAGCTGAGTAGGGATACAAGGTATTTTATGAAAATGGATTGCATGAATAAAATTATTTAGGCAAATAAAGAAGTAGTGCATCACTAGCCAGGATTTTCTCAAAAGATTTGTGGATTGATGACATCAATTATTTATGGACGCCATTTATCTACAAAAATTTGCTATTGTAACATTTTCCTAAAATACCATCTAATTTTTAGATATTTGTTATAGAAAAATGTCTTCCTGAATCTATTAAGTTGAAGGTGCGTGAAAGATAGAAAAAAATTTGCCAATTTATTAGAAATTTCTCACTGGGGAACTTGATTGTGTCAATGAACAAATATAAATTTCAGATAAATGTAAAGTCTGTAGGTAGGTATTATTACTATTATTGGAATTTTTTTTTAAATAAATAAAATCCCCACAACTTACCCAAAATAAAACCAAGTCTTTATTTGCAAATATTTACAAGGCCATTTTGGGATGTCAACATTCAGAATGGACTTAGAACCAAATTATATTCTACTTTTTGGATTATCCAATTAAAAAAATAAATTTTGTCTCAGAAACTCAGGGGAGACCTAGAAACAAGCAACCTTGCTTTGAGAAAAAAGAAGCTCTTTAGGACATTTTGACAGCAGTTCCATTGTGGTGAGGAGCTCACACTGGAAAAAGAGAAGCAAAAAATAATAATTTTATTAATTACCCTTACAACATATATAGAGCTGCTGTAGGCAAAGCAGATCTGAAGTAGGCTGAAGTCTGGAGGTCACAGCTGCGAGGGCTCAGGGTGTCATAACCTTGATACTCCTGATTCAAAATGGCTGCCAGCGTTACTCATTAATGTCAAATGGACCTCGGGATGAGAATGATGTCATGGTAATATTTCTACTGGAACTTTGGATCTTTGCACTAACCTTACATTCTATGAGTCAAATTGCAGAAAACCTCTTGTTTCTTTATATAACTCTAGCTTTGTCACGTATTAATAAGAATTTGTAGTACTCACTTGACCCAAATGAACATCAGCAGGATCTTTACCAGTGATTTAGGAGTTGCTGATGAATAAATTTTCCCAACAAAAATGCCTGTGAATATAAATGAAGTTGCATTTTCTTTGCTTGGAAAGAGTAATTTTCAGCTACATGATTTAGAGGTAAAGACAGTTTCACAGCATTAAAGACAAAGCCTGGTGTGCTAGGTTGATTTCCTTATGTGGTGTGTTAATACACTTCTTTTCTTAGAAGAATGTCAAATAAAAGACTCATATCTGTTAAGTCGGCACTACAGCAAGCACTGAAGTCCTCAATTAAAAAAAAATTCTGGTTTAAAATGGATATAACTTGCTCACAAGAGAGCACAGGCCAGTGAATCAATCAGTACCTTTAAGGAAAAAAAGTCAGTGCCTATATCAGAATCCAACGAGTTCCTTTAATTGATCCAGGAATGTTAACTATGGTGTTCAACATCAACAACGGTGGAAATTTAGGGGAAATAGTCATTGTTATTTTACTTAAATAGTACTTACTCAGAAAGACAAACAATGAACTATAGCCTAGTAAATGTCAAGTCATTTTCTAATTCTCAAAAACAAGATTTCCACAGAGATTCAAAAGTCAGGCTAGGCATGGAAGGGGTGGGAAGCCAGCCTTAGGGTTTCTGGAGAGCAGAGGCCAAGTGCAAGCCTGGCAGAGACAGCAGGTTACAGGAGAAGGTTGGCAGTGGGTTGAAGAGAACTTAAATCTGAGGAGGTTTTTATCATTAAAGCCTAGATATACTCCTTTGTTTCCAAATATCTCAGCTCTTAAAGAAGCCTCATCCTCTTTTATTCTAGTTATGGATTTTTGGAACTCAGATATCACTTTCATTTTACTGTACTTCCTGGCCAGACTAGAGGTCCCACAAAGGAATCATGGCTATAAGAACGCACAGCTACACTCTCCTTGGCATTAAAAGAGGATCTTTAGGATAACAGACCTTAACCTTTTCCCCATTTGATCCCTCAGCATTCACAGAGCTGAGAAATTACATATAAACTCATTGGTAATGGTGCCTCAAAAGTTGCAGTCCTTCTTAACAGAGAATGGAGGTTGGAGGGTTTACTCATTCTGACATGTATGCATCAGGGTCTCAGCTAGGCATGGGTACATTGAAACAGCACTTTAGATGATTCTGATACATCTTAGGGAAATAAGCATCCTTCTGTCCTTCCTCAGTTCCCCTGTTGAGAATCTCTTGTCTGGGAGCTGTGTATTCCCAGGCTGGTATGGTGCTATCTTATGAACAGGCAGATGAACGGTAAGTTAAGTTTAGGTCAATGACAAGCACAGACACAAGTGGAAAGAAAAGAAATGAACTATTCCATGTTTGATAACTAAAAAAAGTATTGTCTTAGTAATCATAGTAAAAATTAGAACTCTGTTTGACTTCTTTATGTTTATATTACAGTGTAGTTTTGTCTTCATTTTGAAATACATTGCATGTGGCCAAGATGGCAAGAGTACACTTAGGGCTTTAATGTTTAAAGTGGTAAAGTTCTTAATCTTGTCCTGGTTTAGGGTCAGAAACTCAGCCCAGGCAAGGCCCCAATAGACTCTATTTAGAAGGTCTTGGTGTACTAGAACTGTGATAAGGCTGGGACTTCCTCAAAGGCAGACAGGCCCCCAGATACACAGTCCTCTAAACACGTTGGCATACTGAGACCTCAAATAGAAAGCCATGACTCAACCTTTCCCAGTTTGCACTGTGTAATTATAAAAGGGTGGCTCCCAAAAGACAGCATATAAATGAAATGCACGGTAAAACATCATTTGAGGTAACTAAACAAAATCGTATTCTCCTTCAGGTGATATACCTTCCAATTCTGTCATAACCCATGGGCTGCCATGTGTAGGCTGATGAACAATCAATTAGATCCACTAATTAGATCTAACTCTGCTTTTAATAGGCCTTTATCTGAGAGGATATTCTCTCTCTTGCTGTCCTATATAAATAACATCTGAAGAAAGGCAGTTATTAATGGGGTTGGGCAATGATCTCACCCTTCTCATCACACCAGTATTATTTTTTCTTTCACTTCTGGGGTGCCACATTTCAGCATCTGCAGATACTCAGTGAGGCTAAAACCCAAGTTTCAGAAACCTGAAGTAAAAGAAGGATGTTCTTTCCTGGAAGACTTCAATATCATCTTGATCTGTTCTTTCCATTGTTACTGTAACTTTCTGCTTTCAAATAATTTCAGTCTTACAGAAAAGCTGTAAGAGTAGTACAAAAAAACATATGGTACCCTCACCCAGAGTCTGCAGTTGTTAACATTTTGTAATTCTTGCTTCACTATCGTATGTGTGTATATGTTTGTGTAATAATTTTTTCTGAATAATTTGGCAAAATGTTGCAGTCATAATGCTGCTTTACTGTTTAATATTTAGCATGCATTTTCTAAGAACAATAATATTCTCTTATGTAATCATAGCACAATTATCAAAATAATGTAGCCAATAGTAGCACAATATATTATCTAATCTATAGATTTTATTCACATTCCATGAATCTTCAGAAATAATATCCTTTGTTGCTCTTCCAGGGTCCAATCCAGGATCAAGTACTGGTTGTCAGATTTTCTTTGTCTTCCATACTAACATTTGAGAAAAGTACAGGATAGTTATTTTCTAGAATGTCTCTCATTTGGGGCTTGGTTCATGTTTCCTTGTGATAAGACTTAGGTGACTCAGTTTTGGGAGGAATATTAAAAAAGTGAAGTGACTTTTTTAGTGCATAATATATGGAGGTACATGATATTGGTTTGTCCCATTAATGGTGATAATTTTGATTGCTTCCTTAAGGTGATGTCTGCCAGATCTCCATGGCAAAGTTACTGGATTTCCCTTGTAATTAATAAAAACCTTTTGAAAAGATACTTTGAGAGTATGTAAATGTCCTGTTTCTCAACAAATTTTACCCAGTAGCTTGATGATTTTCACCTAATTCAGTTGTTACTGTGATGGTTGCCAATTCAATTTGGTTGCCAAATTTGAGTAATCCTCAAACTCAGTTATTTATTCTATATTTGTTTTATTTTTTATTTTGCTCTTTTTCTCCCATTTATGTTTATTATTATGAAACTTAGACCTGGGTGCAAGGTATGCTCATTGCTACTAAGGTGTCATATTTCTAGGATTTTGAGGTGAGACATAGTTGGAAAATAAATGTAACGTACACACACACAAATATACACATATCTACTATATCTATATCTATCTAACCTATCTTTAAAACCAAGAATTTATACTGACACCCCAAATTCAAATCCAACACCATATACTTAAATTTCATCTTCTCTCTTTCCATATGCTTAACATTCTTCTTTACTTATTTCATCAATCCTAGAATATAGAAAAAGTAAGCTCAGAAATATAAACCCATACTGTATCTATGAACAAATTTAGCAACTGGAGTTTAATATTTATTTACAGTTCTTTAAATCTTGAGTCTGATAGTACAGAGTGAAAAAAAAGTTCAAAATTTACCTTTTGTATTAGTTGTCACACTCTCATTAAGTGTAGTTATGTTATTCATTTGAAATTCAATTAAATTTATGAGTTTCTGTTTGTATTCCATTTGTTTCTTTCCCACATCTTTGTTGATTGATTGATTTTTTGAGTATATAAAGTATAAACATGGTCTTGAAATACAAAAAGATAGAAATGTATTAGGGCTCTACCTTAAAGCCTTCCACCTTGCTTTCAAAAACTTCGTAAAGATAATTACAAAGTGGTTTCTGGTTTATCTTTCACACATGTGTCTATGGTGCTGTTTTTTGTTTTTGAAAGAAATAAGCAAATATATATATATTTTTCTCATTTTCCCTTCTTTCTTACAAAAGAGCTAGCATTAAATATATGTTTCATTTTGCTTTTTACTTTGCTTTTCTCAATTTAACAATATATTAAAAATAACATCATTTTATTTCTAATTATTGTATCATCATAGTAATCCATTGTGTGGGTGGACCATAGTTTATTCAACCAAATTCCTCTATATGAGCATTTAGGTTTCTTCTGATGTTTTGTAATTCCAAACAACAATGAAATTCATAATCTTGTATACATCTATTTTCACATTGTTTGCAGTGTCTACAGGGTAAATGATTAGAAGCTGAATTGCTGGGTCAAACACATATATAGTTTTGATAGACTTAGCAAATTTTTCTCCATAAAGGTGTACCACCTGCAATGTATGGGAATGCCTGTTTCCCCACTACCTTGCCAAGAGAAGGTGTTGTCAAGCTTTAATTTTTGCTGTGTGAGAAGTGAAAAATGATATCTCAGTGTGGTTTAAATTTGCATTTCTCTTATTATGAGTGAAGTTTCACATGTTTTGGAGCCATCTTGGATAGCTTTTTGTGGATTACTTTTTCATTTATTTGGCTAATTACTGTATCAGGTTTGGGTCATTTCCCTCTCAATTTTAAAGAAATAATTTATGTATATATATGTATATATACATATACATAATATGCAAAATATATCATGGATAAAAGGCTAATATTCCATATATACTGATTCATTATTAGCCCATTTGTATATTATAAATGTTTCTTCCTAGTTTTTAATTTATTTTTTGACTTTATATAGTTTTCGCTAGGCCAAGAACATATCCATTGATCCCAATTCCCACATTCTTGTGTGTTCCTTATTTTAAAATCAGCAATGAATACAGAATGCCAAAGATTTTTTTCCTCTAGCCCCTATGGAGATAACTAGGAGTGATGCTGGTCTGTAATTTTCTTTTTTGTTCTGCCTTTATCTGACCATTAAAGATTTGGTAGAATTTCCTTATATATTCACCTAGGGCTCATTAACTTTCTTATTCTTTTAGAGAAATTAATGTTTGGGACAATAGACATTTCTAGTATATTATCCATTTAATTTATAAAATTAAAAAGTTAGGTCAGCCCAAAGTTATAGAGCCCAGGGTAAGAAGACAAACGGAGATCCACATAGTATGTCTACATAGTTCAGAGCTTTAAACACAGCAAGCAAACTGTGAAAATAATTGCATTTTATCCTTCTGCTTTGACGAAAATGTCTCCATAAGGACCTGTAAAACCAAATTTGAGTTTAGAATTATCATATTCCTCACCATTCTGTTCTGGATCATAATGGCACGGAGAGAGATGATAGCAGAGCTTTTCCTCTCTTCTTTCTAACCACACTCAGCATATGCATGCGTGTACATCCGAGACCCCATGATCAAGCTTTGTCTAGATTCTTCTGTACCTCACTGTCTCCACAAAGAGCTGTCTCTTGCCCTCTCCTTGAGCAGTTTGTCCTTAGGAATACTGGCCTGGAAAGGAGGTCCCAAAAGCCTTTGGAAATGAGTTTAGGTTCAACTGAACATGAAATTTCAGAGTGTAGTGCACCCACAGCATAGTCGAAAAGGGGTAACTTGAGTTTGGTGTTCAAAGTCTATTTGGCCCTGTGAAATCTTTGTCTCTTGGAGAGTGGCATGGCTAGAGGAAGGCCAGGGTGGTCCTATAGAGTTCAAGGGCTGTCCTTGCTAAGTCTAAAGGCAGTAATACAGTAATATTAAACAGTAAAGCAATTTTTTTTGACCATTAAATTTGTGTGTTTTGCATGTGTGTGTGTATGTGTGTTCTGTGATACCACTAAGAATGTAGACATTGAGGTTTTCATTTCGTTACTAGTAGTAAAACTCTTTGAAGAGCAATTTGACTATATGTATGTATTAACCTAGTGATTACACATTTCAGAATCTAATTTAGGAAATAATGTTAAGAATCTAAAAGCTTTGGGTTTGAATATGATCATTGTAGAATTATGTATGATGACCTAATTGGAAAACGGTAGAAATATCCAAATACTAAGAGATTAGCTAAGTAAACTATGATGTTTTCACCAAGTAGAATATTATTTAGGTATTAAAATTGTTATTTGAAAAACTGTATAATTCCATAGAATAATGTTTATGGCATAATATTAAGTAAAAAATAATATACATATTGAATGTAATTGTATATATAATTTGATTTAAATTGAGTTAAAAATCACCTTTTCATAGAAATAAAGGAAAGGATAAAAATTCTGCCAGCATACCAGCGTTTGTGTTTGGGTGTTAAGACTAAGGGTAAATTCTTTCTCCTGGTTTGCTTTTCTGAGTCTTCAGATTTTCTTTCCTAAGAATTTATTACTGTTATAATGAATAGAAATACGATAAGAAGGTCAGACCCACCTCTCTCTAAGGTCCTTTCCAACTCTAGCATGTAAATTTTTTTTATAGCTGAATAATGATGAGCTTGCTGTGTTCTTCACTCTTGTTTCTGTCTCTGCCCCATGTATATTAATCCAGAATTTATAGCTGATGCCTGTCTTGAAATACATAAACATTAGCTAAGCTCTCAAATAGATCCTGAAATTCTGAGGCAGAATTCTCTGCTGGAAAGCCAATTTCCTCAGAGTAAGCATTCATTAAATATGTCTATGATAAATTTGGAGTATGAATAGACTGGGTTGAGGCCCTGATTATTAATGTAAATTTGTATTCTCTACATTGCTAGAGATTTTGTGCCGCCTCAAAAACATACTGGATGCAGTAGGGTTACTCAGAAAGGGTGAGAAATTGCCTCGGCTGCCAATTTTTTGTTTGTACCAGTTCCTTTAGGACTACTTCTTGCTCCTGATAAAAAATGGAATTGATCTACCAAAAATATTTTAATATTAAAAACTAGATAAATGATATATCTTTCTGGATTTTAAAACCTCCTCAGAGCTAACATTCTGTTTGTAGCTTAGGTCTATATCAGAACTTGAAATTTCTAAAACAAAGAAGGTGGTGACACATCCTTGCATGAAAACACTGCTCGATTTTGAGAACTGAAGGCATCACTGGACCTGGCAGCATGGACTTTAAAATCAGACAGAACTCTATTCAAACGGAAGCTTCATTATTTATTATCTGCCCAACTCTGTACTGGTTAACTCTTCTGAATTTCAGATTACACTTCTGAAAACTGTGAATAATCTTCCTTAATTGTAGGCTTGTTGCAAATATTAAATGATGTAATTTTAGAAAATATTTAGCAGATGTTCAATAAAGTTAAACTTTAGTAATCATCATCATTGTCTAGTGATGTGAATTCCAATATTATAACATAAAAAGTCAACATTAAGATGTTAACATTTTGCAGAACCCAGTATTGGAAGTATTGTACTAATAGAGTCCACTGATGGCAAGAACACTTGTCCAACTATGGATTCTTGCATTGATGCATTGGCTGAAAGCTCAAACATTAAAAAATGATAAACTAGAGAAAAGACGGTGACATGATTGGTGGCAATGAATTTGGGGCCTCAAAATTATAACACTAGCTATGAGGCTGAAATAAGAAGGAAAAAAGATGTTTCATAGGGAAAAATGACAGGAAATTAGATATATACATAAAGTTAGATTTAAGAACAATTGGATTAATAAACCATTATTGGTTAACAGGGGACAAGCCCTTGCATTTAGGTTATGTTAGAATTTTGTCCTTGCTAACCCTAAACTTGATTTACTTATACAAAGTAGTTAGTCCTTCCTTGGTACAATTTTCATATGATAAACTGTATGCAAAACATAACTTCCTCATAGTTTTATTACGGACATTAAATAAAATAATGATTTTAAAGCACCTAGCCAAGTGTTTGGCACCAGTGGGTGTTCAATTATAGCCCCTCTAAAATGTTCATAGCAACTCTAGAATAAAACTCTCTCCCTGAAGATATATATTGAATGTTAAAACAACTGCCTCAGTATGCTAGGCAGTGAGAAAAATCTAAAACAGGAAAGACAATTTCTGACACAAGTCTTTTTTGCTGTGCTGGCCTGAACACCTCTTCCTAGAGCTCTGATATACATCAGGCAGGACTGTGACAATGAATCATCCCCCAGGCTGCAATTTCATCCTGGGGATGCTTCCTGATGCAGATGTTACCTGGGTGTTGCACAGTTAAGAAGATGCAGAGCAAAAGTAATGCTACCATTACTTGCTTTACATATGCTTGCATTACATATGCTTGCCAAAGCATATCAGGCTCTTCCAGACACTTAGATACAGAAACCTAGACCAATCTATGAGACCGTGGCTCCCTAGATGCATATCTGAATATCAACACCACTTTAAGGAGCTTCATGGGAACCCCCTTGAGTGTCCTTAGAACATACAGTGTGTGAACTGAAACAAGGAACAGCTGTGGCCCTTATTAGCTCTGTGGCCTTACATAAGTCACTTAGCTTCTCCAAGTCTCATTTGGAAAATTGAAACAAAATTTCCTATCCTGCCTACTGCAAAGGGTCAACAGATGGGAAAACGAAATTTAATGTTCTTCATAGCATATATTAAGATTATTATTTTCAGAGGCAAAGAGATTATACTTTTAAGGGCTTTTAAATGTTAAGAAATATGGCCTTGCAAATATAGCCAATAACAAACTAGTAGGGGCAATGAATGAAGTTGCTAAGACTGATGGGACATAATTGAAAACCTTTGGAAATCACGAGCTCTGTTGTGGTCTTCCTCTGCTGGCATCTTTCCTTGGTCTTTGTGTTGTCTGCATTTAGTTACTGGAGACTTGAATTTATTTTCCTAACTGATGTTTTTATCTTGAGGGTGCCTCCAACTATATCTAGCCAGAAGAAAAGCAATAGATATTGAAGATGAAAAAGAAAAAACGAGAGGAAGAAAAAGAAGTGACAGAGAGAGTTCTGAAGAGCACTCCAAAGTCCCAGTCTAGGAGAGTAATCTCATCTAACCCATTCCTATATTTTAGATCTTAGGACCCAATGATCACTTAATCAAACATCATGGCTCCCATAGTGAATGAACTGATACTGTCTCTTTGCTCAGTAGGATATCTGCATGTTTATTGGTTATTCTAGGAAGGTATTTATCATTCACTAAAAGTTTGAAGGGCAAACAAGTACACTAGAAATCTGGGAAAAACTCAAGAAGCTATAAAATATTACCTCTTGACAGCAAGATATTTTATAATGCTATTGTGTCTGGTGGGCAGCACTGTTGATGGAACATGAAGATTAAATCCTCACCTGGCAGTGGATTTTTTTTTTTTTTTTTTTTTTTTTTTTTTTTTGCGGTACGTGGGCCTCTCACTGTTGTGGCCTCCCCCGTTGTGGAGCACAGGCTCTGGACACGCAGGCTCAGTGGCCATGGCTCACAGGCCCAGCCGCTCCGTGGCATGTGGGATCCTCCCGGACTGGGGCACGAACCCGTGTCCCATGCATCGGCAGGCAGACTCTCAACCACTGCACCACCAGGGAAGCCCTGGCAGTGGATTTTTATACATCGCCAAGGACAGAAGCATAAAAGGTCATGTTAAGAAAAGTAGTATCTGCAGAAAGTGGTGCAGCAAAATGCTTGTGGATGGCCAGTTGAAGTGGGAAATGTGAGCAGCCAAGTACAAAGGGACTTCTGCAAGGTAAAAGGTCACAGATGCTATTACAAGAATGATCCACAGAAGACAGCAGGCTACATTCACAAGAAACTATCCATATGGAAAGAAAGTGAATTCTTAGAAATTGCTATGAGAGTCCTTGCCCTTGATTCACATACTTTCCCCAATTCTCATATCACTACTACTGACTTATTACCACTACTGGGAAGCAGGATGACCCTATAGGAATTTAACTTTCTTTTACAAATACATGATGTCAATATGCTAAGACCCAACACAACAGGCCATGATTAAAGCACTATTTCTCCAACACACAGATGAAGAAACTAAGGTTCAGAGAAGTCATAGAACAAACAAGTACTGATGCCAGCTAGAGTGCAAATCCAAATCACTTAACCTCTAAAGACAATTCAGTTAATCAGCTTATTATATGTGTATAGGTTCCTGTTCATAATAAAATGAGAGCCAGTAAGTAGGAACAGAAGGTTGTGAAACATCAGAAAAGTTTCCCAACTTTTCTTAATTTTAGTTTTTTGTTTTTAACTTTTCAAATGGATTAATGATAATATCTAAGGCATAATAACATTAAATCATTAAGGCAAAAAGAAATTTTCCACTTTTTTAAACATTATTTTAATATTAATAGATAATTATTTCCAGTGCTTAGAATACTGCAGAAATTCAATACACTTCACTAACTTACTTAATCAAGTATCTCCAAATACTTGTTTTAAGGCATGAATGGATTAATCCTAAATAGGACAGACATGATCCTAAGAACTGTTGAAAAAACAAAACAAACAAACAAAACTGAACATGGTACATTGGAAGATAAATACAATGGGAATGGTCATGGAGACGGGACATATATCCCCACATTTGCATCATCGCTCTTACTAATAAGCTCTGAATCTGAGAGTGAGAACATTAAAACGGTCAGAAATGTTTTAGTGTCTAAAGACTGTCAAAGATAAGTGAATCACCTGTGTAAAACATAAATATTATATTGTCCAACGTGTTAAAAACAATCACACTGCTTTGTATATATATTTCTTCAGCTAATTTTGTGTTTATTTATTAGAAATTATGCTTGGAAATAAGGGTAAACAAGACAAATGTGATTCCTGTCCTAATTGAGCTCAGATTCTAATGGAAAATATAGATAAGAAAATTAATACAATTTTTACACTTTATGATCTTGTAAAGTGCTACAAAGTAAATCTAGTATTAAGAGGAGCATAATTAATTGCTGGATACATGCTATGAAAGGGCAACTCAACATCCTTAACTTCTTTTGAGAAAGTTCAACTTTTGTGCTTAAGATAATAGAAAGGATTTATTTTCTCAAGAGTCAGTTATTTTTAGCACTTAAGAGTTCAAATGCAGTTCAAAATGCCAACCTGATATATTCTGACCAGAAAAATATGGCAAAGCTTAATTTCCAAGAATTACTTATATCATCTGAGATATGTGACAGCAGGTTCTGCTGGTCTAAGAATTGAAACTGATAGAATCCATACCACATGTGTAAAATGAAGACACCAGATTATGTTTAATAAGTGTATTTATTACAAAGAGAAGACAACTGTGATGTAATGGAAAGAGATACAAAAGTTGGAAATAACCCGAAAAACTTAATAAATCACCTTATCACATGGAGCCTCATTTTTCTTATCTGAAAAAAAAAAAAGTGGGTAATAAATGTTGGGAGCAAATATTTCTTTGCTACTTTTGATGTTTCCTTCCAGGTGAAGGGAACATAGTTAAGGTAATAATTCTGGCTTCTTTCTATCCCTTTATTTGTTCTGTTCCAGAAAAAAACTGGAATGACTTCATTGGAATGGTAAATTTATGGAGAATAACCTGGATGTTCCATTTTCGCTCCTCTCTTTTCTTTTTGGGAAAGAGCTGTGAGAGGGGCAGGCCCTCCCATGGGGAGGACCCACCGAAGAGCTGATTGACAGGCGGGTGAGTCAGTGAGTGTTAAGAAGTTTGATGATATTCTTCAAGGTCAATAAATAAGATGATAAGGCAATAATGTGCAGATCTGCTTAGAATTTTCATTTTTCAATATCTCATATTCTGGTGTAGAAGACAAGTTCTATTTAAACTCAACAATAATAATTTGTGATTCACAGTTCTGTTGTGAGAATAAAATGTGATGATGAATGTGAAACTATTGCACAAATTCAAATCTGCATATAAATATGTCTTTTTTATTCTAGCAAAATACTTTATTCTTAAAACTCAAACTTTAAAAGTAGAAATAATAGTGGAAGATAGGATTGGGGCTCAGAAATGTTTAACTAATACTGGGGCACTTCCAGAAGGCCTCAGCTTTAGGTAAAGTGTGCTGTGTTTCTGTTCATCTGTGAAGAGCTCATTCCCATCTCTTAGATAATGGTCTCTGTTATGAGTTGGATTATGTCCCCCTAGAAAAGCTGTGCTGAAGTCCTAATCCCTGGTACCTATGAATGTCATGTTTTTTGGAAACATGGTCTTTGCAGATGAAATCAAGTTATAATGAAGTCATACTGGAGTAGCATGGACCCTTAATCCAATATGAATGATGTCCTTATAAGAAAGGAACACAGACACAGAGACAGGTACACACAGGAAGAAAAAAGCCATGTAACAATGGAGGCAGAAATTGGAGTGATGCATGTACCAGCCAGGGAACATCAAGGATTGCCAGCAAATACCTGAGGTTAGAAGAGGCAAGGGAGGATTTTCCCCTATAGATCTCAGAAAGAGCATGGCCATGTCAATACCTCGATTTCAGGTGTGTATCCTCCAGAACTGTGAGAAAATAAATTGCTACTGTTTTATGCTGCCCAATTGTTATACTTTGTTATGGAAACCCTAGGAAACTAATTTTATGTCTTTAAAAATGTACATATCTTAATTTAAAAATATCTTATTGCTGAAAAATGTTAACCATCATCTGAGCCTTGAGTGAGTCATAATCTTTATCAATAGTAATATTGATCACTGATCACAGATCACTGTGATCACAGATCACCACAAAAAATATAATAGTAAGGGAAAAGTTTGAAATGTGAGAATTACCAAATTGTGACACAGAGACACAAAGTGAGGAAATGCTGTTGGAAAAATGGATAGACTTGCTTGACAAAGGGTTGCCACAAAACTTCAATTTGTAAAAAACGCAGTTATCTGCAAAAAGCAATAAAATGAAGTGCAATATGTGGCATATATATGCAATGGAATATTACTCAGCCATAAAAAGAAATGCAATTGAGTTATTTGTAGTGAGGTGGATGGACCTAGAGTCTGTCATACAGGGTGAAGTAAGTCAGAAAGAGAAAAACAAATACCGTATGCTAACACATATATATGGAATCTAAAAAATAAATAAAATGGTTCTGAAGAACCTAGGGGCAGGACAGGAATAAAGATGCAGATGTAGAGAATGGACTTAAGGACATGGGGAAGGGGAAAGGTAAGCTGGGACGAAGTGAGAGAGTAGCATGGACATATATACACTACCAAATGTAAAATAGATAGCTAGTGGGAAGCAGCCACATAGCAAGGGAGATCAGCTCGGCGCTTTGTGACCACCTAGAGGGGTGGGATAGGGTGGATGGGAGGGAGACGCAAGAGAGAGGGGATATGGGGATATATGAGTAAGTATAGATGATTCACTTTGTTATATAGCAGAAACTAACACAACATTGTAAAGCAATTATACTCCAATAAAGATGTTAAAAAAAATGAAGTGCAATTAAGCAAGGTATGCCTTATGAATGTTGACTCTCAAATTCAGGAGAGACTAAAAACAAAAAAATCCTAAGAATAAGGTCATCATTTAGTGTAAAATAGTCTTAATTTTGTGGTTTACCAAATTAGTCTTGTGTGAGTCCACTGTACTATGTTCCAGATACTGCATCAAGCAATTTACATATGTAATCTTTTCTAATACTCAGAGCAATTCTCTAAGTTGAGTCATTATTCCCAATTTAAAAATCAGGAAATTGAGTGTCAGAGAGTTTCTTGAAGAAATAGTACTGTTGTCCCCCAATTATAGGTGGGTGATATGTTCTAAGACCCCCAGTGGATGCCTGAAACCACAGGTAGTATGAAACCCTATGTAAACTATGTTTTTTTCTAAAATACATATCTATGATAAAGTTTAGTTTATAAATTAGGTACAGTAAGAGATTAATAACAACTACAAATAAAATAAAACAATTATAACAATATACTGTAATAAAAGTTTTGTGAATGTGCTCTCTCTCTCAAAATATCTTACTGTACAAATTTAATGCCTTTTCCACCTCAACTAAGCACTGACCATGCACCGTGGCCCTAACTTTTGCTTTTTGAGGTGTGACAGCAAAGCTTGCATAAATTTTTTCATTCTTCACAATTTCACCAACAGAAGATTTGTTCTTACAGTAGACCGTAGCAACCTCAGCATACAATTTTTTTCTTTCCTTATTAAGTGGAGAACTTTCATCTGTCTAGTTAAAGGAAATACTTTAAAGCTTCTCTTTGGCATATCCAAATTGCCAGCATCCCTATTTTGCACTTTGGGGCCACTATTAAGTAAAATAAGGGTTACTTGAACACAAGCACTGAGATACTGTGACAGTAGATCTGATAACCAAGACGGCTACTAAGTGTGACTAATGTGCGGGACACACTGGACAAAGAGGATGATTCATGTCCCAGGGGTATGGAGTGGGGCAGTGTGAGATTTCACCATGCTACTCAGAATGGCACGCAATTTAAAACTTATGAATTATTTCTGGAATTTTTCATTTCATACTTTCAGACTGCAGTTGAACATCGGTAACTGAAACCATAGAAAGTGAAGCTGTGGATAAGCAGGGCCACTGTATGGAGTAAAATGTCCTTGCATGACATTATGCTCCCTCAGCTCTTTCATTGTCATGTTTTAAAATATTTTGAGGAGCAGAGTAAGAAAACGACTTTGGATTCTGTACAGAAACTCAAGGGTCACATTTAAAATAAATTACTGGCTGGCAGCCACTACATGTCTGTGGCAGGGCAGTCTTGGTTTTGGTGACATATTGGGCAGTGTCCTCCCAAGAGACAAAAGCCAAGCAGCAGGTTTGCTTCATGGAACGAATTAGAAAAGAGCTTCTTTGAAGGAAAAACATCTGCTAGTCATCCCAGAGACATTTAAAAATGTGCTTTATTCTCTAAGACTGTGGTGAAAAAAGCATTTAACTATCAGCCTACAAGGTCTTTGCGATCTTGGAAAAGACAGGGTAATTATTTTAAAATGTTATATTTCCTCCCACTTTTCAGAAAAGAAGAATGAGGCAGCCATATGGACTGACCAAGATAGCAGAATTGTCAACGTTCCTCTTCAGAGTTGATGATGACCTAGGGTCAGGGGCAGCTCCAGGCATGAGCACAGTAGGCAGGTGACAGAATGGATTCAAAATGTGTTCCTTTTCAGTATAGTACAGCATAGTGATTACGATGCACATATAAATATATGTAAAAGGATATATAAATATTTTATTTTTAAGTGAGCCAAGTATAGTGGTTAAGAACAGAATATTGGAGCCAATCTGGTGTTTTCAAATCCTGGCTCCACATCTTAAAAGCTGTGTGATTTAGGTCAATTTACTACACTTCTCTGGGCCTCAGTTTCCTCATCCATAATATGAAGATAATTATAGTGCCTACTTTATAGAGCCATTAAGAGGAGTAAATAAATTCGTATTTGTAAACTGGTTAGCACAGTGACAAGTGCTATAGTTGTGCTTTTACATAAAATAAACCTGACAATAGTATTTATGGAATCATAAAAATATGAATTGTTTTCTTAGGAATCCTTGAATCCAAGTGAACGTTTTTTTCTTTGAAGAAAACTGTCTTGTTCAGGTCACACAGTAAAATATGGGCAGAGTGAATGCTAGAACTTCCAACTCTTAACGGTTATTCCAGAACTTTTCCCAATCTGCATTGCACCTTCAATATTTGTCAGCCGTGGAAAAGATGCCACTAGCTCTTCTCTTGCCTTCCTCTCAGGCTGGAAGTTTCCCAATCTTGGAACTCAATTTGGGAATTCACAAGCAGACTTCTTGGATTTCAAAGTCTTCCTAGTCCCAGAAGCTAAGAGCAAGGAAGACAGTATCCTTCAGAGCTTTTGAGTTAAGGAATTATTTCCTCAAGGCCATGGTCAAAATGCAAACTATTTATTATACTGGGGCACTAGATAATTTATCTGAAGACAATTAATGGAGAAATGGACCAGGACAAGTATATTATCATGAGATGATGAGTTTTTGGAAAATGTCATGGGTAGCAAATGGCAGAAGAACTGGAGGAGGGGAGTGTGAACAGAGCTCACTGAGAAAGAAAGAACTAGGAGACAAACCATAGAGCAAGAGAAAGAGTAACAATGCACGCACGTGGTGACTTCCTATCATTTGAATGTAGTTTTTCTTTCTTCAGAAATATAATTAATTAGAGAGAGAAGGATAATGATGGAGGAGCAAGAAAGATGAAGATGGAAGCCAGTGTTTATCAGTAGGTACTATGTGCAGGTATTGTTCTGGCATTTCCTTCACAGTAACCCTGTAAAGTAGATGTTTTTAACACCACTTTCCAATGGGGAAACTGAGGCTAAAATAGGTTTAAAAACTTGCTCATTCAGCTAACCAGAGGCAGAGCTGGCCTTTCTATGGTGTCCAAAGTCCTTCTGCCACAATGCCTGGCTCCCTCTCTCCTATCATAATTCTTTTCTCCCACTTGCTGAGCCCAACTGAGCTCACTACTGAGCACTTTTCTCTTACCATGTTCCTGCCCAAAACCCATCACCTTGTATTAGAAGGTACTTGACTGCATGTCAAAGAGAAAAGAGAAATTGCTCTTCTTTACTTAACTATTTTTAGCACAAATTAACTGACTAGCAGGTTTATCTTAAGTGATACTGGCACTATTCACAGAGCCTGGACTAATACTGAAAATACAAATACTAATTGTGCTGACAGCACTCAGCACAGCTTTTGACTTTCAGCTCATTCTAATTGAAAGGTGAACTATAGGGCCTTGTCTCATATACATTTGCATGAACTGCATGATTGTCTTAAATCCTCTGGCTTTTCATTATACTCTTTGCTCTATTTATCATGTTTGCTTCCCTGAATAACTCAGTTGCCTGAAAAGTCATTTCATCCATGTTTATTGAAAAGAGAAAAAGAGGTCACTAAGTATAATATTAGAAGGAATTTTGGAGGTTCACTGATACTGAAAAACATCCTGTGGAGCTCAGTTCAGAATTATACAAAAAAAATGAATGAAAAGAAATGTGATTCCTTCTACTTTGCACTTTCCAAATGACCCAAATAACCCCAACTGAAGAGCAAAGATAACGGTGGATTTATGGTTGAAGGTGAGGACATTCACATTTATAATTAAAATGTTTATGACCAAAATGAACATTGTCTTTACCCAGGTAGGTTCATAGATTTTGATATATATAAAACCATGAAATTTTTCCTTGAACCTTCACTGGGTACCAGGTGCTCTTGTTCATGATAGTAATTAGGGTTCTTTAAAGTGCATGACCCTTGTAAATAATGCTTTGTTTTGCTTTTGTATGTTTGTAAATAATGCTGTATTTTGCTTTTGTGTATTTTTAAAACTATCTTCTTCTATCCTTCTGTAACTGCTGTCTCCTCTCTGAGGTACCAAAAGATGACACTGACAGTAATTAGGACTGAATATGTATACAGTACAGGGGAAGGATTCAAGAAAAACAGAACAAAACAAAACAAGAAAGTTATCCCACATTAGCTGGCACATCAGTTCTGGCTTTGTTACTTGTTAGTGCATGAATGAGTTTCAGCGAGTAATTTATATCTGTAAGCAGCAGCTTCCTCAACTCATAAGCAAATAAATTACAAAAGAGGAGACTGATATCTGTCTTCGTTGAAAGGAGATCTGTGAGGAGTAAATGAAAAAATAACATTGGTAGTTGTTCCATAGGGTGTCAGCCACATGAAAAATACTCAAGAAATTATATCTTTTAAAAATAAGTATCGCGAGCCATAGTAAAAAGAGCATATTCTAATTTCCTGTCATTTTATCATTTTCTGTGAAACAGTTGACTACATACATAATTAAGCATTTTTCTTTTATTTAGGGTAGCTTTCGATATATTCCCTTAATATTTCTGTATATTGTTTTTATTTACATAGCTGTACTTACTTTGTTCATGACATTTTGCTTGCTGCCTTTTGAATGTAGTATTCTGTCATAAACATGTTTACACGTCATTCATGCTCTGTGGCTACACTGTATACCGTACACTGTAGATAGTGTATTGCATTTTGGTCACAGGATGTGGTAAACAAGTCATTAAATGTAGAAATCGTAATGCTTCACTTATTCCCTGCCCAACACTCAGTTCTACTATCCACTTATCTATCCTCACTGTTGCATCCCTTGTTGAGATGATCTTCATTTCCTGTTTATTTCACCTGAAGATAACCACAGCTACTTAACCTGGGCTTCCTGAATCAGATCTTGCTTCCTTTTTTCAATCACCCATCACCCTGTAAACGAAGTAGTGCCTCTAAATTTCAAATATGACTATATTTTCTCTGTTTCTCAGAGTCTTTTTATTTTGTTTTTGTTTTTGTTTTTTTGCGGTACGCGGGCCTCTCACTGTTGTGGCCTCTCCCATTGCGGAGCACAGGCTCTGGACGCGCAGGCTCAGCGGCCATGGCTCACGGGCCTAGCCACGCCACGGCATGTGGGATCGTCCCAGACCGGGGCACGAACCTGCGTCCCCTGCATCGGCAGGCGGACTCTCAACCACTGCGCCACCAGGGAAGCCCAGAGCCTTTTTATTTTGGATCTCAGGAGATGCACTTAAACTCACTGACCTCAAGAAAAAAAAATTCAAATTCCTTGATGTTTTTATGAAGCCTTTTAAGATCTGCCTGTCCTCTAAATGTATTATTTCTAAATATAAACGAATGCAATTCTGCACAAAATTCAATTTAAAAAAATGGGTTAAAATAAAGTTAACATGGAGAGGTAAACATCCTCAAATATCCAAGGATACTAAAAACAGAAAGAATACTAAAGAAGGATGTGCTTTTTGATACTACATGAACTAGACGATTGCCTTACATACAAAACCCTGTGATGCTGGCTCAGAAATTGTTTAATAGTGTTGTAACAGAATCAGAATCAATAAATAGAATAAAGTAGATATGAAAACCTAACATGTGACAAAGATGGCAATTTAACTCACAGGAAGAAGATTTATTTATTTAAGTTCTTTTGCTGGAATAAATGATTTCTCATTAGAAAGAAAATTAAAGCTTGATTTTCTTCTTCACATCATATACAAAATGTAAAAACTACATACATCGATTATTAAGACTGAAACTAGGGACTTCCCTGGCAGTCCAGTGGTGAAGAATCCACGCTTCTACTGCAGGGGGCATGGGTTTGATCCCTGGTTGGGGACCTACGATCCCGCATGCTGCGTGGTGTGGCCAAAAAAGAAAAAACGAAAATAAATACTTAAAATATTTTAAGCCCAAATAGAACTTTGTAGTTTATAGAAAATAGACTTTTTATAAAACTTATAGGGAGAGACTGTTTTGAGTGTGACAGTACATCTAGAACCTGGCTATATGTAGACATTTATAAAAATACCTTTAATATGCAAAAGACACCTTATAAAAGTTGTAAGAAAGATCACGGCATTGGAAAAAATGTTTACAGTAAAAAATATGACAAAAAGTTTTTGTGCATACTATTTGAAAAGTTTCCTCCAATAATTCATAAAAGACAGATGACCTTATAATAAAGTTGTCATTGGATACAAATAGGTAACTCACAGAAGAGGAAATAAAAATGTCCAAAAAATATGTGCAAAGGTGCTCAGCGTCACTTGTGGTAAATAAAATTTAAAGTAATGAAACAAATATATTTTTATCAGGTTGGAGATCATTATAAAGGGTAGTACCGCCCACTACTGGCAATGACGTGGATAAATGTGTTAATACGTTTATGTTGGGAATGTGAATTGATACAATATTTTGCCAAAGTAGTCTGTTTATGGCTGGTCACAGTAATATTACAGAAGATAAATGAAAAAACAACCTCAGTTAGAGGATGCTCTCCAATAGTACATAGGCAGAAGTAATGAGATATTTTATATGTTTATAAATTGCATGTGTATTATATATATACATATTTATATACATATGCATATATATATATATAAATTACACACACACTTGTAGCTGAAAATGTGGACAAAATATGGAGAATATGAATATAGGGGCAAGTGGCTGAATAAAATTAATAAACATCCATTCTATGGAGTACAATACAAATGCTAAAAAAATAATAACTAAAGAATAAACTATGCTTTTTGGAGAAGATGGCTAATTTACTGTATGTATTTTTTCCCTCTTTTTGTAAAGACTCAACTAAATAATAATAAAGGGATAAAACAGATATAAGCCAAAATAGAGAAGAGGGCTACTAAAAGATGAAATACTTTAACAAATTTTGACAAGACAGAAAGTGGATGGAAGACAGGAATCTGACACAGGAGATCAGAGAAAGCTTAAACAGCGAATTGAGGTACAAGGGATTTTATAACCAAAGAGCAAAATAATTTGCCTCAAGAAATGCTAGAGAAGTATGGAATTTAGGAATTGCAGGTACAATGATGGGTAGGATTGATTATAGAAATAGATAAGTTACTTTAAAAGCTATGTCCAGAATAGACAACCATCCTGTCCCTGTACAAAGATTACACTGATGTTGAATTCCTATTTTGAGGCATGAGAGGGAAAAAGTAAGGAATTGTGAGAACATTTTTTTGGTAAAGCAACTGAACAAATCAATGTAAAATGCATTTAGTATCAATGAAAATGAATGTTTGTCCGTGTTTCATGCATTTACTTGTGCTTTTACTTTTTGCTTATTAAATATTAGTTTACTATTATCCTGTTTCAGTTCTAAAAGTGTGAAGTATGGTTTGATGTATACAGGCTTCATTCTGGATGCTTGAGTCTAACATTCATTCACTGATTCATTCATTCACCAAAAAGTTATTGCGCATCCACTATCCTGAGCTAACTTTACACAAATAACATTAAAAACTTAGGTGAAATGGATAGATACCCAGAATAACCTTAATCAACAAAACTGAATCAGGGAAAAATAAGAAACCTGAATCATTACAGAAATATATCAGTAGTGAAAAATCATCTAACAACAACAACAAAACACCACAAACAGATGGTTACAGGTGAGCTCCCCAAATATTAAGGAATAAAAACTTCTAACAAATACTTCATAAAAATAAAACATTCACCAACTCATTTTATGAGTATTAATATAACAGATACCAACTTGATACAAATATCTCACTTGAGAGATGAGGAATCCCAAGCCCAGAGAGAAGTCATGTTACTTTCCAAAATTATTCATGAATTTTTAATGCAACAAACCACTATGCCATATACTTCTTTCCCCATAAGAGATAAAACTTGTTATAAGTAATAGGAATTTAACTTAAAGATATGTGAAATTTTGTTATTAATCATGAATAATGTTTTTTCTACTATCTAGTTGAGGTTTATCCAAGTCAGGGTTTGTAACTTAATAGAAATTGAATAGAAATTGTTTAGATAATTAATCAACCAACAAAATGTTGCAACTCCATACAGGCAACGTCCAATAAAGGAGAGGTAAAAAAGCAAGATTCTTGGTACTCTATTCCTCAAGAATTAAAAAAGTATATATATATATATATATATATATATATATATATATAGACAAATAAGCTACTGAAAATGTAGTAAACAATACCACACAATGAATGTTGTAGATAACAAGGGCCAGGGAGAATTCAGGTGAGGAAAAATTTCCATGGGCTGTCTGGGACAATTTAGTCTTCAAGGAAGAGGTTGGTAGTTAAACAAAGTCCACACAGATAATGTGGAAAATGAATTAGAAGGCCAACCTAATTACTCAAGTTGCTATTCATTTTTTTTCTTTCTTTTTTAAAAAAATTGTGATAAGAACACTTAACATAGTATTTATCCCTTCAACAGAATTTGAAGTGCACAACACAGTATTGTCATTTATAGGCACAGTGTTGTAGAGAAGATCTCTAGAAGTTATTCATCCTGCACAACTGAAACTTTATACCTGTTAAATAACAACTCCCTATTTCCTCTGCTCTCCAGTCCCTGGGAACCTCCATTCTACTCCCTGTTTCTATGAGTTTGACTAATTTTTGATACCTCATGTGAGTGGAATCATGTAATATTTGTCCTTCTGTGACTGGATTATTTCATTAAGCATTATGTCCTCAAGGTTCATACATGTCAAATATAACAGAATTTCCTTCATTTTTAAAGCTGAATAATATTTTATTGTTTGTATGTACGGTACTTTATTCATCTGTCGATGGGCAATTAGGTTGTTTACATATCTTGACTATTGTGAATCATGCTGCAATGAACATGAGAATGCAAATAGCTCTTTGAAATCCTGATTTCAATGCTTTTAAAGAAGTACCCAAAAGTGAGCTTGCTGGATCATAGTGGTTCCATTTTTAATTTTCTGTGGAACCTTCATATTGATTTCTATAGTAGCTATTATTTTACATTTCTAATATTCTAATGTCTCCACATTCTCTCCAACACTTGTTATCTTTTCTTTTCCTTTTTTTTTTTTTTTTTTTTGATAACAGCCATCCTGTTAGGTGTGAGGTGATATCTTATTGTGGGTTTGATCTGCATTTCCTTGATGATTAATGATGTTGAACATCTTTTCATATACCTATTGGCTTTGTATGTTTTATTTGGAGAAATGACTATTTAAGTCTTTTCCTCATTTTTTTAACTGGGTCTTCTGTTATTAAATTGTAGGAGTTTCTTATATATTTTAGATAGTAACCCCTTATAAGATATATGATTTGCAAATATTTTATCTCATTCCATAGGTTGCCTTTTGACTTCATTGACTGTTTCCTTTTCTATGCAGAAGCATTTTAGTTTGCTGTAGTACCACTTGTCTATTTTTGCTTTTGTTGTCTGTGCTTTCAGTGTCATACCCAAGAAATCATTGCTAAAACCAATGATGTGAAGATTTTCCCCTATGTTTTCTTTTAGGTGTTTTAGAGTTTTCGGTTATGGTATCCATTGCTAAATAAACACATTCAAAGATTTTAGCATAGAAGGCACTGTGAATATACAATTACCCTTGGTGGTTTATTATTCAATTTTAAGACCTCAGAAGTTTTTAAGAAAGATGAGGATTTAACAGTGCTTACAGCAATATTACAGAAATAAAAGTAAGTATGATTGAAGGAGGTTAAGTCAGAGATAAATATTAAGCTCAAAGAAAAGCCCCAATTTTTCCAAGAAATTGAGAGCTGGGAAATTAACATGTCATTGAGATAAAAATTATAGCTATAAAATTTGGTTTTGGAAAAAAAATATTTTTCATTAGACATTCATAACATTTACTTGATACTTTATTTTCTGTTTGTCTTAGGTATGAATGTGCACAAATATTTATGTTGCTTTATTTTTCTAAATCTAAATCTATTTTTCCAAAATCTAGCTCTGTGCCCTTGATTGCCAAAGTTGACAAGTCATCCATACCAGTCACTCTTAGTGAATACCTCTCCCTTTCCAGGATTGTCCAAGCATCCCGGGGTTTATGTTGTCAGAAAATTTATAGTTAGACTTCTGGTCTTCAATCATGCTTACTGCTGACGTGCCCGGGCTTGCATGGATCATTCTAATGCCTAACACCCAACTCCCTACCTGACCACCCTGGGAATTGAGAACTTGTTCTCTAGCCCCCAACTCCAAACACCAGTCTTCATCCCCCATCTTTCTGACCAATTGAACTTAAATTCTTTCTTTGAGACTGAAATGCAAAATATTTTGCTCCCCTCTCCACTGTACACACACTTGTTCAGGCTCTAGAAATATACCACTGTCTTTCCTCTCCCAGAATATGTGGGTTAAAACAAGACCTACTGTACAGCACAGCTCAATGTTATGTGGCAGCCTGGATGGGAGGGGAGTCTGGGGGAGAATGGATACATGTATATGTATGGCTGAGTCCCTTTGCTGTGCACCTGAAACTATCACAACATTGTTAATTGGCTATACTCCAATATAAAATAAAAAGTTTAAAAATAAATAAATACACATATACATACACAAATGAGTAAAAGTTGCACTGGGAAAATGTGAATAAAATCAGCAGTTTTTATCAAAAAAAAAAAAAGAATATGGGGCTTAAAAAAAAGTTTATTTTTCCCTGATGACTTAACAGCACAAGAAATTGAAAAAAAAAAAAACCGAATTTTTTCCTTAAAAGTTTAGCTTCTGACATATTTTAACGATCTATGTTTCCAATTAATTATTTGAACATCATCTTATGAAAATGAAAATATAAGATGACTCAAGATTTTACAAATTGTTCTGAGCTCCTTTGGTCTCCCTCTTGTTTGTTGGTTTGTTAAATTACAATTGTCAAATAAATATCAAAATATCTGTAAGGCTCCCTAGGGAGACCAATTTTATTTTTCTTCTAGGCAAACTTGGACATGGGCAGAAGGGATTCTGGATGTAGGCTGAAATAGGAGAGTGGAAAGTTGTGTCAAGTTTAATGGCAGTATAATTAGTGTCTCCTTTTTACTAAAATTACTTGGGAAAGGCACCCCAGGAAACCATCAGCCCTTTGAGGGTTTCATACTGGGCACCTTTTGTTTATATCTAAGGTGATATAAGGATTTAGAAGAGGGAGGCTCAGTTATACTCCATCTGCAGCTTTCAGCGATAAAGTGTTGCTTTTGTACTGAGTAAAATTTTCCCAATACCACAAATATGATGACAAATTTATTATCTCCTTACACCACCTCAGAAAAGATGGTGAGAGATGGGCTAATCTGAAGGAAACCTCTGCTTTCTTGGGGAAGGAGATGCAAAAAAATTGCTCCCCGCAAAAACAAAAAGGGATCTCACCAGGAGGACATAACTGGAATGTCTGCCATTGCTACCACTCTGGAAATCTCAGCTAGCCAGAGGATCAGAGACATTCTCATAAAAGCTTAAGTCAGAGCAACAACCATCAATAAATGATGCCAAACTCCAGCCAGGACAGAGATGACTTTCAATGGCATAGCTGGACCCATGGCACTCCTATCTGTTTAGCTTGAAAGGCTTCTCTGTTCATTTCATTAACCTCCTACTAACATAACATCATATTTTACTTGGCCGAATTATTTGTATTGGAATCTGGTATGAATCTTAGTAGGCAAGGCAGATAACATTTTTCTGTAATACAACATAATTTCTATTTTAAACTCACAATGTTTCAGAGCAGCAGAAAATAATGTCAGTCAAATGGAAGCATTCCTTTCATGTTGGATTGTGTCTAAGGTGCTTACCTAGTTCCAAGGCAAGGCATGGGGGGATGGGGATGAGACCGTTCGTCAGTATCCTTTGAGATGTCTACCATCCCACATAATCATCTATCACTAATCTCAAGGTAACTTTTGTCTTTCTGTCCTCCGTGGGTCTGGAAGATCTCTGCTATGTCCACAACACAGATGAAGGCTTGGATATATCTATATCTTACCTAAGAACTCATCTCTGTGGTCCTTGATGAGCTGCACAGCTATTTATTCCCTGGACTCTGCCTGGGGAAAAGGCACAAAACCTTACTCTCTGGATAAAGACTCCTTCCATCTCTCTTACCTCAATCTGGGGGAATCAGTTTTTTGGTTGCCATAGAAATCCCACCTTCTTTCAGAGACACAACCTGGTTCCCAAGGGAACTCTAGCCCAGGACCAATTTTTATAATGGTTCAAGGTTCCAGTTCTCTCATAAACATGGGTCCATCTGAAAATCAGTCACTGAATGTAGGGTAACTTCCTTTCAGATCCTGTTAGAAGACTTTGAATTCTTCAACATTGCAGGTGTGCACATTTACACAAGCCATAGTGCCAGGCAGTAGCCGCAACTTTCTTTTGACCATATTTCATAGGCTAGTGAGCCCTGCCCCTACCCCAGGTTTCGTGCAATTAGCTTGACTCGGCTCTCCTGCCATGCACATGGAGTTTTGGTTCCCATTATTGTGCAGGAGGCAAAGCCTAGCTGCATCCAGACCCCGAGTACACAGCAAGTCCTGGCTCCAGTCCCTGATTACTAACTTACTACTCTGATCTTCTATTCCCTTTCTGGTCCATGGAGATATTTTTCTTGTTTTCAGTTTAGCATATCTTAATCATTTTCATGTTCTTTAAAAATTGTCTTCCTTTGATGTGTTTAGAGTTGATGGAGAAGTTCAAGCTTAAACTAATAATGTCATCCTGATCCTTTCTCCTGAATTTTAAGTTTCTGATTATCCAGTTCTCAGAGTGAATTCAGATATTGTGCACATGAAGAACAAGGTAGACAGGCAAGTCAGGACTCCATCCCGTCCACAGCTCGCCTGATCCAAGAAGAAAGATTAAATTGTGTTCCACAACATACGTCATGTGAGATTCAAAGACAGAATTAAACACTGAAGAGTATTTTTTAATAACAAAGCCCTTGCTCAAAACCAAAATCCCAAGAAGGGCTGGGATTGAATTATCCTAAAGAGTATTTCCAGGCATGGCCTTGCCTCAGAGACTTTGCTGTTGTGCCTAATTGTACTCCCAGTACACACTCATATTCAGAGCACTGGTCAGACAGTCGTTTTTCCAGTTGAACATTCACAAATGTGTGAGTGATGTGAAGTACCAAGTCCTTCACAGCATGTCTACCCGGTGTAAGATGGGAGTATTAATCCTTGCCATTACCATGGTATGGCTATGAAAAAGAAGGGAAGCATGGCCAAATGATACTACAAATCTACGTTTTAAGATTATCCTTAGCACAATTGGCCACAAGTAAAATTTTCACCTTAACTGCATTCATTTTAAAAGAGAGTAAAAGAAAATAACTAAGCATTAAATTCAAGAATTAGGAAAAAAGCTGTTAAGAATCTAGGAAAATAACTGCCAATAGAATAAATGATACAGTAAGCAAATATTAAAATTATTTAACCAAAAGAGCTGTTTTATTGAAAATGTCAATGGAATTAAATCAAGATTTTAAATATCTCATTTTACTGAAGTGAATGCTGAAAAATGATATTTTTGTGCTTTCCTTTTGTCTTTACGAGATGATATTAGGAACAACTTTATGATTTCAAGACCTTCAAAGTGTAGATAAAATGAGCTTTTTTTCTAGAGAAAATATAACTATCAAAAATGATAACAGAAAAAAAACCCAGCCAGTTTAAATAAATCAAATGCTATAAAGAATCTGTAATCAAAATCATCAATTCTCAATGTCCCAATATTCACCTGATGGTGTTAATTGTGATTCTGGCCAAACTACCAAGGAATGGATAATCCTTATATACTATCACCTTTCCAGATTATAAAAAGAGGAAAAACTAACAAACTTTACTTTGGGTTTCATTTTAAAAAAAATTTTTGGCTTTCTTTTTTGATTATAAGATTGTCCATTTGCTGATCAATTATTGAAATCATTATGAGAATCCATTATTTTGCTGGAAAACTAGATCAATATACAAAGGTCAATGAAATAGCAGAGTCAGCAGAAATAATAACGAAAAGGGTAGAGTTAGAAAACAAATATTCATTATATCAGAAACACCTTTAAGAAACTAACTAGGAATCTAACAAGATGAAAGCAAATCATTATAAAAAGTAATTATAAAATACTACTGAATGATATGCATGAAAGTCAAAGCAAGTAGTGAAAATCTCATTATGAATAGGAAAATTCATGACAGTAAGGCTGTCAGTTTTTCCAAAATTAAAATACAACCTACCTCATTAATTTTTTATGAGATTTGACAAGCTAATTTTGTACTTAACCTGAATGTGTAACATCCAGAAATACCCAAAATGTCTGGTAGATGGTCTGCCCTAACAGTTATAATTTTTTTTATAAAGTTATAATAAT
Source organism: Grampus griseus (assembly GCF_964374135.1). Classification (NCBI taxonomy): domain Eukaryota; kingdom Metazoa; phylum Chordata; class Mammalia; order Artiodactyla; family Delphinidae; genus Grampus; species Grampus griseus. The sequence continues at coordinate 82,250,282 of NC_139002.1, forward strand.
TAAGGCAGGATAATACTGGTACAGAAAGAAATAAATATTATAAGAACGTGGAGCAGAGGTAGAGACTCAGAAAATTTTTTGGTTAAACAGCTTTATGTTTTTACATATGTATATTTTACATAGAAAATTGCATGTGTTTAAAGCAATAACTTGATGTTTTGACATTTATATAAACCCATGTAATCACCACAATCATAAACTTTTGTGATAACCCACAAAAGTTTCTTCTTCCTTTTTAATCCACTCTCAAGGCCTTCTCCTTCTAGATCAAATGATCTCCTTTCTATCATTACAGGTTAGTTTGCATTTTCAAGCATTTTATATAAAGGGAGCAATACAACATGTATTCTTTTTTGGTCTCTCTCAGGATAAGAGATTCATCAACAGTGTTACCTATATCAGTAGTCAATTATCTCTATTGTTGAGCAGTATTTTGTTGTATGGATGTACTACAACTTTTCTGTTTATGCATTGATGGACATTTGTGTCACTGCCAGTTTTCGGCTATTCAATAAAAGTCTTTGTATGGATGTATGCTTTCATTTCTACAGGGTGAAAACTTAAGAGTTGAGTGACTGGATCATACGGTAGGTGAATGTTTAACTTTTTAAGAAACAACCAAATCATTTTCCAAATTAGAATAAATTAGAGTGGATTTTTCTCCACACTCTCTTGAAATAGATTAGCATGGTCAACCTATTTTATTATACTCATTACAGTGGGTGTTCAGTGTACCTCATTTTGGTTTTAATTTACATCTCCCTAATGACTAAGAATGTTGAGCATCTCTTTCTGGGATTATTTACCATTGATACATATTTTTTTTTCTGTGGGAAGTGTCAGTTTAAAGAGTCTGTCCACTTTTAATTTTGTTTTATGTTTTCTTATTATTGAGTTTTAATAAGTCATTACATATTTTGGATAGAAGTCCTTTATCAGATATATGACTTGTAAGTATTTTCTTACTGTTATGGTTTGTTTTCTAATTTTCATACCTGTTTTTCAAAAACCAGATGAAAACTTCTAATATGAAAAATAAGAACCAAAACATATGGATGTAAAGTGACTTGAAAGAACAGAAGTCAATGCAGGAAGAATAATTTTTTAAAAATCTTGTCAATTATTAGTATTCCCATAGAGATAAGAGAAGATATTGCATTTTTGGGAAAAAGGGAATAGGATACTAGAAAAAAAATGAATATTCAGAAAACAAAAAGGAACTCTTGGAGTTTACAGACATGATACTTGAAAAGAAAATACTTTTAAATAATAAAAGGATTGGAAAATAAATTTGAGAAAACATTCCAAAATCAACAGAGAAATGGAAAATAGGAGTGAAAAAGAAAGAAAATTAGAGCATCAGTAGAGGATGTCCATGGTCTGTATAATAGGAATTTCAGAAAGAGAGAACAGAAAAAAAAAAAAAAACCCAGAGGATATAAAATAAACAAGAAAAAGGATTTCCCTGGTGGTACAGTGGTTAAGAATCTACCTGTCAATGCAAGGGACACGGGTTCAAGCCCTGGTCTGGGAAGATCCCACATGCCGTGGAGCAACTAAGCCCGTGCGCCACAACTACTGAGCCTGTGCTCTAGAGCCCACGTGCCACAACTACTGAAGCCCATGCGCCTATAGCCTGTGCTCCACAACAAGAAAAGCCACGGCAATGAGAAGGCTGCACACGGCAACAGAGTAGCCCCCGTTCACCACAACTAGAGAAAGTCTGCGTGCAGCAATGAAGACCCAATGCAGCCAAAAATAAATAAATAATTTTTAAAAATAAACAAAGAAATAATAATTTAAGGAAAATTCTCAGAACTGAACTATTAAAAGGACACATCAAGTGCCCATCTCAGTGGGTGAAAATAGATCCATACCAAGGCCTATCACTGTGAAATCTGAAAACACTGGATACAAAGAGGAAATTCTATATGCTTTCAGAAAAGAGACAGAGGATGAGAGAGAAACTTCAAAATTCTGAAGTAATATTATTTCCAACTTAGAATTCTATAACCAGGTGAAAAACAATAAAGGATAGAAAAAAAAGGCATTTTCAGAAATACAAAAGCTCAAAAAATGTACCATTTATACACCTATCTCAATAAGTTACTGAAGCTTTTGCTCTAGCAGAAAGATAAACAAAGCCAATAAAGAGGAGTTTACATGAGAAAAGATAACTGAGGGCTTCCCTGGTGGCGCAGTGGTTGAGAGTCCGCCTGCCGATGCAGGGGACACGGGTTCGTGCCCCGGTCCGGGAAGATCCCACGTGCCACAGAGCGGCTGGGCCCGTGGGCCATGGCCGCTGAGCCTGCGCGTCCGGAGCCTGTGCTCCGCAACGGGAGAGGCCACAACAGCGAGAGGCCCGCATACCGCAAAAAAAAAAAAAGATAACTGGAGATCCAGCTCATACAGTGTCATCCAGAGCATTTTCACTGCCATAAAAATCCTCTGTGCTCCACCTATTCCTCACACCTCCCTCTCTCCATCCTTTGGAAAACCCTGATCTTTTTACTGTCTCCACAGTTTTGCCTTTTCCAGAATGCAATATACTTGGGATCATACAGCGTGGAGCCTTCTCAGATTGGCTTCTTTCCCTGATTAATATGCACTTAAGTTTCCTCCATGTCTTTTCATGGTTTGATAGCTCATTTCTTTTTAGCACTGAATAATATTCCATTGGCTGTATGTACCACAGCTTACTTATCCATTCACCTACTGAAGTACATCCTGGTTACTTCAAAGTTTGGACAATTATGAATAAAGCTGCTACAAATACTCATGTGTAGGTTTTTGTGTGGCCTTTTATAATGTTTTTCAAACTTGGTGATAAAATATCAAAGTGATTCTCATGCAGATCCTTATCTATACTCAGCTTACCTTCACCATGTACAGATGGGGTCCCCGCTCTTTGCTCTAGGCCCTTCTGCCTGAATTAGTCATGGGCAGTCCTTTTACCCAACAGAACTGTTTCATATTTATTTTCCTATTGATTTTTGAAGGTAAACAAAGGAAAGATTAGAAGTTAAAAATACTGATTAGTCTACTCATTCTTCTCATATTCCTTCCCAGTGTCTAGTACCTGGCCCACACTATTGACCTGACTCTAAATATTTCTTTAGATCTGGACAATTGCAGTAATAGATGGTCACCTATTTTGATGTGACATTTGAGAATACAAATGTTGTTTCAAGACAAAAATACTTCCCCTAATCAATAAGCCACTGAAATTTTAGTTCTGCCTTTCAATTTACCCTCTTTTGATTAAGGTATTTTTCCCCCTTTAATAGACAGTCACTGTTAAAATTGAGAATATTTATCAGGAAAAGCAATACTTGGCTTAAAGTCAAGGCAGGTAACAAATGTGTAACATTGTGAGTAGAACTATCAGAGAATCGTGGGAAATGTTGTGACATTGAGAGTGTATTCTTTGCCTATCAAATCCGTTTTTTTTTTTTTTCTTTTTTTTTTGCAGTATGCGGGCCTCTCACTGCTGTGGCTTCTCCCGTTGCGGAGCACAGGCTCCGGACATGCAGGCTTAGCGGCCATGGCTCACGGGCCCATCTGCTCCATGGCATGTGGGATCTTTCCGGACCGGGGCACGAACCCGTGTCCCCTGCATCGGCAGGCGGACTCTCAACCACTGCACCACCAGGGAAACCCTCCATTTATTTTTAACACTCATAGAGTCAAACCAAACAGGTCTTCCAGGATCTGCCTCAAGAGTCACCATTCTGGAATCTGTTTTAGCTGAACCGACAAACTATCTTTGAATAGCATCCTGTGAGGGAACAAGATTAGTAAAGTAAGTTTTGATGAAGAACAGACTAGAAAGGAAAGTAGATTACTCTCCAGAGCTTGGAATTCAGTATTCCCTGATTTCCACCAAGGCCATTATAGCATCTTTACTTTCAGAGACAGCCAAAATTCTCTGAGACTCTCTGATGGGCAGGGCTGGGATCATTATCTTGAGAAAGGAGCCTCTGCCTACCTTATAGCTATTTCTGTACCACTGTTTATATATAGATCCTTTTCAAAGTAGTGCCTGTTGTACTTTTTCACTAACTTGTTTACCGTCTCATATAGAGTTATGCATATGGCAATACTGGAGAATTGTTTGTTGAAATAAATAGAATTCCCCATTTTATCTCAGATAAAACCTAATTTTAATCTCTGGCCTTCAACACTGGCATTGTGCACAGCAAGCTGGGAAGACAGAGAAGCTCAGAAACCTAAATGTTAGCAGTATTCTTTCTGAAATTCCGTTAAGGGCCATGTGAAGCTATTGTGAACTTGAAGTTTTGGTAACTATTATTATTATTATGCTATGCATTTTAATATTTAAGACAGCAAAAGTTCATAATTTTTCTCCTATATTTTAGTCAACAACATTTGGGGGATATTAAGAAACCTTTGCAAACTGTGTGCAGGTCACTGGCTGTATGGACAATATTGTATTATATCATACACTTATTTTTCCATTGTAAAGAGCCCTAGTCTACATTTTAGGATATCTGAATAGTTTTTAAAAACAGGGAAGCCTCTGTGTGGGAAAGTGTCTTCATGTTACAGCTGAAGCTAACCCTCAGAGTGTCTTTTTCCCAGCACACAGCTAAAAATTAACAGAGCCAGCACTTGAACCCAAAAGTTCCAACCCCAGATCGAACGCCTTTGTTTTTTTTTTTTTTTTGCTATACTTTGCTTCCATTTATTGTAGCAGTTCATTGGTCAAAGAGGAAGGCTCCTGCCTGCCACTGAATCAGTGAATGTCATTTAATTAATTATTTACATGTTCATTCAAAAAAAATTTTTGTTGAGTTCTTCTTGTAGTTCAGGTGTTAAATATGACCATGCAAAGGCAAAATACCTGAAATCGAAAGTTGTATGAAGAATCATTCAGTTACAATTTTAATAAATTATTTCAAACAGAAATGTAGGTTACATGAATATATGCAAAGGGGAAGTTAACTTTGTTTAAGATGATAAGAAACCTCAAGGAACATTTAAGACTTTAGTGACAAGTATATACTTTTAGGAAATTAAGATTGCTATGGACAGAATGTTTGGACCCACAATTCATATGTTGAAATCCTAACCTCCAATGTGAAAGTATTAGGACATGGTTCCTCTGGAAGATTATTAGATCATGAGGGTGGAGGCTTCATGATTGGGATTTTGCCTTTATGAAAGAGACCCCAGAGAACTCTCTCACCTCTTCTGCCATGTGAGGACACAGCAAGAAGATGGCTGTCTGTGAACTAGGAAGCTGGCCTTCACAAGACACCAAATCTGCCAGCACCTTGATCTTGGACTTCCCAGCCTCCAGAACAGTGAGAAATAAATTTCCATTGTTTATTGGCCACCCAGTCTATGGTATTCTGTTATAGCAGCCCAAAGGGACCCAGATAGGGATGGACAGAATCTTTTCATGAAGAACAAATAACTTCATACAAAATCCTCATACCTTAGAGGAGATCTTTGTACATTAGTGAAGTCAAATGTTGGTGGTCTATAATGAGTGAGGCGCTAGGCCATGCTTATACGTGGAGAAAAGCTCGGCTCCACGTTCACTTCCAAAGAGCCACTCTCGTATCTACTGCTCCGTTATACTGATCTGCTTCTCTGTACCCAGGAGCAGTGATTACCTGGAATAGCTATTTCCCCTCTGAGCAGAGAGGCATTTTAAATTTCATATGTAATTCACACTGCCATCGCAAACATTCCTATATGGATGTCTGTTGTGGTGCCTAGAGACGGAGAAATGGGAAGAGATAAATAACCTAGCTGCAGAATTTTGGAATACTGTGTAAAGACTTAATTTCCTCTGGATTTCCATAGAGAGAAAATTCAAAAAGGAGTGAAAATGAAGCTACAGTCCAAAAGAAGTATAAAAAATACACACACTTTAAATTAGAATCTTTTTAACCTATTCACTTTATAACCTGGTCAAGGACTAAAGACCCAGAAATTCTAATAATCAGGGACTTGCAAAGGTGCCAACTGATGAAATGGAAAAAATTTTTCCCTTTGTTCTCTTACAGTAAAACCATGGACCATACCTTTTCTGCCTCTTTCACCTTGTTAGTTTCTTCTGTATTGGGGGGGGGGGCAGGATTTTTCTACCCTAATCAAGTTACTTTTTATCACTACTACCTGTTCTCTGAAGTCTAAAGTCTATGATTTTCTATGTCTGTATTCATTCTCTTCACTATTAAGAATTCTAGGAAGACGTGATAATTTTCTCCCAAGCATCACATTTCTGTCTACATTTCTAACCAGTTATCTTTTTTCTTTAGAACTAATTTCAATGAAATAATTATATGTATATATTCATATACCTTTAAGCTTTACTCATTGCCCTAATTCCACATAAGACAAATTGCAACCTAATTATGCAAAATTATTGGTGATGCAAATGTCAGCTTGACAAAGGATACTGCTTGACAAATGATTACATGGTCACCTATTAACAGGCTGAAAGTGTGGTGTATGCTGGCACCTATTAACAGAAACATCCTCATCCTTATCAGTATCAAATACATTGAAGACTTATTCCGAAATAGAAAACACTCTGAAATAATTTATGAGTGAGTATTGCATATAAATATATCTGTCTGGCACATTGGAAATTGACACAAAGCTAGAGAGAACTGAAAATGCCAGACTTCAGCACACACCATTTATCCTCACTAAACTATATCAAAAGCCAAGCTAAGGGCTAAGAGATAAACTTCTATTCTTAACAGTGAATGCATGAAAACACAATTATATCCACAACATTCACCTGCATAGTCTGTTCCTTCCATCATCATGCTAACATCTGCACTTCTGAATGTCTTAGCTTAGTATTTATGACATTAATTCTGACATGGATTTTCCAATGTCAGGAATAGTTCTGAACATAACCACTTATAACTACTACCTAGTCTCTGTCAAAATAACCTAACATTTATTGAACCTTTACTATGTGCTAGACAAGCCTTTCCCAAAGTGCGGTACTCTTATTTCATTAGTATACTATTTGGTTTTAGGTAGCACATATCTACACTTACAAAAAAATCTATGAATTATTTACTTTAATGTATTTTAGAAAAATACAGCTGGCATTCTAAATTCAGGATTTAATGTAAGATAAAAAGAAAACACTAAATAATAGTATAAGTGATGGGTATTTGACAATGGTTGTTGTGGTGTGTTCATCAGGAGGAATATAATGAATGCTTATCTTACCTTTAATTAGGTGAGAAACTGTAAATCCTGAAAGCTTATACCCATTAATTCAAGAAAGTTTTCTTAAATTATCGTTTTTGGTATTTGTTGTGATCCCTTGCTTTGATTTTCTTCTTCAGAGTCCTGTAAGCCATATGTTGACTCTTCATCGCCTATCTTCAATACTTGTCATTTTCTCTTTTTATCTCTTTGTTCATTTCTCTTTTATTTTAATTTTTTGCCTCTCATTTGTTGTAAGGCATTATGATATCAATGACTCCCAATGATCCCTACCTCTGTATATTCACATGCTTCTCTGGAGTGTGGGCTGGATCTAGGAAATCACTGTTAATAAATGGAATACACCAAAACCAATGGGATGCCACTCTGGGGTTAGGTCATAAAAAGACTGTGACTTCCACCTTCCTTTCCTCCTCTCATTCCCTCACTTGTTTACTTAGAGAGGCCCACCTAGCAAGGTATCTATTTCTAGACAACAGCCAGAAGAGAGGATCTGAGGCCTGAAATAGACATATGAATAAGCTTGAAAGTCTATTCTCCCCTACAGGGCCTTGAGATGACTTCACTCAGGCTGACACGTTAATTTCACCTTGAGACCCTGACCTAGAGGCATCCAGTTAAACTATGCACAATTTCCAACTTACAGGCACTGTGAAACAAGTGTTTTGTTTGAAATTGCTATAATTGGGGATGATTTACTAGGCATCAGTAGATAATTAATACAGGAATTACTTTTGTCTTTATTCAGTCTTGTGTTTCTACTACATTAGTATTCATTTCTGAAATTATTTTTTCTTTTATTTCTAGTTCATTCCTCATGTTTGAGTATCTCATATCAGAGTTTTTGTAACTATGATTTATAGTGTGACTTCTTGTCTATCATTTTTTTAATGTCTTTTAGTAATTTTGGAACAGGTTTCAGTTTTAATCTGTTTTGTCATCATGACTGTATCTCACACAGTCTGTAAAGATATTTTGCTCCTTATTCTCTTTTTTAATAAACTTATATAGAATTTGACCTTGATACTCACTGAATGCTCATTTTTATGTGAAATTAGTTCTCCTGAACTTTTTGAAGACATATTCAAGATAGTTTTTATAACTTCACATAGCTCCACCTACTTTTATTTTCATGCAGAGTAAAAGAATATAGCAGCTTGCTTTCTGAACTTTCCTGTCTCTGTTCTCTCCCCATCTGCAACTTCTCTTTTCTCCATTTCTATTCTCCCCTATCCTGCTCAGTTTTTTTTTTTTTCCACTTCCAGCAGTTTCTTCTTGGTATGGGGTCCTGTCCTACAAGGGAGCCCTGCTTGGTCAGTTTTGAGAATTCACAGACCTTAGACTGATTCAGCTCCTTCAAGCCTTCCTGAGGATCCTATCGTCTCACTCATTATCAGACAGGGCAAAATTTCTTCCATTTCAGCTGTCATTCTCCAATTAGCCCACCATTCTTCCCAGTAAACTCCTCTTGGCTATTTTAGGGGTTCTCTTGTGTTCAGGTTTATTATACTCCTTATTGCACTCCTCTGCTTTCTGATACCAAATAAAATTTATAACTATTGGTCATTTTCTCTTACCATCAATTTTGAGGTTTATGAGGATAGCTTGTACCTAGATTTGGTGTTAAGTGTTCATGGCTTTTTGATTTTGCTATCTAGCTCCTTTTTATGTTTCTATGTGGGATTCCAAAAAGTTCAAAAATTCTGCCCCACCACTGCTACCATCAATCTGTAGAGACCGTGCATTCAAGCCCTATCTGCTACCTCTTCTCATGACCAAGGGCATACATTGCAAGAGGGAGGTGAGGTATAGGATAAAGTGGAAGGAAGGTAAGTTTGTTACAGTGGGAAAACATATCTTATTTTTTTATTTCTATAAAATATGATATTTAACAATTGATAACATTAGCTATAAAATGCCTCTTCTCTCATCCCTGCAGCTTCTATTCCCCATGGCCTTCTTGTTGCTCAGTGAACATGCTCTATCTTCCAAATGAGTCTGTTGAGAATAGGACATTAATTTGTTTAGGCACACAGGTTTCAATAATGTCATGAAAGAGAAAAATGTATACCAGCACTTTTTTTAATTGCAGAGAATGAACCACTTATGTCCTTGACAGAAAAACCCAAGTTCCCACTTGTCACTTCCATTAATAATAAATGGAACAGGGTTAAAATACAGGAATTACCATTTCAGAAATAAAAATATAATGAAGAACAAAACTAGGGTCTATTTAAAAAGTTAGCAATTTCATCCAACAAATGTTTGGCTCTTATACTACATTTCCTTAGGTACTCTTTTTTTATGATAATGTGGCAATGAAATGGATACAGCATTCAATTACCAAAGTCAGAATGACTGACTGAGTGCCCCTGTGGGCAGTAGGTCTTGCCCCTGGAAGAGACCTGCTATCTACTGACTTCCTTTTCTCCCTATATTTATGAGCCACTGCTCAGAATATGAAACATACTTTGTGAATCCCGTAAGAGCTGGCAGGAATGAGAAGGAGAGAATTTGTTGCAACAGAAATAGAATGGACTTGCTCCAAGGCCAGGTCTGCTATTTTGGTTGTATACAAAAAATAAGACTATGAGCCATAAAACTCCCAGAAGACAACACAGGAAAAAAGCTCCTTCACATGACTTGGCAATGATTTTTTGGATATGATACCTAAAGCACAAGCAACTAAATTAAAAATAAACAAGTGGAACTACATCAAATTAAAAGCTTAGTCACAGCAAAAGAAATGACAAATAAAATGAAAAAAAAACCCTACAGAATGCAGAATGGGAAAAAATATTTGCAAAACATATATCTGACTAGGGGTTAATATCCAAGATATATAAAAACTCATACAACTCAATAACAAAAAATAAACTAATCCAATTTAAAAATGGGCAAAGGACCTAAAAAGATATTTTTTCAACAAAGGTATATGAATAGTCAACAGGTATGTGAAAAGGTGCTCAACATCACTAATCACTAGGGAAATGCAAATCAAAACCACAATGAGATATCACCTCAGGTCTGTTAGAATGACTATCATAAAAAAGACAAGATATAACAAATGCTGCTGAGACTGGAGAAAGGGAAACACTTGCACCCTTACAGTGGTATTGTAAATTGGTATAGCCATTATATCCACACATTATTGGTGTGGATATTCCTCAAAAAAAATTAAAAATAAAACTACCATATGATCCAGCAATTCCATTTTTGGGTATTTACCCAAAGAAAACAAAGTCACTATGTCTAAGAGTTATCTGCACCCCAGTGTTCATAATAGGGTTATTTGCATTAGCCAAGACATGGAAGCAACCTAAGTGTCTATCAACAGATGCCATTTGTGACAACATGGATGGACCTTGAGGACATTATGCTAAGTGAAATAAGTCAGAGAAAGACAAATACTGTATTAACTCATATTTGAAATCTAAAAAAAAAGAGATCAGATTTGTGATTATCAGAGGTGGGGGGTGAGGGGAAGGGGAATTGGATGAAGGTGGTCAAAGGTATACACTTCCAGTTATAAGATAAATTAGTACTAAGGATGTAATGTACAAACCGTGATTGTAGTTAACACTGCTGTATGGTATATTTATAGAAAGTTGTTAAGACTGTAAATCTTAAAGAGTTCTCATCATAAGGAAAAAAAAACTTTTTTTCTCTTTTCCTTTTTTTTCGTACCTATATGAGATGATAGATGTTAACTAAACGTATTGTGGTAATCAGTTCACAATATATGTGAGTCAAATTATGCTGTATACCTTAACCTTATATAGTGCAATATGTTAATTATATCTCAATAAAAGTGGGGGAGATCAAAGACACTTATCTAGTGATATTTACTCTCATCTGTTAAAGTTAAAATCACTTTTTTTTTCAAACTTACTAAAATATGTTGGCTTCTGTTTTGGAATGGATGGAATCATTGTAGGAAGCCTTTTCTTACCAACTGTCCTCAGATATTTCCACAGTGCCCTTTTGGAGGCCACTGAACTATCTTAGGTTTCCATTTCATTATTGTATAAAAGAAGGGATTATACCAAACAATATCTAATTTCCCCTCTGAGTCTAGATTTTTAATTAAATAATCCTGTCAATTATTTTATTATGATTACCCTCACATGTGTTCTGTCAACATTCCCACAGCTGCACCTTCAGTTCGTGCTTGGACTGTTATTCTACTCCATACTTTATATTTCATAAGCAACGCAAAAGTATCTACTGAGCCAATATAGGTGACAATGTCAAGAAATAAGTATATACTAATATAATTGCAAGTAATCCTTCCTACTTTAATTAATGATCATTAAAATTTTCTTGATCACTGTTGTACAAAAACATAAGAATTGCTTTAAACTGTAGAAAAGTTCAAGGAAGCGGTTCATCATAATGGTTGAGACTCAGGCTTCGAAATTGGAGAGTCCTCAGATCAAAGTCCAGTTAGATGCCAATTAAATGCATGTTTTGGGGCAAGTTAAGCCTCTCTAAGCTCTATATTCTTGAACTGAAAACGCAGAATATAATAGTACTCCATATTTGTTGAGAAGCATTAAATAAGATACTGCTCATGAAGGATACAGAGTGACTGCCTAGTATATAGATATCTCTCTGTAAATGTTAGCTATTGGGAGTTTCATGATAAAGCTATAATTATGGCTTACTTTTTTTTTTCTTTTTCAATTCCCATGAATGTATTTTGTAAATGGATTGTTTCTTGCAGATGGGTGCTGAACCAAGTTGAGTGTTTTTGAAAGCTATAGCTTCCTGAGGCTTGATTAAAGCTTTTCTCTGTCAATTTTCAGGTGGAAAAACAAAACAAAACAGTTTACCAAGTTATCAATTTACCCACATGAATAATAATACGTTATCAGTGAAACCAGGGTGATATTCAAAATACTTCTCAACACAAATTCCTGGCCAATTAGAATGAAAACCAGTTATAAGCAACTATATGGTTTTATCAATGCCTAGCAACAGCATATCGTCCTTAAATGTTACAAATATATACTTTCTTACCTCTATTTATCACTCACCACTCATGTTAGTCACTACTGGTATTGCAAGTCCATTTTTCTTAAAGGTTGGAAGTTCTGTGTGGTTAATAGGCTCCCCTATCTTAAGCTTAGAGATAAGATAAACAGATATCTCACCCACTGAAACCTGTATTATGTTAACTCTGGTGAATCATGCAAGGTCCCTGCAGAAAATAGCACCCCCGTGTGTATAAGTAAATTACAAGGGATAGTACAGAACCATGAAACTAGTAACTGCAGAGCTGCTATCACCTCTAGGGTAGAAGAAGGAGGGGAAAAGGGGTCCCCAGCACTGAATGGAGAGAGTCCTGTAGGGAGAGCCATCTTGAAAGGAACAGGGACCTTCCTTGGGAAAACACAGCCTGCTCAGAGCCCACATCCCTTCCTCTGATCTCCTGCCATAACTTCTTATTGGTCAAATGCTATCAGAAGCCAGAAAGCATAGGGCCTCCTTCATGGTGTTCATAAAGTTCAGACCCTTAAAACAAAATAGGGACTCAAGATGGCTGGAGTGTAGATCTGAAAGGACAGAAAGTATATACCTGATACAAATAGCTTGTCTCTTTCTATCTCATTCTCCTATCAAATATTTAATTCTAGACAAATCTATGAATGTTCTAACCTAGGTTGTATTGTGATTTAAACCCTTACAAAAGGGCAAATACTCCAAGAATGAAATAAATATGTGACACCATCTGTTAGCAGACCCTGCTATCTAAATGTTTCCCTTAGAAAAGTTAAATGGCTACTTTTTTTTTTTTTTTTTTTTTTGTGGTACGCGGGCCTCTCACTGCTGTGGCCTCTCCCGTTGCGGAGCACAGGCTCCAGATGCGCAGGCTCAGCGGCCATGGCTCACGGGCCCAGCCGCTCCACGGCATGTGGGATCTTTCCGGACCGGGGCACGAACCCATGTCCCCTGCATCGGCAGGCGGACTCTCAACCACTGAGCCACCAGGGAAGCCCAGCTACTATTTTTAATGTTTAAACCGTTATTACATTTCACATCACTCCAGGCTTCAGACTGGCGCAGGAAGAGTTAAAACTTAGATCCTCCAACTTACTACACAGATGTATTTTCCTTAACTCAAAAAGAGTTATTGCACACTTTGAATTGGAAAGGCACATTCGACGTACACATGAGTAATTGGCTCTGACGCTACCAGCTGAGTGTTCTTACAAATTTTAATAAAATATTATTAATTCCAAATGAGAGCAATTGCTTTGTTACCATTTATATTTTTAATATCAGTCGCTGACTCCATACTTTCCCCTGTAGGGAAACAGCAACCAATTTCAGAGATAGAACACTAGGAAATAAAGTTCCAAGATACAAATAGGGGAGTTAATGGAGCAGCAGAAATTTCCAATACCTTGTGAACACAGTAACCATCTCCCCAGAACAGTGGCAGCCACATGTTTTGTGGGAGGCCAGGCACAGCTAGACTCAGACAAAGCTGTTTATCAGGGAGGGAGATGAAGGAAATACACCTGGAATCTCCCAAACAAAAAGATTCTGTTCTCTGTGTGGTCCATGGGGCTCAGGAGCGATGTTACTAAAGACATCGTAAGAATGAACAGGAAAATCTAGAAATTAGAAAAGGCAATGGGGTGTTTCAGGACAATTCTTCTCGGGGTGAATAAAAGTGTATTTTATAATGACAATCAGATAATTCTACACAGGGTCTAAAAATCTCACAGTAAAATTGAACGAAAAAAATATCTCTGGACCTCATGAATCCCCTGAAACAAACACTATAAGAAAGACTAGGTGGTCAGAGTAAAACATTAAGGAACGTCAAGACTGATGGTCTGCTGTAAAAAAGACCGTTTTGCACCCTCTGCCCAAGTAAACTGATATTGTAGTCATCTTTTGAGCATTATGCATTTTATTTCCTTATTGAATAAACTGCCTAGTTATAGAAAATACAAGTCAGAAAGTTTGGGAATCAAGACTTGGATTGCATAATATCCTTTCAAGGATATTATATATGTGATTGAATTTCCACTACTGAAATTAAATGAGCTGTGTTATCTGTTTTACCTCAAAGTCTGAACCCTTCTTAGAGAAACTCAGAGGCTCATCACTGACCCAGTGACATCACTCAGAATTAGGATACTTCCAGAAGAGATGGCTTTATTGGGAACCCTCTTAGGCCACAGGATCAAGGATTACCCCCCAGAAAGGCCCAGATCCCCCCTGGATCCTCCCAAGGGTTCAAAGCCTTCATTTTCCTCCTGTCTCTTCAACTTTGAAAAATGATCAACAGAATGGAATCTACTAGGGAAAGCTGTTGACTAAAATTCTGTCCTCTTGATCTTGTGACAACTAGAGAAAAGCAAAAGATTCTGTAAGAGAGAACAACCATCTGCTTCCAACAACCTGAACTTTTCCAAAATTTACATCAAGGAGACTTAGTACTGAAATTTTAACTCTGAGAAGAGACTATTTCTAAACCGTTTACATGATCAGTTTCTGACATAGAAATCTTAGGTAATCTAGATAAGCATACTTTGTGTCCAAATCCTCCTTGAAATCACAGCAGCCACAAGGAGAACAGCAGTCATGCCAGAAAGCAATCAGAAGGGTTTAGACACCCACTCCAATGAAAGCCCAAATAAAAGCCTACATATTCAGTGCCAAGTTCAAAGGAAAAATAGAAAACTCAGAAATACTGGTGTTGCATAGAGTGTGGCCACAGGGAGCAAACGGAAATCTTCACTTGTTTGAGTGAAAGTGACCTTTTTCAAAAGCATCAAGTGAAATCTACCTAAATTTTCAAGGCCTGTGCAATAAGACAAAAAGTAAAAGCTTGCTAAACCACAATTTCACATTTTTAACAAAGTCAGTGATAGATGTATCCATACTTACTAAGTTAGAGTCCATGGCCATTGAGATTTTCCTGAAGAAGATAGGAACACAACTTATCTTGAAAAGTGCTTTCCTGAATATCTAATGGTTTTGGTTCTCATTCGTCACTATGTATCAGAATAAGCTTAGAGGATGAAAAGAAATGGTAACCTGGCCCAGCTCAGGAAGGCTCTGGTTCAACTGCACTGGGAGGGGACGCTCACTGGTATGATTTCTTGTGTTTCCAAGGTAATTTAGTTGCACAGTGAGGGCTGATAACCACTGATCCAGTTGAACCGGGATCACCCGTTTCATAAGTAAGAGAAGGACTAGAGAAGTTACATGATCTATGCAAAATCACTGCTAGTAGAAAGAACGCTGGACTTGTGGTCAGGAAATATGGGTTTGAGTCATGGCTTTCTTGCCAAATAATAATGTGAAACTGTGCAAATCACATCAACTTTTAGTTTCAGGATATTCATGAGGAAAATGAAAATAAAATGCCTGCTTGACTTACTTCACAGGGCTGTTCAGAGGATCAATATAAAACCATGTAACATATACTATGTAAACTTGCTTTGTAAAATGCAAAGTACTACACACATATTAGGAATGGTTGTTTGTAGCAGAGGCAAGACTAGAACAGTAGTCTCTGCTGTCTCCTAGTTCTTTTACTTTTGAAACATTCTCTCTCTATATAAATGGTTATATTATACCAATAGTTATCAGGCATTATATAACTCAGCACACAGTATTAACTAGCTTATCCTCATACAGTGGTAACTGATTTTCAGAATCATGAACGAGTCGTCCTGAAACTTCACTACTCAAAGTATGGTTGGTCCAAGAAACAGCATCATCTGCATCACCAGGCAAGTTTCTAGAAATGAGAATCTCATGCCTCACCTCAGACCTACTGAATACGAATCTTCAGTTTAACAAGATCCCCAGGTGATTAGATAGACATTAAAATTTGAAATGTACTGTTCTGCAAGATCTCAAAATGTCTTTGGCATGATAAAACTAGGTTCAGGGCCATTTGAGTAATTCTCTTGCCATTTTAATGCTTCATAAACTAAAAATGCACATGATCTATATGTGTATATAGAAATGTGATTCTATTTGAAACTACTGGATTAAGTAAATGTCCCCTGTTTGGGCTGAATAACACCATTCATTGCCTTAATTTAATCAAACTCTCCTTAGATTTCTCCTCAAAATAATCAATACTTAGCAGCAATTTAGATTCATGTGAGCTAATCACTATTAGGTCTTGTGGAAGCTTAGGGATTCAACATTCTCATTTTAAATGAGATTTTTTTGAACAGAAGTGATTAGACGCTATATAATCAAAGTCCCCCATTGACTATTACATGCCTTTTCTCCCATTCTCCAAAGCCACAAGCTCATTTTACCCAGCCCAGGTTGAAATCAATTTTTGATTCTTAGGGGTGACCAAAGCATGCAGCTTAATATTTGGATTTCATTTTCTTAGGGAAGACATATCCTTGGTGATTTTAAGTTAATCAGACTATTGCAATTTAGGGGAAGTTAAAAGATGAGAATATGGTCTCATTTTTTCAGACATCTTTAAAAAGAAAAGGAAAGAAGTAAATAATTTCATCTTTTTTTCTCCAAAATGTTATGCTCCAATTAATTACCATGTCTTAAGTTATTCCCTAGACTCTGCACAAATTAGGAGTGTCTGAATAGAAAGCAAATAAGGGGGAATCTTAACAAATGGCAGCAACATCAGTTGGCCAGCCATCACACAGACCCTGCGTACTGAGTGAGTGGAAACTTTCCTGCAACCCCAGATTTCCCTCCACATCTAATTGAGTGTAAATCGCTGCCTATTTATAGTCAATCTATGAATAAATGTCAGCCCCAGAGTGTCATGGACTGGAGGTATATTGCAAGAGGTTTATGATGAATTTGTTTCCACAGGAGGTGATGATTTTTGAAAAGTGTAGCCACAAAACGAGAGCAGGGCAACAAGATGTGGCAGGAAGGTTGTTTCCCTAGAACATCTTTTAAACCTTTTGTGAAATGAGGCAGCAGTAAGGAAATTCAAAGGGATCCACAGGGCTTGGGCAGAGGAAGGGGGCTAGGGCTTCGTGTCGCTTTTGTGTCAGTTTCACTTTGGAAAGTATAAGAACAGAGAGAGAAACTAAGGTTCAGACATAAGGTAAAAGCTTGCTGAGGAGGACGAATTTGCTCAAATAGATCCCATCCCCTACCTCCACGCCAAAGAAAACTACTGATTGCCAGCTATTAAATATTGGTGACTAGTCAATATTTCTGTCATAGCTCTCCACAATGTAACATACAGTGAATGAATTAAATCGTGCAAAATGTACTACCTCAGTGCTCCAGGTAACATAATCAGCTATATAGAGAGCCAGGCCTGTTTTACATTAATTCATATAAGTCTGTATCATGTCATATGTCCTTTGCAATTTAACACTACATAAGCTTGATCATTTTTTTCATTATTCAGCAGGAATATTTCATGGTAAGGCAACAAGGAATGCTCACTGGTACACCCACCAATACTGATTGTCACCTTGGTTATGTTTTCAATGTCTCTCTCACTAGAAGCATTTCTCCCTGTCCCTCCTTAGAAGCACTCCAGTCATAAGGACTCACCTCTGTGAGGAATTTATAGGCACCTGTACAAGTACATTCTTTACAGCTATGTTCCTCCTCAGTTTATAGACTAACAGATGATATATTAAGCGTAGTACCTGGGGATGATAGAATGGACATTTACAATGAGCAATGAAGAGTAACACCAAAATGCTCAGAAGCTTCCCTGAAGATGGAGAAGTTTCTAGAAGTTTCCTCTTTACAGTAAATGCTCTAGATTTTGGAGCACCTGAACAGTTCTAGGTCCAGTTCACTTTAACTAGCTAGGTTTCATGGGTCACAAAACACTGAAATATTCTAGCTTCTGGCAGAGAATAACAGAAAAAGAATCAGACAAGCAGGTTGCCAACCCCGTTCTTCCCTTTATTTACAAAACATCTTCAAATCCTTCAATATTCTCACCTGTAAAATGTCCACCTCAGTGCGTTATTCCAATGATAAAATGGGACAGAGTAAGAAAGTTTCAATAAGGTTCCTTTATTTTCTTATTTTTAAAATAGTTTACAGTGTTTTCAAGAAGATCAAGGGAGACAAACTGTGTGGAAATAAACAGCACAATATAAAGATAGGCTAGAAATTGTAGTAAAGGACAAATGTAAATACCCATATGCTACTTGTGATTGAGAACTGAGACTCCATGGAAGTTGATTTGAGTTTCTAAGTTGATTTTGAATATATTAAGTGTCATTGAAAAATGGAGTGTTGCACAAACTCAAGTGATGTGTCTAAATTTGTTTTAGAACTTCTTTTCTGTCAATTCTTGTTATCTGGTATTTCACACATTTTGGAACTGTATGAACTGTCGCTCTTGGAGAATAAAATTAAATTTTAATCTGGAATTTTTTAAATCAAATGGCTCATCTATCCCACCTCTAGCCAACATCTTCTGAAACACACAGATGTAACAATACCTCAGCCTCCTTGCAGCCTTGTATACTCATATACACAGCAAACACCAGCACAAAATAGCATGCATATCTTCTGATACTCTGATAGTCTGTCTGTATGTATCAATAGAGCTATATCAATGACCAAAATAACTACTGAAATACTGCTGTACATTTGGTAAAGAGCTAGCTACTGCCCTGAGCCTTTAAGTGTCCTTCTACCCCTACAACCCTGCCCCTGATATCCCCTACAGATCCCCACAATCCAGCAGCCAAGAACATTTGTGCTTCCAAGGTCCAACTGGCCCTAGTGCTGGAGTCTGTTCTCTTTGATCAGTACCTGTGTTGTACCTCTTACTAAATAGTCGCATCCCTTACATATCTGTGTCTAAGTTCTTGTCCTTATTTCTCCCCAATATATCATAGAAAACCACCACCAGCTTATTTCCACAACTGCTTTGACTTCTGCTGGTCTCACACCCTCTGTCATTCCACTGACCCTTGGCAATCATGGTACTGAGACCCTGAGGATAAATCTCCTCTTTTCAGTCCTCAGTTTTATCTCTTCTGAGTCCCTCTGGGTCTTCCTCTCCTCACACAGAAGTTTTGGACCTTTAGCCCACTTTAGTGCCATGTTATTGACCTATACTTGGAAGTCTTCTAGACTTTCTTCAAGTCTGACTACTCTGACTGCAGTCCACTGTAAGTATCACCACGTCCATTTCTATGAAGAAGGTTGGGGATGAGAGGTTATTCTTTCTTAGTGGCAGGAGTCTTATCTGGCATTATACCCTCTAAGAAATGCTAGCTGCTTCTTAAAGGGAGGACAAGAGAGAATTTGCCCTATGACTCTATCTAATTTCTGTAACTCTTGAAAACTACCCTCTTTTGCTTTACATTTATTCTACTGGTTTCTATATAATTGTAACCCCAAATTGCTTGTAATTATTATAGAATTATTCACCATTGAAAGATTGAATATAAAATTATTCAATTCATGCAAACTAAGTTTTCCTATTATAAATAAACCATTTACACATTCTTCCAGGGTATGAGAAAAGGCTACAGAACCTTGACGTCTAGTTTAGGTGTGTCTCTAAATTGGTTCATTAAGCATCACGTAGGAAGGATCATCTCTCTCCACCTCCCAGCGATTAGACAGCCACTGCAGATCGATTCCTGTATTGGGCCTCTAGCTAGAGCAATGTCCAGAAGCTTCAGCCAGAGACTTCAAGCATTAGATAAGCAGAGAGACTTTATGTATCCTGCAGCAGGAGTAAGTGACATTGAACTATGGACGTACTGGACTCATAAGCCCTTTTGTGAGGAACTGGCTTCCTGTGATTGGTTCTGTCTTCACCTTTGTTATGATTTTATAAGCAAAGTAACTTATCTTAATTTGTTGATTCTAAATATGGTTGGTGAACATGTTAGCACCATGACTGCTACCCATCTGGCACTGGTCTTCTGGATGTACAGATTAGGCACTCTTCATGTGTTGATGCTGATAAAAATACTTTGGCCAGAACTGAGACAGAAATTCAATTAAGCACTTAATCCTCCTGGCTCTGCCCACTTGGCTAACTCTCCTGCCTGGCCTACCTCTATCTCTCCTATTAGTACGTCATTAAGGGATGTCAAAGGAAATCATACCTATTGATTTGGGTGGTAGTCAAAACGTGCTGCATTTTGAGCTGTAAGAGTTCGTTCCTGGTTTTGTAGCTTATATGGTGAAACAAAATGCTTTTCTGTGCATTTAGGTAGACAAAGGATAAAATAGATACCCATTAGATAAATGTTTGAATTTGCCTTCTTTCCATCTCCAAACCTTACCTGAAAATGATTGGTAAACTTATTTTTAAATGTGGCCCCCTGGGCCCTGCCCCTAAGGGTTCTGACTTTCTTAGGAATCAGAGCCCGGGAATCCAAAGTTTTAACAAACATCCAGTATAATATTGACGTAAAATGTGCACTGAGGCTCAGTCCTCAAGGGAATCCCAGGCCAGTTCGGAACAGATGCTGCTGACTTCTTCACTGTTCAGCAGATGCGGTCAAATACCTTAACTCTGCATCGGTTATTTGATCAAAAAGAGATACCAATGAAATACAACAGAAAATCGGAAATAAACCAAAATGCATGTGGCAATTTGATATTATAAAGGTGGCATCTCAAATTAAGGCGGGAAAGAGAAATTTTTAAGAAATTGTATTAAGACAATTAGTCATTTGAGAAAGATAAATCTAGATTTGTCCCTGATATTTTATACCACAAACAAGGTAAAGAAAGAAATCTAACTATAAAAATAAAACTGTACTGTAATAGAAGAGATAACTCTGTATTCCTTTACAATTTATAAGTAAGGAGATCTTAACTGAGATTTGATCTAGAAATAATTATAAAAAAGAGTAATATACTCAATGACATATTTTTTAACTTATAGAATATTACAGAAAATTTATATATTATATAAAAAGGGGAGGAGCTGACATCCTTATACATAAAGAGCTCCTAAAAACAAAAAAGAAGAAAAAAAAACCAGTTTAAATAAATACAATATATAGACACCTCACAGAAAAAAGAAATACAATAGCCTTTACACATTATAAAATGCTTAGGGAGTGAGCCATGTTGCTATCTTGGGGTGTGTTCCAGACAGAGGGAATAGCAAGTATTGATACAAAGGGCCTGAAGCAGGAGCATGTTTAGTGTTACCAAGGAAATATGTGTTGGTTTCACACACTGAAGCACAGGAAGCAAGGGGGAGGGTAGTTAGAGACAAGAGCATGGAATGTTGAACGCCTTGTAGGCTCAGGTTAGAATTTGGGTCTCATTCTGAACAAGGTGGAAAGCCACCTTGTTTTTAATTAGGGGAGAAACCTACTGTGCCTTGCATTGTAAAAGGATCATTCTGGCTGTAAAGCGGGGACTAGACCGACATTGGATTGGCCCATACTTCCCTTCTCATACTATGATCACTATGCTTAAGGCAGAACACAGGACTGTTACCTGCCTTTTGCCCCACACTTCGCAGGACACACACGCACACACCTGCTCAAAAAACAGACATATCTTAAGTGCCAGAAAGAATTGAGCTAATATCTGGCTCTGGCATGTATTAGCTGTGTAGCCATGAGCAAAATACTTACCCTCCCAAACCTCAACATCCTCATCTGTTGCCTGGGTTAGTAATGAATACTTCTTAAGATTGCTGACAGAACTAAATGAGACAGTATGCATAGGCACCTAACTTTAGATGCCCACCAATTGTTTCTTCCCTTTCCTTCTCTTTCTTTTCAGGCCAGTCTCTAAGGCGTAACTGTCTTTACATGGAGTTGTTTTAGGTAAGGTGACAGAGTCAGGGATGGGGAACCTGGTGAGAAATTGTTGTCTGCCAAGAGGTGGGAGGCCTCATTCTCAGAATCTTTATTGTTCTAGACAATGTTCACAGTCCAGCTTTGAGCTAAACAGGATCCTCCATACTTGGTTAGGAAGATTGACTTCTTTTGAGTTCCTCAAAATTAGAATTGTTTTCCTCTCTAGTCCCATCAGGAATTTGAAAATAGAGTTCCCTATGCCTTACAGTGAACAAGATGGCCTCAAGTTTCTCCTCGGCTTGACTAAACTTCAGATGCTTTCCTTCCTGACATAGGTCCCTGACCTCCACTTGCTTAGAGCATTTATTTCAGAAAACTTGCAATTGTAAATCTTTCTCTGCCCCTTTGAGATATAAATCTTCTCCCAGCCTCTTTCCAGTTTTACAACCCAGAAATGTCTTGAGTCTCAAGGACCTGGGAGCCACCCCTTTGAAACGTAATCATCAAGAAAGATAGTGCTCTGGTTTTCCAGTCTCTGGGGGAGGGTAGGAGCCTAACTTTGAAAAGTACCGAGTAGCAAACTCAGAGGCCTCATTACGTTGACTAATCTCCCCACTAAAAAGTTTCTTTACCTTCCAAGAGCTCACCCCAGTGCCTACAACCTCTCTTGCCTTTTGTTTCCGTAGAGTTGATTTCAATCTTTTTCTTCTATTGCAATAATCGTGAATGTCTTTTTTTTTTTGCCTGAACTGAACACTTACTGAGGCCCAGGACTGAGACTTAAAATCCACGATTCCAAGGAAAAAAGTGTCCTGTTTCACTGCTACTTTCAATGCTACTATAGCCAGACTGGACAGTTGTTCGTATGATGAAGACCTATTTAAACAATTCCCCCTAGGAGTAGAAATGAGTTCAGGAAGACATCACCACTTGCTAATAGATCTTCCTTTCCAAGGACATTCTTGATTAGCATTTTCAGTTATTCAACTGTGTCATGTGGAGAGAATGAATCGCCAGCCTTCCATATATGACCACGTTTCCCCCATCTCCATGGAGGTCCAGTAAAATCAACTTCTTACATTTTCCATCTTTCTCTGAGCATCTGTCTGGTCACTTCAACAGGTAACCAGGTGCCCCTGAGGGACCTGGTTGTGCGGCTCTTGTTCGATGTACTTCTTTGATACTAAAGCTGAGGAAAAAGATCCCAGATGCCAGAAACATCTATAGACAGAAGGCTGTCCCTAGTTTTCATTTGCATCTCTTTGTTCTCATCATCAAAGACACTTGTGTAACCATCACCAAAAGGAGATCCTTCTACTTGCTCATTATATGCTTCTTCCTGGGGTAGCTGCAGAGCTGACATTTCCCTTGCTAAATAGCAAAATTTCTGATTAAGGCACTGCCGTGGGTGAGTTGCTCATTCATCCTCAGGTGAAACGTGAGTCTCCACTTCTGAGAGCTTTCTGTATGTGCCATGCATAAAGGAGCTTCGAAAAGGAAACAAGCTTTGTGCAGACTCTAGCAAGGAAGGGCATGTGGAATAACGATCTGTGCTTAATCAAGACTGATGAGAGCTGTGATTGCACCCACCTTCCCAAAAGAAAAATTCACTTTAGCTATGTTTGTTTGGAGTGAAGACTGAAAACAGAAAAAGAAAAAAAGTCTATTTATTAAATCAGGTGATTGATAACCTGAAATCTAGCAGTATACCATTTTGAATTGGTAGAATTAGAAATCTGTGACAACTTCAGAGGGCAGAATAAAGGCCAGAAATCTGGAGATCAACTTGAAGAGAATTTTAACAGTTAAAATGCACAGAACAAGCCCTTTGGGGAGGTGGTGTAGTTGTTACAAAGAGATTTCATGCGTGAATCATATTTCTACGATTTCTGAAATAACTGGATTCTTTACGTTAAATTTCCAACAAAAATAAATTAAAGACATAAAAGAGCTGCAACAAGATTCTGCATAGATTCAACTGGACTTTTTTTTCTTTTTTAAAAAATTTATTTATTTTTTATTTATTTACTTTCGGCTGCGTTGGGTATTTGTTGCTGCGTGCTGACTTTCTCTAGTTGTGGCAAGCAGGGGCTTCTCATTGAGGTTGCTTCTTGTTGCGGAGCACGGGCTATAGGCGTGCGGGCTTCAGTACTTGTGGCGCGTGGGCTCAGTAGCTATGGCACATGGGCTTAGTTGCTCCACAGCACGTGGGACTTTCCCGGACCAGGGCTTGAACCTGTGTCCCCTGCATTGTCAGGCAGATTCTTAACCACTGCGCCGCCAGGGAAGCCCCTTTGACTGGACATTTGCAAGTCTTCTTTTTAGTAAATTTAAAAGTATGTATGAAGCAATGAAATTATTAGAGATTGCCAATTTTTTTTTCTTCATGTAAGTTAGACCTAGTTACACTTCTGCTAGTGAATTATGAGGTTTGTTTTCCTACACTCTGGCAAACCCACAGTGTGTAATCAAACTCTTTGACCTTTTCCAATCTGAGAGGTAAATATGAAGACTAGGAGAGTTTTAGTTTACATTCTTTTTTTGATGTGTGAGGTTGAACAGGTTTTTATATGTTTAAGAGACATTCGTATTTCTTTTTCTGTGAACTGTTTGCTCATTTCCTTTGCTCATTTATTTATTGAACCTTCAGACTATTTCTTACAGATTTATAGATCTCACAGTCATTTCTCTGTGATATGATTAGCAAATGCTTCCCAGAGTTTCACGTTTGCCTTTATTGTGCTTTTCTAATAAATATTTCAAAAACATTTTAGTGGAATTTATCTATCTTTTTTCCAATTCACTTCTGGACTTTGTGTAATACTAAGAAAAATATTTTTTTAATTATTCTCCATTTATTTGATTAATATTTTTAGCAGTTTATATTTCATGTTTAAATCTGGAGTTCATTTAGGAGTAAACTATGAATCCAATTCTATTATTTTATAGGTGACTAGTCCAACATTTATTGAATAAGCCATCAGTTCCTCACCAAGATGCAATGTCACATTTACCACATACTTAAAAGCTCATATCTATTTGGTACTATTTCTGGAATTTCTGGTCTATATGTGTAACAGGACTACACTGTTTTAATTATTCTAGCTTTCCAATATGTTTTAATGTCTGTTAGGACCATCCCTTCCCTCAATCAATCAAACAATGTCATGGACATTGTTGTTTATTTTTTCATATGAAATTTATCCAGCAAGAAAGTAATGGATGAAATTTGTATTAATATCATATTCAATTTATGGAATGAATGAATTAATGAGTTGTTAGCATTATTATGTGAGTCCTTCCAAGAATACAGTATTTCATTTCATTTGCTTTGTATTTTGTGTCCCCTGGTAGTATTTTCATTGTTCTCATGTAAATCTTCCAAGTTATTTGTTAAGTTTATTCTTTCATGTTCTTTCTTGTTTCATTCTTGTTTTTCCTTTCTTGAAAATAGGGTATTTTCAAGGCAAGAAGGAGAGTTGGTGTGTCTGTAACTAGCAGTTCATATAAGGAGTGGTGGAGTCAGTCCTGGAGAACATCGGAGTCAGGTTTAAAAGGGCCTTGGATGCTATGAATTTTGAATCTTATTTTTTAAACGACAATTAATGCCTAGTGATTTTTAAAAGGTCATCTATTATTTTTGGAAGATGATAGTTCTGGAAGAGCATGAAGAATGGACTAGAATCAGATCAGCTAGGTACAAGGTCTCTAATTCAGGAAAATGCTATGCTCTCCTTCATATTCTGGAAGAATGAAGACAGAAAGCCAGCATTTACTAAAGACCTAATCTGTGCCCAGACATTGTGCTAATACTTGCACATTTTCCCCCAAAGTAGACTCATATTGTACCCCTACCTCTGGCTCTTTAAGACAGGTCAGCCTATTCATTTACCTTCCACAGCCGGTCTGTTAAAAGAGACTTAAGTAAAAACTGGTTCATTTCTTGTAATTTATCAACAGTCTTCCCATGACTGACCCCTCCTTCCATGACAATTGGTCTCTGCCTGCTTGCTATTCATCTTGTTTCCCTAGATCAGTGCCCTATCTCAAAGTTCATGACCCCCATCATGAACCCACGGCTTTGGAAGCTTCAGGTTAGACCTCATTCTCACCTACCATAACATCTGGGCCTCTATTTTTCCTTACTAATCCAGGCGGGGCCTGGCATTTGGACCAGCATTTATCATAGTCTTAGGTAAAAATTGTGTTCATATGTTTTGACTACACGCTCAGCCCAGTCAGTGGACCAACTCTTTAGATTTGAGAAGAGGGAAGTTGAAGATGGATTGAATTATCCCAGATTTCATAAGTCAGTATAGAAATGAGGTCACACTTCATGTGTCCCTGGCCTTCATTGGCTTGATATCTTCCATCTGCAAAATACTGGCTCTCAGCAACAACCCTGTCCCTCAATTATTTGAGGTCATATTCCTCCTTTAAATCTTAGAAGGTTCCCGTTGGTATTGCACTATATTTACAAATCCTTCTGGTTTATGTGACCACTTTGTCCCAGTTTGCTGAGGACTTTCACATTTTAGCATGGAAAGTCCCCCTTTCTAAAACATTTCTCAGTCCCTGGGCAAACTTTTATAGTTGGTCACCCTATCTCCAGTACTCAGTCCAGGCTCCTTCTTGTGTCTTTTCCTGTAGCATTGCTGTGTGTCTTCTTCTGGAATGAAATCTCACATTATGATGGACCTTACTCATGCAATTACCTATTTCCAGGACACTAACGTTCCCTTTGGCTGGTATTGGCACCACTGTCTAATTCTGACACCTCTGGTGCTCACTTTTCTATCTACTTCAGCACACTCTCTTCCTTTTTCCCTGGATCTCACTGTTCTGCTCATTTATAGGGTTCCACAGCCAGCTGGCTGGATCATCTAGGTGTTAAAAGTATTTTAATATTTATAGATACACTACTTCCTTTTCCTAAGAAGCATAGACTCTACTCAGATGGTTGATTCTGGCTGGTTTCATGTACAAAAGCAATGCACTTTTCCTAGAGACACTTTTACCATACGACCCACTGGCTCTACTGTGGAGTCTGGCTCACTGAGCTAAGTCCTTCCTTTCTCGAGTTGGATGAATCCTCTACTGAGACTTCTGTATTTGTGTCCTCCTTTCACCGTCCCCATAGGCCTCCAGACGTTTTCATATGTCTCTTACCCCCAAGTATGAATGGACTGAAGTTCATATATTCATTGCCAGGAGGCTCCAGACTCCCATGCAAATCACTGAATAGTTATAGGTACAGGACTGGAGGTAAGGATGGATAATATATCTTCAGTGCAGGTGTGATCTGGAACAGGTTGATGTATTCAGTCCAGACTCAGCAAATTTCCATTCAATTGTCATGTCAAATGTGGCTCCTTTTTTTCTGAATTTTCTCAGGTGGAATTAACTGTTTCCCATGTATGTTTTCACATCACTTCATTCAGACTCTTTCTCTACTACAGCCCATACTACTTTCTATTACAGTTTTTGTTATTGCTGATGATCTTTTTTTTTTTCTTTGCTATGTAAAACCTTTGTGTCCCAGATTTCTAACACATGGTTGATGTTCAAGTATCTGTAGTTTGCTTAACTGGCTGAAGGCAGTACCTCTGGCCTCTTTGGCAACCTTCACTTGCTCTCCTGGTTCACCAGCATGGATAAAAGACCCTAGGAGACTCCCTTATTCCATGCATCCATGGTTTAACTCAAGCTAAGAGGACAACATAAGGGACATAGAGCCCTGCACTGTTGGTTTGATTTCTGGTTCACTCTAGAATTCAACAGAGAAAAATCTTCTATCTAGACTCTAATGTTCATGCTATGGAAGATCATTGGCTGCTCAAATGTTAGAAGAACTCATAGTTACTTCCACTTCATTCTCCTTTGAATGGGCTCAGTACTTTCTCTAAGGCACCATTAACAACCTGTAGTGTTAAATTCTGAGACAAAGAAATCACCATATAGCATCTTTTAGTAACTTACTTTCCACAAGACACACAATAGAATGGAGAGGACTCTTGAAAACTGAAAAACTAGAACTGATTTCTTTCTTGTCTCTACATTCAAAAAAAATATTTTCTGATTACCATGCTAGCAGGTACCTGAACATACATGCAGACTACATGGATTCTAGGCCATGTCTATACTTTTAAATGTCCACTTTTAGATTTCTTCTTCAAATAAATCTAACACACAGTCTCATCATCAGGTCTAACAAATTTTTTTTAAAGAACCTCACATATTCCAGATGCTCTAAGAGATATTTGCACTTACATTCAGTCATTTAATAGTCATACAATTCTGTGAAGAAAAAACTATTATTGGCATTTAAAGATGAGCAAACAGACTCAGAGAAGCTAAAATAATTTTCCTTCCTATGCCCAACATCCACTACAGTTTGGAATCATGATTGAAACCTGGGGCTAATACTATTTCTCAAAAAACAAAAAAAACAAAAAAAACCCCTTCTGTTTATTTTTCTAGAAGGTGAAAGGATGAACTGCTTCTAACAAGTATTTGGATTTATCATACTGTGGTAAGTAGACTCTGAAAATGGTCTTCAATGATCCCTGTCTCCTAGTATTCACATCTTTGAGTAATCCCCTATTCTTGCATGAGGACTGGATCTTGTGACATGCTTCCCATGAATAGAATGCAGTAAATGGGATGAGATGTCACTTCTATGATTAGATTCCAAAAGATTGTGACTTCTGTAGTGTTCTTTTTCTGGTGCTCTCTTTTGCTTTCTTGCTTGCTTTGAGTTGAGATGCTATATGGAGAGGTCCGTGTGGTAAAGCACTGAGAGTCCTCTAGCTAAAAGCCTGTGAGCCATGGATGCCTTAGTCCAACACTCTGTGAGGAAGTGAATTCTGCCATCAACTTCATGAGTGATCTAGGAAGCAGATTCTTCCCAACTGACCCCTGAGATGACTAAGGTCTCAGCCAATACCTTCATTGAAGCTTAGTGACAGACCTTGAAGTAGAGGACCCAGACAAGCCATGACTAGACTCCTGACACACAGAAGCAGAGATAATAAAAGTACGTGTGTTTTACCTTCTAACTTTGGGGGTAATGTGTTACACAGCAATAGATAAGTAACATGCATGGCTTCCCTGTCCTCGTTATTTGTTATTGCTGTGTCAACAAATCGCTCCAAAAACTTAGTGCCTTAATAAAAACAATCATTTATTTTGCTCCAGAATTTTCAATGTGGTTAGGAATTATTGGGCTGGACTGGTCGTTGGTCCATAACATCTAGAGCTTCAACTGAGATGAGTAGACCTTTTAGGGACAGGAATAGATGGGAAGTCACTGGACATGCCTCTCTCTTCAACTATTCTCATGGTCTCTCCATGTGGCCTCTCTATGTGTTCCCAGCATAGTGGTCTCAGAGTAGTCAGGCTCTCAGAGTAGACTGCTCACTTGGCAGTCCAGGGCTCCAAGGAAAAGTTGTGTAAGCGACCACAGTAGAGAATATGAGAATATCTGGGGACTGCCTTGTAGTCTGTCTACCATACTGTTCTACATTTATTTTTCTTTCTTACCACATCAACCGTCAAATGCTACCTTCAAAGGAGCAGACAGACCTGCTCCTTACTGTCTTTGTTTTGTTTCTAGGTGGAACACTTAGCCTGTATGTGCCCTAGTGTCCTAATGCATAAAATCAGGGTAAATTTCTATACTTGTATGGGTTGTGGTGAAAATCAATAAGGTAAACTCCAAAGTAGAGCACTAGCATATAATGTGCTCCATGTACAGGGATGACAGTCCTGCTTTTCTATGTTCTTATGTTCTCTCTTGGCCCCATTTTCTCTAATCCTCTCTGCTAGGGCCTACCATATCCTGCCTTCTAGCATAGTTGTTTATGTACATTTATTATCTTACCTAATAAGTTATAAAAACATTTTAGAAGTAGGAATTATATTCATCTTTATAATCCCATCAATTTAGCATATGGTAGGTGCTTAATAAATAGTCATCAATTAAACATTCACTGCTTACTCTTTGTACTATTTGTCTGGCGCTATTTATTCATTGCCTTGTCTCCCAGCTCCTTAGCAGAAGCCACTGTGCCTTGTAACTCTGTCTCCATCGCCAGCCTCAGGCCTTGTGCAAAGTATTCCCTAAATGAAGTCTATGAAACAAATTGAAATAGCTACTGTTTTCTTAACATATTCCTTTATGCCTTCCATTGGACCCTTCCTATCTCCTGGTAGGAGACAGCAGGGCAAAGTGGAAGAAGACAGTAGAACGGAGAGTTTAGGTATTCATCCTCAGGGAACCTGGTTTTGAACCATATTCAGGCGGTTACTACTTATAAACCTTAGAAATTATTTAATCTCTCTAAGCCTCTTTGTCATTTGTAAAATGGGGCAATGTAGTTTCTCCTCATAAGGTACTTGTGAGAATAAAACGAGATAATGTATGTATAGCACTTAACACATTGCTTACACAAAACCAGTGCATAGTAAATTCTGACTTTTGTTAAATGTCACCTCTTCCAGGAAACCTTAAATTGCCCAAGCTGAAACTCTGCCCAGACTGCCTATGCAATTTTGCTTGATTCTTCCTTATGGAAAATGTCTTACTCAACCCATTATAACACTGAACTATGTGGTTCATTTCATTATCATCCATATTAGACTGCAAATTCTTAGACTATAGCATCTGGACAAAATTTTGCAAGAAGTTCTGAATATAGCATAGGTAAAGGAATATTTTTGCAGCCTTTCCCCACACTTCTACCTCTGTCTATCCTCTTTGTAAAATTATGTAGATTAAAAGAACTTGATAATATTATTGGTTAAAATCTGTATTGGATCATTTTTTTACTATACAGCACTTTTTTTTTTTTTTTTTGTGGTACGTGGACCTCTCACTGTTGTGGCCTCTCCCGTTGCGGAGCACAGGCTCCGGATGCGCAGGCTCAGCGGCCATGGCTCACGGGCCCAGCCACTCCGCGGCATGTGGGATCTTCCCGGACTGGGGCACGAACCCGTGTCCCCTGCATCGGCAGGCGGACTCTCAACCACTGCGCCACCAGGGAAGCCCTATGCAGCACTTTTGATTAAGTCTGTCACTCTACCATTTTTTTTGATAAGCAGACCCAGGGTTTCTCTTGTAACCAGCATGTCTCTGTCCCTCACTCTTGTTCTCTCTTGAAGCCATATTAAAATATGTGTTGCTCTCAATTATTATCCTCCTTTTTCCCCTTCTTGGAGATGAAGAGATGAAGAGTGCATTTTTTTTTTAATTGGAGAAGAGTTGCTTTACAATGTTGTGTTAGTTTCTTTTGTACAATGAAGTAAATCAGCTATATGTATACATATATCCCCTCCCTCTTGGACCTCTCTCCCACCCCACATCCCACCCATCTAGTCATCACAGAGCACTGAGCTGAACTCCCTGTGCTATGCAGCAGCTTCCCACTAGCTATCAATTTTACACATGGTAGTGTATCTACATCAATCCTAATCTCCCAATTCGTCCTACCCCCTCCTTCCCCCTCTGTGTCCACAGGTCCATTTTCTACATCTGTGTCTCTATTCCTGCCCTGCAAATAGGTTCATCGAGAGCCTTGCTTTGGGCACTATTGAGCACTAACTCAATATTCTTTAACCTTCTTTGGTTCTATGCATATACTTGTCTTAGTTGAAATTTTGCTGAGAGACAAGGTAAATGGAGGGCAGGATCTGACTGTACCTTTATTCTTGGAAGTAATACCATTAAAACCCCATCCCCTGGGCTTCCCTGGTGGTGCAGTGGTTGAGAGTCCACCTGCCAATGCAGGGGACACGGGTTCGTGCCCCGGTCCGGGAGGGTCCCACATGCCGTGGAGTGGCTGGTCCCGTGAGCCATGACCGCTGAGCCTGTGCGTCCAGAGCCTGTGCTCCACAATGCGAGAGGCCACAACAGTGAGGGGCAGCATGCCGCAAAAAAAAAAAAAAAAAAAAAATCCCCTAAATATCTAGTGACACAGTAACAGCAGTACTATTAATAACAATAGTGACTAACGCACACTAAGCTCCTCGTGAGCTCTTCTAAATGTTTTCTATGTACTGACTCATGAAATCCTCAGAACAACCCAATGAACTAAGTATTCAGGCACAAACACATTAACCACCTGTCCAGTGTCAACTAGATGACAAGTGGCAAAGATGAGATGCAAACCCAGAAAATTTATCATTAGCAACAGACAGCTCTTATCCTTTGTAATATACTTCCTCTCACTGGGTACTTATAGATAAGAGTTGATGTAAAAAACTGAACTGCTCCAATCTACCCCACTATTATTCCTGAATTAGAAGGTTAAGACAAACCCCCTACTAGTTAGATATGAATTAAATAAAAATAAATCAATTATAAATCCATGTACAGGCAGAAATAGAGCAAATTTTAAAACCCTTGAGGATATAACACAAGACTAGTAGGACAAGTATCTGACGGCAATAGTAGGGAAGCAAGATTATCAAAGCCTAGGTGTAGTCAGTAAGAGCAGCTTCTTTTCTCAAGCAGGTTTGAGGTTCTTACCTTTTATCTTGGGAAGTAAAGGATCAGATTCCATCCACATTTCTACGACCAAGCTTTCATATTAACTGAGGCCAAACCATCCACTGATAAGGAGTTACATTTGTCCATACCTGGAACCTGTCACTCTCTCATTTCTTTGTTTCCTTTGGTAGTGGATGGGTCTAAAGCCAATGAGCCTTCATATTGACAATAAGCAGTATGATGTTAGTGGGTTTATTCAACTAAGTTCCTCTCTGGTAACTTACCTGCAAAGTTATAGAGCCAAGAAAGCCAGATTCCACTGCCTTTTAAGATTTGCAACCTTGAAAAATAGACTTACCAACAACAGATACATAGATGGGGCTACAATGATCCTGACCACTGATCAATGTTCATCCACTTATAACCTATAAACAGGAAGAAATATATCAGCAAATCAACACATAGCGTTTAAGCAACTATTGGAGTCAAGGTCTGTCTAGCAGCAAAATATTGAACCAGGTATGGACCCTGCCTTCAAGTGATTATTTGCTTGTCAGTCTAGAAAAATTAGACTGTTTTTTTTTTGCTGCTTATCCGCAGGGGCTTTTACAGCACCTGAGGCAGAGTAGGTGCTCAGTAAATAATTGTTGAAAAAAATTAATGAATGAACATTGGATGAAAAAGTAATGGAACAATTCAGTACATGAATCAATCCCATTCAAGTCACATGAAGTTAGAACTGTAGACTGACAACAAGCAAGTTACACACAAAGAGAGCTCTTTTTGTTTTATGATGGGAGAATTCTGTGTGTGCACTGTATACACAAGTTCCGAAACACACACATGGACTCAACTGTGATTTACTTAACATGTTAGAGAATGACATTTTCCTGGACTTCAGAAATACTCTGATGGAACTGATTAAATGGTGTGTTGTACAAATGCCAAACACCCCAAATAGTCAGTCTTCCCCAGCCATTTCATAAACAAACTTCAAAAGTCAATTGGTTTAATAAAACTGTCAAAGTAGGTCAGACTGAAAGGGCAGAGAGTATATATAAATAGTCCAACGTCTCTGTCTCCAGTAACTAGTCATTAGATTTCAATCTTATCATAATTAATATATTGTTAAAATCCTCACAAAATAAATTGGCTTCCTTTCAGTCAGAGAGTTGAAGTCATGCAAAGAATTGAGGAGGGAGAATATCCAGGGTAACTTCCTGGAATTCCAATTTGGGCAAATCTACTTGGGCTACATTATTTTTCTGCTTGGTTGAAATAAGAGATGCTGTCATTTAGTAGTAGTGTACTCATATTTTAAAGCTTTGGAAACTTAGAACAAACATCCCTAAATTTGTCCATTTTAGGTCAGAGTCATAATTTTCTCAATCCAATATTTTGTCTCCAACAAAACAAATAAGTAGAGAGTTTTGCCCACCTGCGTATCAGCTTTAAAGTTGAGATATGTCCACAAAATATGTGTATACCTAGCAGAGTAACCAAAGCAAAGCAGAAAAACAGACGTGTAACAGGTATTTTTTGGAATGACTGAAATTCTAATTTCCAAGCATAACTTATACCTGCATTTTTCCCAACTTTTTTTTCTAATTTTTAATCCATATTTTCTTACTGAATGTATTATGGAATTATCCTATATCATAAAGGAAGTACAATATTTGGAAGAAATTTTCAGAAACATTGTATTGAATGTTTGCTGTATGCCAGGCAGAGTATCTCATTTTAACCTTACTACAGCCTTATGAAGGAGGTGCTATTAGTCTGGTCATTTTATAGATGAGGAAATGCACACTTTGAGAGATTAAATAAATTGTCTAAGTTTATACATCTCAACCATGAGAGAGCCAGTACTTAAACCAAATCCTTATGTCTTCAAAGCATCAACTTTCCTTAAGTCCTGATTTCAAGTTAAATGCAGTGAGAGAACCAGCATAAGCCCTCTCCCCTCAGCAAAGTCTTTCTCCATCTGTGCCTTGGGATGTCCTACTTCAGAATGTTTGAGGATAGGGCAGGACTATCCTTTTCCACAGAAAGGTCTTGTGGAAAAATGCAAATTCATCAGCTTCACCCAGACTTACTGAAGGAACATTTCCAGACCTATGAAGAAAGATGGAACCTGAAAAAAAATAAACACCCGCCACATGGGAAGGAAGAGAGAAGTGAAATGAAATTTTGATTGAATATTACTGATATTTTCAGAACCGGCTAATGTGAAAGACAAATATATTGTGTGTCTATGGCAGCTAAAACCAAGTTCAAAGCAGAATTTCTCATAGAGACAAGGAGTAACAGGTTAACAGAGGAAGTTCAGTACTGTTGAAAGGATGGGAAGAATTCTTAAGACAGAAGGAGGTGACCAAATTCCACACTATGCTGGGAGACCCTAAACACATCATTTAAACCTCTCTAAGCCTCAGTTTATCATGTATAAAATGGGGGAAATAACATCTATAAAAGAACATCGACAAAAATACTCTAAGTAAAACTGTGTAGCTGGGTGTCTGGCATATAATAGGCATTTAGCTAGAAGTATCTCCTTTTTTCTTAAAACAGCTAGCTTCTCCTGTGTTGATAGTCCTACATTCTCTGTAGATTTTTACATCCCTCTGTTTAATTTTGGCTACATTCTAAGCTAGAAGTCTGTTTCTATAGTCCAATAGCTATACTGCAAAACCAGGGTCAAAAATGAAAAAAGAAGAAACATGATATTGTCTTGTAACTCCCCGGAATAGCAATGCGTTCATTTTCTCACAAACCAAATGCCCTTTACAAACATTGACCAATGCCAAGGTCGTTCTGCTCCAGAAATTCTAAAAATGGCAGGAAGATTTTTTTTAAGTTAACTATCTTTATTGGGTCAGATTCATGACCTTGCAGCTAAGACAGCAGGAGTGATCTGAGAGAAATTCAGCAACCAGTTTAGAGTCAGGCCTGCTGGGTAGACTTGCTAATAAGGAGCGGGTCACAGGTTCAATCCCTGTGTGGGCCTGTTATACTCACCTTCTTCTGGGACCTCTTGGCAGCACGACGTGGGCCGCTAGCACAGCAATATCCACAGGAAAGATGGAGCAGAGGGCAAGGCTTCGGCAGAAACCATCCAGGCATTAACTGGATGTAGGGTGTTTCTGTCATATTCCCTTAGGAGGGACATTGACCCTTGCTTTGACTCTCAAGGCATGTGCTGAACCTGTTTTCATTACAAGAGACACTTGAAGAGTCACTGGTCGGGGAGGTGGGTAGAGGAGGGATGTGTGCACAATTTGAAGCACAAGACATGTGGGTATTACAGTATTTGTATTTTCAAAGAGATGTGCTTCTGGTGTTAGAACAAAGGAAAGGGGGAAGGTAGAAAAAGGAGGGAAGAAAAGTATTCACATTTATTAAGCACTGTGAGAGCTTTACATAAACCCTTTATTTATCCACCATTAACTATTTCCAGGTGGCAAGCACTGTGCTGGGGATAAGCCCTGGGAAACTGAGGAACAAGGCAGACAGTGTTCCTTGATTTTTATAGAATTTACTACCTGGTAAGGGAAATAAATGTTGAACAATCAATTACAACTATGATGTGTTATAAAGACAGGAGCAAAGGGCATTACGGGGGCATATGATAAGGGATAGTTTTGGTTAAGATTTCTGAATGTAAAACACAGAAACCATTTCTGACTTAGTTTAAACTGAAGTGGGTTTATGAAACGAATATTATGATAGTTCACAGAATCCAAGAAAGAATATAGTATCCAGGTGTCTTAAAGGACAAGCTACACTGCAATCTTAGAATCTCATAAACAGGACATCATGAGTCCACCTGGGGATCCTACCATGGCATGACTCTGCTACAACCACTGCCAATTTCTATGTTTCTCCATGTAAGAGTAGTGGAAGAAAAACTATCTGGTTTATTTTAGGCCATCTGCCAACCTTTGGTCAAGACTGAAGAACCTGTTACGAAAAAGAAGATGAGTGGGAGTGAAGCAGCTATGTACTGCAGACAAAAATATCCCAAAGATCTCACTGAGATGGAAGAATCAGGGAGTAGAATTTCAGATGAAACCTGAACGGTAAGACAGACATTATGTCCATTTTATGGATGAAGAAAGGAAGGTCCAGGAAGGTTTAGTGACTTATCTAGGGTCACACAACCATTAAATTAAGGGAATGAGAATGATAATTCAAGACTTTCTGATTATAAAACTCATGGCTTTTCCATTATGTCACATTTTCCCAATTTGTAAGTCATTTATATAATTAAAACTTGGGCTTTTTAAGATATTATGGCAAGGTTTTGAATAATGAATTTTGATGCCATTGGCAATCCTCAAGAAGAGAAAGGGAAATTTTTCACTTGTCATCCTGATGTATTTTTCACAAAGTTTGTGAAAGCTGGAGCAAAATCAACGTTATAAGACAAAGGTTACATTATATACGTATGTAATAAAACTGCAAGAAAATCAAACTTAGAGGAAATACTCAAGACAGAACTTGACTTCTGCTAATTACTGCATGGCCAGTATGGCCAGAGTCAAGGGTGGCAGTTGGAGACACAGTTAATGATGCGGGGGAGAGGATCTTTTTTTAGCTAGTCTGCTTCTCAATGTCTTAAAATGTTGGTGAATTAATTCTTTTCCCAACCTAGTACAGCTAAAGTAAAAAAGAGTACCAATCATTTTTATTTTTTCATCACCTTAACCATGGCAGACATAGTAGTTGATGGAATACTCTATGGTAAAATATAATAAATAAGGCACAATGTTAGTTTTGAACTATTACAGGCACTGGCTGTAACTTTATCACCTTTCCTCCCACTCGAGAAAGCATCCCAGAATACCCATGAGAATACGAGTGACTTGAAAGGGCCTCTAATGTATATAAAATTTAAAAAACCCCATTTTGCAACTTTATCTTGCAACACACCCATAAGTAATCATGATACAAAATATATTCTGATGATTGTTGAGAAAATGAATAGCTACTTTAACACCCAAATCCGAATTCATCTGTTTCACGGGTTATCTCTGATTACCCTGAACTAAACTTCCACATTAAAAAGATTTATTTGGACCCTGAATCACAGAATTTTCACCATGGTTATACACCATCTTTCAGAATAGGCACCACTTCACAGTTTTCTAATTATGCTATGTGTTTTCTTCCCCGCTGGATAAGAAATACATTGAAGATACTAATCAGCTCACAGTATAGAGGTGGGCACAACTGTTATAAGTACAGGATTTCTCATCTGTGGTTTTGGTTCTTGAAGCCATGGACATAACTTTATAAAGAATAGATAGAACCTTGAAAAACTGTATTATCCTACTGAAGTTAACAAGTACCACAGGAGCAAACTACAACTTGCCTTAAGCCTATTCCCAAGGAATATATCAATATTTTTGACTAAAACGTAAAGCTAGGACTTGAGATAAATCTCACTGGGTCATGATATATTTACATACTGTTAAATTTAATTTGCTAAAATTTTGTTAATGGTGTCTATGTTTATGTTCATCAGGGCCATTGATTTACAATATTTTTTCTTGTAATGCCTTTGTCCAGTATTGAAATCAGGATAACTTTTGCCTCATAAAATAAGATGGGAAGTGTTCCCCCATCTCTGTTTGTGAAGGATTGGTATCATTGATCCCTCAAATGTTTGACAGAATTAACCCATGAAACCATCTGGCCTGGAGTTTTCTTTTTTCTTTTTTTTTTTTTGCGGTACACAGGCCTATGGCTCACGGGCTTAGCCGCTCTGCGGCATGTGGGATCTTCCCGGACCGGGGCACGAACCCGTGTCCCCTGTATCGGCAGGTGGACTCTCAACCACTGCGCCACCAGGGAAGCCCTGGAGTTTTCTTTGTAATAAATTTTTTTGATTATGGCTTTCCATTTCTTCTTAAGTCAGTTTTAGTAATTTGTGTTGTTCAAATGCTTTGTTCATTTCATCTAGCTTGTTGATGACATTAGCATTAAGGTGCTCATAATATTCCCTATTCTCTTTTTAATGTCAATAGGATCTGCAATGATGTTCTCTCTATCATTCCTAACACTGATAGTTTGTCTCTTTTGGTCTTAATCAATCCAACTAGAGATTTATCAACTTAATCCCAAAGGTTAGGAACAAGTCATGGATGCTCACTCTAACCACTTCTATACAACACTGAACTCGAGTTCTGGGACAATACAATAGGTCACTGGTAGAGAATATAAATTGTACACATAGATCCCCACGTGTTTCATCAAATGTTTCCATAAAGGTGACAAGAAGACTGAATGAGAAAGTCATGTCAACAAATGGTGCTGGAACAAGTAGATACAAATACAGAAAAAAAAAAACCAAATCTCAACCCTTACCTCACACAATAGATGACATAATTAATTTCAAGGATCATCATTATAAATGTAAAATCTAAAACTAAAACTCTAAAACTTTTAAAAGAAAACATCAGAGAAAATCTTCATGACCTTACTATAGACAAAGATTCCTTAGGATGTAAAAAGGAGAAACTATAAAAAGAAAAAAAAAAACCTTCCAAACTGGACTTCATAAAAATTCAAAACTTCTGCTCATTGAAAAATACTATTGAAGCTATAAAAGGGAAGCTTTGGACTAAGAGAAAATATATCACAATGCGTATATTTGACAAAGCACTTTTATCCGAAGTACATAAAGAAATATTCCAACTCAGTAAGGTGGCAAACAATCCAATAATAAATGGGCAAAAATTTTGAAAGGCAACCTCACATAAGATGATAAGTCTATGAAAAGAATAGTCAAAATCATTATTTCTCAGAGAAATGCAAACTAAAACTATAATGAGATACCACTGCATACACATTAGAATGGATAATTAAAAAGATTGGCAATGCCAAGCGTTGACGAGAATGTGGAGAAACTGGATCTTTTATATACTGCTGGTAGGAATGTAAAGTATTGCAATCACTTTTTTTTTTTTTTTTTTTGCGGTACACGGGCCTCTCACTGTTGTGACCTCTCCTGTTGCGGAGCACAGGCTCAGCGGCCATGGCTCACGGGCCCAGCCGCTCCACAGCATGTGGGATCTTCCCAGACCGGGGCACGAACCCGTGTGCCCTGCATCGGCAGGCGGACTCTCAACAACTGCGCCACCAGGGAAGCCCTTGCAATCGCTTTTGAAAACAGTTTTCAGTTTCTTACAAAGTTAAATATACAATTACTATACACCCCAGGAATTTCACTCCCAAGAATCTCCAAAAGTGAAGTTAAAATATATATTCATACAAAAACTTGAATGTGAATGTTCATTCACGTCAGCTTTTAATTCAAAACTGGAAGCAAGCCAAATGGTCATCAACTGATGAATAGATAAACATATTGTGGTATGTCATACAATGAAATACTATTCAGACACAAAAAAGAATAAACTACTGATACCCACAACAACATGGACAAATCTCAGAAGCATTATATTAAGCAAAATAAGCCAGATAAAAATATATATATATATATACTATATGATTTCATTTATATGCAAAATTACAAAGACAAATCTCATCTAAAATGACAGAAAGCAGGCCAATGATTACCTAGAGCCGAGATGGACGATGAACTGTAGTGGGACACAAATTCACATTTTGGGGTAATGTTCTATATCTGGATAGTGGTAATGGTTACATGTCCATTTGAATTTGTCAAGCTCATAGAAATATACAATTACAGTAGGTGCATTTCATTATATTTAAACTATATTTCAATGAAATTGATTTAAAATTAATATGACTCCCATTACAACATTTTTCATCCTCTCCCAATTTTCATTCCTTTCCAAATGCCATCACACATGGTGGAACATAACAGGAGTGGAGGAAACACATTGTCAAGAGACATCAGTGTTGTCAGTCTGTCACTGGGATCTTTACCAGCCTTTCAACGGTCTCTCCTTTTCTGCTTGTTCTCTGTTAGAACTTTGTGACCTTCAGAACCCGCCCATAAACACTTAAGCATCTCAGCTTTAGTGAGCCTTTAGCACTAAAACCTTTACTTGAATTAACTTGAGTCCATGCTAGAGAAACATCTAAATTTTATAGATATGTCTTATCAACTAGAGAACAGATGAAAAGCATTGTAAGAAAACAAGGAAATACTGCCTATTTCCTGTGTTTCTATTTAATTGACATGGGTACAGGATGACAGAGGATTGCAACATTACCTAATCCAGTAGGGCAGTGATGAAGAAATCTAAAGCGGAGAAGATTTAGCTCCTCTGGTTAAGAAAAAGAGTCTAGAAAATTCCACAGTTTCAATA
Source organism: Grampus griseus (assembly GCF_964374135.1). Taxonomy (NCBI): domain Eukaryota; kingdom Metazoa; phylum Chordata; class Mammalia; order Artiodactyla; family Delphinidae; genus Grampus; species Grampus griseus. The sequence goes on from NC_139002.1 coordinate 82,291,036, forward strand.
AATTATGCGTCCTTGTATGTTTCCCAGACCCAATTAACACTAATATATTTAAGACAATTTTACCTTCTCATTTCATAGACAGGAGAAAGCTTTATTTTTAAAGTGAAGAAAGAGGAAAAACTGAATAGAGGGAAGAAAGATGGGTAGGTGACAGGAATAGCATGAAATAAGATATATAATTGGTCTTGCTTGCTTGATTAACGCTTGAACCTGAACATCCTTTGTTTTACAGAATCTGATAATAATGAACAAGGAAGAAAAGAAAATAAAAAAGTCAGAAAATCTTGATTAATTTACAGAAAAAGAAAGATGAACTGGAGAAAAGATTAAGGAGAGAAACCAGGACATCAGAATCCATAATTAGGATCAATTTGGGGAGAGAGGATGGAGAATGGAGGTTGACAGCATAAAAAAAAGTACAGAACACTTGAGAACCACTGCAGTGTATGTGAGAGACATCATGACATAATTGGGAGGGAAGATGTTAAAATTTTTGCTTAAATATTAATTAATATACCATTCGATATGCTTTGAAACTCCAATAATATATGAATTGAAGTTTTAATTATTGTAGGTTATAGACCGGTATAATTGGAATATGATTTCTTGTGGATAGTATTTTTGAGGAACTTTGTGGTTTATATAGATTATGGAAGAAATAAAAGACCGCTTCAAAAGGCCAGGAGAGAAAAGGAGGGAGAGAAATAACATCTCTTGGGTGTCATGTTGGATACTGAAATGCTTTCAGTGAAAAGCACAAGATTTCCTTTAAACCAATTTTGGATTTCTGTCATCTTAGCTTCCTTCCTGGATGAGACTCTCAAGGCTATAGGAGGCTTGAAACCCTTCTCAGGAACTCAGTCATGGTTAAAATCAAGTTGTATCCCCTTCAGTTCTCTTTATTTTGCTATCTTCTCAGAGTTTTTATTTGGGGGGCGGGGGGTGGTAGGGTGGCACAACTACTTTTTCACTATTTCACATTTTTTGAGATCCTGAGGATAGTACACAAAGAAACATATCCTGATCACCAGAACAGTGAGAGAGAGTAAAGGATTATGTATTATAATATGTCTATAAATATGTTTTATTTGAGTGCAGGTAAGCCATCAAGCTCACACATATAATACCTTAAGTATACATGGTTTTAGGATATGATACGGGGATATAATGAACCCACAAGAAGAGATGACTCAGCAACCAGAGGAGTTTTTACAGAGGCTTCATCCCATCTCCTGTGGGCAAACTAGGGAGTCCATATTTTAAGGTATTTTATATTTGTAAACATATGTGAGAAACAGCTTGGGATCTCTAAGTGGAGAAGACATTACAGAAGGTTGGCTATTTGGCACTAGAATTAATAAGAACTAACTAAACTTGAATGATTAGTGCTAATATGATTCCACTTTTTAACCTGGATTTGGGGTTGGGTAGTCTGAGAAAGAATATGTATGATTCTAAGTTACCTCTAACACTTTGGCAAGTAGAGACAATATGTAAAAAGGAGTAATGCATCCTAGGTAAAATTTAAATGTTTCCTCTGTTACACCCCCTTAATCCAGATGGTCTCTTTTGAAAATTATATAAATGCTTATGCATATCCAGAAATTCTGGATAACTCAAAAGTTAATTTCACTGTTTCTAAAGAGGATTTCCAAACTTATTTTTTATCCTCTCCATAAAAATTTAAACTGAAATTTTCTTGAAAAAAGGCAGAAAGAATTTCTTTTCTATTAGGTTATAAGTGATAACTTTTTCTCACTCATGTAAATGGGAATATTTAATATTTAAGATTTGAAAAAAATGAGAGCTGACTAAATCAGCAAAAGTCATTCACAGAGCAATTGGGCCTGTGCTAACTCCCTTAGAGATGGATCATAAATCACATCAGGGCTTCTTTTCTCCCAGTTTGCACACAATATTAAATAATGGAAGGGAGTTTGAGTGTTCACTGTCAAAGAAGATATCAAGGTCATCTATAGAACTCTATCCTATATCTTTCTAGTCATTTACCTTCTGAAAACATTATCCAAAATTTAGAGCTAGAATTTAGGGTAAATTTTTAATCATAGCATAAAGGCTTTGAATCAACTATAACCAAATCATATTTCCTGGAAATATTCAGTATTTATGATTTAGAGGTACAAATGTCCCAAATACCTACACTCGCTTTCACTCATATCATCTATCTAGAACTGGTATATTATCCAATAAATTTTATAATTATATGTACGTTTCATTTATTGTGTATGGTTCATTTATTCTTTTGATAAATATTTGTTGAGGCTCTATTATGTACTATGTGCTGATTTTGGCAGGGGGGATTTATTAGTGAATAAAACAGAGGAAATCCTTACCCTCACATGCTTATATCTTAGTCGTTGAGGATTCTCCTTCAAAAATATTTATTGAATATTCAAAAATGTTTGTGTAAGCCCATTGGTGCTGGGGATACAGAGATGAAGCTGAGTGTACTCAGCACAGTAAATGGACAAATTAGGATGTTCTCTTTAGTAAGACCCTAGAGAGATCATGGTGGAGACACCTGGCATGTTAAAGCAAAGGCATTCCCTCTTCAAGTTCAAAAACATTTTTTTAAAATTAAGTTATACTTGACATACAATGTTATATTAATTTCAGGTATACAACATAATGGTTTGATATTTTTATACTTTATGAAATAATCACCACAGTAAGTCCAGTTACCATCTGTCACCATACAAAGTTGTTTTAATATCATCGACTATTTGCTCCATATATATTACATCCCCATGACATTTACTTTAGAGCTAGAAGTTTGTACCTCTTAATCCCTTTCTCCTATTTCATCCATTTCTCCACCCTCTTTCCTTCTGGCAACCACTAGTTTGTTTTCTATATCTTTGACTATGTTTTTTTTCTATATCTTTGACTACGTTTGTTTTGTTTTGTTTGTTCATTTGTTTTGTTTCTTTAGATTCCACATATGAGTGAAATTATATGGTATTTGTCTTTGTCTGACTTATTTCCCATAACATAATATCCTCAGTGGTTAACATTACAATTACTCCATAAGTTAGAGAATATTAAAGGGCTTATCATGGAACTAGAGGCAGAATGGGTATGGTAACATATCAGCAAATACTTACATGTTAGGGTTTATTTTATGCCAAGCCATTTTCCAAGCACTTTTATTTATTAATTATTATTATTATTGTTATTAATTTATTTAGTCTTTCACAGAAGATAGGATATAGGTAGTTACAAGTGAAAAAAAAAAAAAAAAGGAGGCACAGAGAGGTTAGTAGGTTGTTTAGAGTCAGAAGGCAAGAATATGATGGAGCTGGAGTTTTTCCCAGGCAGCTCTGGCTCTAGGGTCCTCACTCTTAACCACAGTGCTATAGGGACCCTGATCAAATGTTGGGTTGGACTCCATATGGCAACTTGATTTTCTAAAGATATTTTGAATATCATTGGATCCATCAGGTCAAAGGAGTCATAGGAGAGGTGCTTGCACTACAGACTGG